>NW_012101576.1:82546-128273 GCF_000951045.1 Mandrillus leucophaeus
TGAGTGTGTGTGTGCGAGAGTGTGAGTGTGTATGAAAGTGTGTGTGTTTGCGGACACATGTGTGACTCTGTGCATGTGTGTGAGTGTGTATGAGTGTGTGTGCGCGAGAGTGTGAGTGTGTATGAAAGTGTGTGTGTTTGCGGACACGTGTGTGACTCTGTGCATGTGTGTGAGTGTGTATGAGTGTGAGTGTGTGTTTGCAGACGTGTGTGTGCTGCAGCTTTTCTCATCCCTCTGCTGCCTGCCGGATTTCCTTGGTGCCTCGGCTTCCATCCCATCCTCCCACCCAGATTCTCCCCTTGCTCATGGAGGGCTTGTTGCTGGGTTTGTAGACAGAATTCTGACTCCAGAACTAGAGCTTGTCAGAGGCCAGAGGAGGGCATGAGGGCTTGGGAGTGGGAGGCAGGGAGGAGGATGGAGGCAGAATGGGGCCGGTATACTGGTGAAGCCACATGGCCCCAGAACAGCCTGCTGCCCTGGAGAGTGCTCCAGAACACGCTGGGAGCCCGCCTGGGGAATGGCTCAGATAGACTCTACAGGCAGCCCCGCCAGACCCCTTGCTTCTGAAAGGGAGGAAGATGCCGAGAGTCCATTATGAAAGGAAAGGGTGGAGTTAAAGAAAAAGCAGAGGATGAGGGCTGAGGAATCACTGAGCATGTGGATGCTGGTGGTGTGGTGCATCAGGCGGGGGTAGAGGAGAGGAGTGGCAGAAGTTCCTAGGTCCTTTACATTTCTGATCTTTGGGGAGAGACGTTACTTAATATGAGTGAGATTGAATATGATACAAAATAGAATAGAACACATAATAAAAGATGTGGTTCCTGTAGGTACTGTGGTCAGGGAAGCCTTCCTGGAGGTGGTGGGCTTGAGCTGAACCCACGCAGAAAAGGAGGAAGGCAGTCCAGTCAAGGATAACTGCATGAGCAAAGGGGCAGGATTGATAATTTGCATGTGTCTTTGGGGGCTATAAGATCAGATTTCTTTAGTGATACTCCCTTAAAATTACTACTCAGAGAGAAAGTGTGAAGAGTAACACAATTGGGCCCTGAGCTTGGGAAATGCATGGTGTGCATGATACAACAAAGCCTTACTATAAACTAGAAATGAATGAAAACATTTCAGCAAGATTTAAATGAGATTGCCAGCCTAGAGAGGGTCTCTATTGGCATGCCGTAGAGCTCTGCTATTGGCTATTTATTGTAGAACTTATTAATGACTTGGATGAAGAAAAGGAAGACCTGCGTGTTAAGTTAGTGGATGGCTTCAAGCTGTGTGCTATCATCATTCATGAGACAATGCAATTGAGATTCAAAAAGATTTTGCAATTTTGCTGGGCTGGAAGATGTCCAAATAAGGAATGAAATTCAGTGGAAATGGATGTAAAACCCTACCCTTAAGCCCTGTATCATCCATCATCATCCAAGGACAGACAAAGAAGCAGCACAGGCAGACAAATCTTGCATTTCTCTGCAGGCTCAGGGAGAATCCTCAGCAGCTTGGGCCCAGCACAGGAGAGGTCACTGCCACACATTTACCCTTGGCATAGTCTCCAGAACCATGCATTGCATCCTGGGAGCAACATTTTCTGAGATATTCTGGCAAATTGGAGTGTGTGTTGGTGAGGGTCCCCAGAAGGGCAAAGAAAAGCCTGATGCAAGGAACTCAGAGGACCTGAGACAACTGAGCTCAGAGAATACTTAAAGGGAAGTGGTACAGGGCTGTATCCTAACATTTCAAGAAGTGCGATGTTGAAAAAAGCATTGGATCTACTAGGTTTGGTTCTATTAAATAGAACCAAGCCCAATAGGTACATTTGAAAGGGGGAGAGTTTGGATCAGTACAAATAAGAGCTTTTTCTTTTCTTTTTCCTCCCTCCCTCCCTCCCTTCCTTCCTTCCTCTCTCTTCTTTCTTTCTTTCTTTCTTTCTTTCTTTCTTTCTTTCTTTCTTTCTTTCTTTCTTTCTTTCTTTCTTTCTTTCTTTCTTTCTTCCCTCCCTCCCCCCTCCCTCCCTCCCTCCTTCCTTCCTTCTTTCTTTCTTTCTTTCTCTCTCTCTCTCTCTCCCTCTCTCTCTCTCTCTCTCTTTCTTTCTTTTCTTTTCTTTTCTTTGTTGGGATCTTTCTCTGTTACCCAGGCTGGAGTGCAGTGCTGTAATCATGGCTTATTGCAGCCTCGAAATCCCAGGTTCAAGCAATCCTCCTGGCGGAGCCTCTCAAGTACCTGGGACTATAGGTGTGCATCACCATGCCTGGCTAATTTAAAAAAAATTTTTTTAGAGATGGGGTCCCACTGTGTTGTCCAGGCTGGTCTCAAACTCCTGGCCTTAAGTGATCCTCCCACCTTGACCTCCTAAAGTGCTGAGATTACAAGCATGAGTCACCATGCCCAGCAAAGAGGATTTTTCTTTTTTCTTTTTTTTTTTTTTTGAGACAGAGTCTCGCTCTGTCGCCCAGACTAAAGTGCAGTGGTGCGATCTCAGCTCACTGCAAGCTCCGCCTCCCGGGTTTACGCCATTCTCCTGCCTCAGCCTCCCGAGTAGCTGGGACTACAGGCGCCCGCCACCTCGCCCGGCTAATTTTTTGTATTTTTTAGTAGAGATGGGGTTTCACCATGTTAGCCAGGATGGTCTCGATCTCCTGACCTCGTGATCTGCCCGTCTCGGCCTCCCAAAGTGCTGGGATTACAGGCTTGAGCCACCATGCTCAGCCCCTAAAGAGGATTTTTCTAGTAGAGCAGCCCAGAAATGACAGTCTGTCCATTGAGGGCAGGAGTGCCCAGAACAAGTTGGATATGGATGGTTTCTACATTGTGCGGATTGGGCTAAGGGTTCTCTCTGATCCCCTGCAGTTCTACGCCTCTGTAAACTCTGATGGAGAGGAAACTGAACAGGTGAGTGCTGGAGCAAAGCCAAAGCAAGGGATGTTTTCGTTTGTTTGTTAGTGCAATCAACAAACATTTGTTGTGTTCCAGGTACTGTTCTAGGTGCTGGGAGTATAGCTGTGAACCCAACAGAGATCTTCGGAAGCACATCAGCATTTGGGGGAACTAACTGCACAGGGGCATGAGGGAGCTTTTTGGAGTGATGGCAGTGTTCTGTGTATTGATCAACACAGGTGTATACATTTGTCAAAACTCACTGGATCATACTTAAAATAGATACATTTTATTTTATGTAAGTTATACCTCAATAAATAGTTTCTCCCAGTGGGAGGGGAGAGACACTCATCAAATAGACAAATACCTGAATATCTGAGTGGTGGAGGGGACATGCGTAATGAGACAGCTTTCATGGGCAAGAGGCAAGCAGCGCAGCACAGGAGGACGGAGGAAGGGAACACCGCATCAGAAATCATGTTGCCCATTCTTTGTCTCCTCCAGGAATATGAGTGCCTGGAGCAAGAAAACACCATGCTGCGGAGAGAGATCGGAAAGCTGACAGAGGAGCTGAAGCACCTGACAGAGGCACTGAAGGAGCACGAGAAGATGTGTCCGCTGCTGCTCTGCCCCCTGAACTTTGTGCCAGTGCCTCCCCGGCCAGACCCCGTGGCCGGCTGCTTGCCCCGATGAAGCTGAGGACACTCCTCTGCCCAACAAGGAGGCTTGGTCATTTTCATACCAGGGAGGAAGGGTTTCCCTTCACAATTGTATACAGGGGGCACCTGTGGCCAGGCCTCCTCCTGGGAGCTCCAGGACCAGCCAGCTGTGTCCCCTGCAGACTGGGCTCAGCACGGCATTCAACAGGCGCAAGACTCACAGAGCCCTTGTGCAGATCCAGCATGAAGGCCACCCTCAGGAATGACTTCTCATCCACCCTGGCAGCTATTAGGTTCTGCTGTTATGCAGAGCCATTTCCTCTAGAATTTGGATAATAAAGATGCTTATTGTCTCTCCCTTCTCCAGTTCTTGGAATTTAGAGGCACAATACACTTCTTTTTCCTGGAGATGACCATCTCCAGGATGACCATCTTCTGTCTTCTCCGGGTGTTCTGTGGCTCATGGGTCTTGCTTCCCTGCCTGGCTACTCTCCCACAGCCACCTCCATGGCAGACAGGGGAGGTGGCTTTAGGGGGCTGTGTTGGAGCATAAACCAATGGGACTTCCTTGCCACTTCTAGGCCTTCAGAAGTCTTTGACCCAGCTGGGTCACAAAGGTGCATGCTGAGTGTGACCCGTGCCTTTGTCATGCTCTGCACAGCCTTCCACCTTGGCCAACTCTCACACCCATGCTGGACTTGTGTGGGACATTTTCTATTCCAGGTTGGTTTTCTCAACTGCACCGTCCACTCCCAGGCCACCTTCTTGTTCTATAGTAGGTGTAGGATAGGGGAGAAACTTAGTCTGAGTCACAACTGAGTGGAGAAATTTGTCTCTTTATTTAAACAAATATTTGGGTAGATGAGAGGAGCAATTTCTTTTCAAAAAGCCCTGTCTGCCCGACTCGTCTTTTGGGAAGAGCAGAACCAAACCAGGTTGAAGTTGGCCCCAGCAAGGAAAGCCAACCGGGAAGACACTTCCCATCCTCCAATTCTCTTTTTCCCTGGAAGAGAGGTGGTTCTGGAGGGTGGAGCCATTCCATCATAAAGGGAACAAGAAATGGGAACAGAAAGGAAAGTGCTTGGTTGTAAATGTAGATGGTTAAAGAAGAAAAGAAACAAGAAAGAAATAGAAGGCAGCCCCCTCCCAGGGGTGAAGGACTTGCTGACTCTGGGCTACTCCTCTCAACGCCCCCTTTCCTAGGGAGAGTTCCCCTTCCTACTGGAGGCCTGCCTGGTCTCTAACACTCACAGGCCGAAGGCTGCAAACTTGCCCTTGTCAGGCGTGTTGGAAGGCTGCTATTAGCAAACAGAACTCATGCCTGCTGGGAGTTCAGGGGCAGAAAGCATGATGCAAGATTTTAGAACAAGAGACATTAAAATAATTCATTCTGACCCCTCCACTTTGCAGAGAAGGGGCTCAGGTGCAGCAAGGGGAAGAGATTGCTCAAGGTTCCCCATGGGTGAGCAGCAGAACAAGGCTGAGACCTCAGGTGGTCTCCCACCTGATCCTCTGTGAATTGAGTCAGGTTGATGCAACAAGGAGGTAAACTGAGTGTGGCTCAGCTAGTGTCGAAATGTGGCCTGTTTTTCCTTCTGCACGGTTCAGATGAGCACCCTGTCTGTGGTGGTGGACTTAGAGCCGGGGCCCCAGGGGTCTCTGCAGTGGTGAGTAGGAACATACGAAGTGTGTGCCTGGCACATGCAGGAGTTTTGCTGCTGCTGACTTTCACCTCCAGGAATTTGTGGCCCTGCAGGAGTCTCAGCCTGATCCTGCAGAACTTCCAAGTTCTCCAGGCTTGTGGACCCCTCTGACTGACCCGACTTCCAAAATCCAGCTGTCCTGACTGTCCACTGACCTGCTCTGACCCTTGTGGTCATTGCTGTTCTACTGTATGCTCTCCTACTCCACTGCTAACTCCAGGGTGTCCAGGCCTGCTGGCCCCATTGGCCTGCTTATCCGTAAGCCCTATCCAGCCTGACCTCAGGTAATCCCCTGGCTCCACGTCATAATCATTAGTCCCCTAGCTTCCATTTGCTATGCACCCTCAAGGCCTTGCCGTCCCCCAGCCCCTCTACTCTGGCTGGGAGGCTGGGGAGGAGAGGGTCCATGCGGGATGAGGCAAAGGACTATGTCCTGGAGGTGACGGTGCATCACTTCCCCACAGTTCAATGGCCAGAACTGGGTCACCTGGCCCCATCCAGCTACAAGGGAGGTCAGGAAATGAAATTTAGCAAAGTGCTCAGTAGGAGGAAGAACTGGGTTTGGTGAATATCTGTCAGGCTCTATCATAGGATCCAGCCTTTTCTCCCACCACCTCACTGAAATTGCCTCCTTGGAATTTACCAGTAAGCTCTGGTTAGTAAATCTAACGGTCACATCTCACGTCTTATTTTCCTTTACTTCCCAACAGCCTATGACAATGGCTTTTACCTTTGTTCTTTGTTCTACCTGCTTCTTCTTAGCCACCATCTATCTCTACGCTGATAACTTTCCCATTTGTATCCAGAGCCCAGTTATCTCTCTAGGGGGCAGCCCTGTGGATCCATCCAGCTGCCTGTTAGGTGTCTCTCAGAGGATGTTTCACGGCATATCCCACTCAATGACTCAACGTGGCCCAAGATACACTCATGATCTCATGGTCTTCCCCTCAAACATGCTTCTTAATCTGTTTTTACCTATTTAATCAAGGGTCCATCACCCACCTGGCTAGAAACCTATTGATTTCTCTGTGTTCCCAAGCTAATCTACCAAGTCCTGTCCATTGTGTCTCCTGAATGTCTCCCAGATCCAGCTGCTTTGCTGCAATATGTTAATTGCTTTATCTTGGATCGAGAACTTTATTCAAATTAGCCACTGAATCAGGTGTCCTCCTCCCTAGCTGCTGTGTTGAGCTTGAGGTTGAGCTTGAATTTTGGGAGGATCAAGACTGCCTCTACTTTCAATGTGAAAGCAATACATTTGGAGGAAGAGAACCAAAACTAAGGCAGCCCATGGTGCTGAGGGTCACGTCCCCTCCGAGATAACTGGAGATGGGACCAGAGTCCTGAAAAACAAATGTCCCCTGGGCTACTCCTACCTGAAAAAGTAAAACTTCTGCAGAGTATAAGCATGAGAAGGTGCTGTATTCTTCCAGGAGGGACTAGGGGAGTAGACAAGCTGCTGAGGACTGGATTTGCGTGGTTCTATTTGTACTGCTGCTGGGCACCAGGCCTTGTGCTGGGCATCTGTATCTCAAGTCTCAGAGTGGCTGCCTGCTGGGTTTGGAAGGAAGGCAGCCTGAGAAAGGCCCCTTCGACATAGAAAGTGTCAGAGAGGGAGGAAGTCCTTCCTTCACACCCACACAGTCACACCACTTCCTGTCCGCAATCCCGCCCTATATTGCACCAGCCAGCCTTGAACCTTGGGGTTTCCATTCAGTAGTCAGGACCCAATTTTGACCCCAGATCTTGGTAAAGCACGATGACTCTAACAGACAGGAAAGCGAGAGTCCCAAAAGCCCCTCTCTTCTTTCCCACCAATGCTAGGGTCTCCGCCACCCGGGGGATATTTACTGACACAGGGCTGTGGGCTTTGCCCCAGCAAGAACTAGAAAAAAAAAAAAAAAAAAAAGGAGGCCCCAGCTGTCAGTGAAACACCTTCCCTCCTTTGAGGTCCAAGAAGTCCTGGCAGGGTCATCCGTGCTGCATGAGGGAAGCTTGTAGAAGAGAGTCAGGGAGCAAAAAGAAAGAAGCAAGAATGCAGAGGAGGAAGGGAAAGAAAGAGGGATAGAAAAAGGAAGGAGGGAATGGGGATCATTGTTCTCTGAATCTAACTCATCCCTTCTCCTGGGGAGGTTTTGCTGAATCCACAAGAGGGTGTGCTGGGGGAAGTTCCCCCACACTCCCGTAATGCTGCATAATTTCAGGTTTGAGGGTGTGGCCAACCAAGGCCCGAAAACTGCTGTGTGCTTGGAGTCATGGGAACTTTTCTGGAGTGCCCATTTGGAAATGGACCACCTTGATGAAAGTGTCCCACCTTATCTGTGTGAGACAAAGGAGATAGGTGTGGTCAACACCACCACCATGGACATCATGGCCATTAGCGTGACCCACACCAAAAGTTTGTATTTAGCAGTGGTGGTGCGCTTGGCATGGTACGCTTGAAGGGCTTGAACCCCTAAGTCCAAGGCTATGTTCATTACAAACTGCCCCTTGAAATAGTTCACCTGCTCTCTTGGCTGTTCTAGCATCACTTTTTTCTGGTATGATATTCTTAAGAAGACCAGAAATATCATCACAGATCAGAACAAAGGCTACTAGACCAGAATTCTAACCACAGCTCTGAGGGAAAGTGCAAGGGAGAGTCCATTGTTTGCATTCTACCACACCATCCTGAAAGGCCAGAGATGGGCTCTGGAACTTCCCTGATTTCCCTTAATAACCTGCTGCTTACCTATTCCTTTCTTCGTCAAGACTCATCTGGAACTGGGTTAAGTTTTCAGTTGCCTTGTGTAGGATATAAGCTTCTGCTGTGCTCTGAATTGGCCCCTGTGTTGTCTGAACTTGAGGGTGGCAGGTTGTTGGACAATGTGTAATCATTACTGTTGCCCAGAAGCCTGAGAGGAAGGACCATTTTCCAAGCATCCTCAGCTTTCACAGAGCTTCCTTAGGCTTTCCTTCATGCTAATGGCAAGACCAAAAAGTACCTTCCAGAATGTCACAAACCCAGAGAAGGCTCAATTCACCAGGCAGTACTTTCTGAAATTGAGAAAGCAAGAAAGTTTGAGAAACACCAGTGGCGGCCAGCAATCTGAGGCTGAGAGTGGAAAGAATAAATGAAAGTACCTCCCAGAAGTTATTTAATTGTTACAGCTAATTTGCAAATTACCAATAATTCCAAATTCCCATTTGGACTATGGAATCTTTATTAGTAATAAATTATTTATGCTAATCATAAATCATATTAATTATAAATATCTAAATATTAATCATCTATGCAAATTATAAATAATAATCATATTACTTTCAATAAACTAATTTTTATAAAAATAAATGCTAATAATATAAAATAATTAAAATACTGATTAGTTATGCATTTACAAATTATTGTTCAAACAATGAAAGTTTAAGTCCCCATTGTGTACATCGTGGGGAAACAAGACACACAAGAGAAAGACACATCCCTCACTCACATACACCTTAAAGGGCCCCCTTATCATACCGCTTCTGAAATGTCACCTCCAGACCTGTATCATTTTGATTAGAGGAAATCTAATGCTTTCCCATCTGTTCTGAACAGGGAACATGCCTACTGAGATTGTAAGCGACAGGTCAGAAAGTGTTTTCTTCATTCCTATATGCCTGGTTGCTTAGCACCATGCCTAGCACATGGTAAGCACTAAAAAAAAAAAAAATCCGGGTGACTGACTGACTGAATGGGTACTCCCTCCCTAGTTATCTTCATCCCAGTTAAGCCTTTACCCCTACCCCAACCCCTACAAAATCACTTTCATATTTGTGATATGAATTTCTCATTGTTGTTTCCCCATTTAAAAGCATGGACATAACCTACTTTCTTTGCTCCTAGAATTCATCATCGAGGTCAGTTTGCCTGTTGAAAATGTGGAGTTCCCATAAATTAGCGAAGACGTTGCTTAAGAAAGGCCTTGTAATAACAGTGATGAAAGTGACAATAGGCTGATGATGACGATGGAGATGTGAGACAGAAATAGACACAGGACACAAATCTCTTCAGTTGTTAACTTTAATTTCATTTAAATGCTGTAAATACAGTTATCACATTTCTATCTGTTCTACATCATTACCGTGTAAGTCCTTAATATTTGCTTAGAATTACTTCATTTATCATGTGTGCACAGAGGAGTTGGGTATACAAATCACCTGTGGTCCTGGCCAGAGGAGACAAAAAGCAAGAGAATTTGACAGGCTGGCCATGTAGGGAAAATGTGCAAGAGGTAACTATGCATTGTCTAGAGGACACCCCACGAGTTATCTGATAAGAGTCTTGCAGTGTCTTTGAGCTTTGACAACTCTGTCAATTGTAGCTGATTCATAACAAAGCAAAGTCATTATCTATAGACATGCAAATTATGTCCTCCTGTAGATGATCAATTTATTTTCCTTCCTCTCCCTTGGAAAGACCAGATTGCCTCCATTTGCACATTCATGTTGATATTCCAAATCTGGAAACATGCCTGTTTTTCAGATTATCTTTTGAACTGGTTACAACCGCTTGGCTCCCTCATTGATTAATGATTTCCAATAAATAAAAGTCTTAACACTTGTATATTTCATATATAAATAAGAGCATGATTTTGCCTTTTTAAAAACATATTTTTAAACAGTGTCAAATGAAGCTAGTGTTTTTGGAAGATGTTTATTTATCCCCAAATGCACAGAGACACCGAGAAAGTCAGGGCATCGTGTATTGACTGTGTAATTTCCAAGGAGCAGAGAGTCCCTGGGCCACCTCACCTGTTCCACTGTCCTGGGCTGCCTTATCCCGAATTAGGCCCTCCTATCTGCTATTCCTCCCCCTCATTTCTGTCCAACTGCTAAGCACCTTTGGGGCACAGGCTAGACGCTGCTTCCTCAGAAGACTTCTGTGATCTCTGACAAATTTGCTTAGAGGCTTTTCCCATGTGCTTCCCTTGACTCTGAATCACGGCATGCATCCCATTATAACGGTTGGGCTTTTTTTGTTTGTTTTGTTTTGTTTTGTTTTGTTTGAGACAGAGTCTTACTCTGTCACCAGGCTGGAGTGCAGTTGCACGATCTCAGCTCACTGCAACCTCCACCTCCTGGGTTCAAGCGATTCTCCTGCCTCAGCCTCCCAAGTAGGTGGGACTACAGGTGCACGCCACCACGCCTGGCTAATTTTTGTATTTTTAGTAGAGACGGGGTTTCACCATGTTGGTCAGGCTGGTCTTGAACTTCTGACCTCAGATGATCCACTTGCCTCAGCCTCCCAAAATGCTGGGATTACAGGTGTGAGCCACCGCACCCGGCCATATTGTTGTTGTTTATTTAAGTAAATAAGTAAACAAATGACTGTGTCCTGATGTGAAAGATGCCACAGCATCTTGTATCCACCTCTTCCAGTGTCTGGTGTCTGACTTCAAGGAGAAAAACGCCTTGGGCCTCAGTGAAATCTTTGTGGTAGCATTTCCCTTTCCTCTTCCTCAGGGGACACATCACCTTCTTTGTTTATTATGTATTTCCACATGCTTGGGAACCCTTACTAATCACCTGTTCCACCTTTTCTTTTTCTTATTTTTCTCTTTGTCGTTCTTGTTTCCCTCCTTTATCCTCTTTAAATAAACTGCAGAACACATATTCGAACATGTATTTGTGACCAAACACTTTGAAGGCAGCAAGATCCCAGTCTCTGTCTGTCCTCCCAGAGGCCAGGGACACTTCAGGGGCACAGTAAAGGAGCGAGCAACTCCCTGAGCTCGGCCTGTGAGTGACCTTGAAGCCAGTGTGAACAGGCCCTTCCCACCTCCAAAAGAAAACACTAGTATGTGCTCCTGTGAGGCATCTGACCCTGTAGAAACTAGGAAGGTAGAAAATTGTAGAAAACTAAGAGGCCCTCTGGGACCCAGAGCTGACTTAGCAAATCTGTGCACTTACCTGGACCAATTCTTTACATTGATAAGGAGAAAGATGACACATTTTAGAAATATCGGGACCCCCTTTCAAACTGGATTCCAGAAAGGCTCTGCGGTGCAGCCCCATTTCACCCCAGGGCTGTGCAAATGTGGTTGGTGGTCACTGAAGCTTCTTTGCCTCCAGCTTATTGGGTGAGAAAATATGGAATCCTGCGTCTTTAAGAACTGAAACCATCTAGAAACAGGATTTGATACCCTATAGGAGACAGGAGACTTCCCTTTTGTTGTTCAAGTTTCATCTTCAGTTATCAGGAACTGAGCAGGGGGCACCAGGACTTGGAGCTACAGCAACACAGGTCTGTGAAGCTGCTGCTCTCTGGAGATGAATACTCTTGTTTCTTTTTGAATGTACCTCACCACCGTGAAAAGTACGTTTAAGAAAAGTCCCTGGTTGACTCTGCATGTCCCATGGGTTTGCTGGAAAAAGGAACATCAACTCTAGTCCCAGATGTTGGCCAGTCCCAGGCCTCCCTGGCACTCCCCTTGCCCAGCACTACTCCTGTCTGCCTGGGGTTGAGCCACAGTCTGTGCTTGGTGGGAGGGCCAGCTGACTTACAGCAGAGTCAGGTGACTCTCTGTGGAAGGCCACAGTGTTCACTCAACTGAATGGTCCAGCCTACTCATTTTGCAGCCAAAGCAGTCGAGGCCTAAGATGCCAGCAGCATGCCTCCCAGGACACTCAGTGTGCGTGGGGGTGGGGATCCAAGAGTCCTGACTTCTGTGCTATGGTTTTCCTGTTATTCCTCTGAGTTACCCATGCCCCTGCTTTTACACAGGCTGTGTTCCAGTGTGGCTGTGTTGGTATCTTGCTTGCCCCTGACCCCACACACCTGGTCCATTCCTCACTCTTCTTTGCTCATGCTCCCCTGATCGCTGGCTTCCAATCACCATTAGCCAGTGGGAGGCACCAGTTGGAGACTGAGGGGTAAGGAGGGTGGTGATGGGGTGTATTTTCTGTCTGCGCTCCCTTGATTCAGAGGCTTGGCCTGGCAGTCGCTGCATTCTTCCAGGAGCCCAGCTCCTCCTCTATGGCTCCAGTCTCCACTGGGCCTCAGTAATACCATCCTCTCCCTCTGCCCCTTCTGGCCTCCATGTGGTAATAGCTTCCACTGTGGAGAGCTCCTGGGTGCCTCCACATCCCTGGTCAGCTCCCTAACCTGGCTGTCATCCCTGGAAATATCCCTTTATTAAAATCTCTTCAGTGGAACAATGTGAGTAGAATCCTGGAACTAGACTCCACGGGTCAAATTTGTTCCGGCATTCTAAACCGAGGGACAATTGTCTAGGGGCTAACAAAGTCTATGCTAAACAACAACACCATGGAGAAAATTGCTTTATCGTAGCTCAGAGCCCTAAGATTCAGCAGCTGTCCAACAAATGCTCAGAGCACACCTTTCTCAGCAGCAGGGTCTGCCCCGTGGAGGCAAAATCTAAAGGGCAGCCGGGGTCAGCCTGTCTCCAGCTCTCTGCCCTGCTGGACCCACTTGGGGGGACTGAGTTTCTGAGCTCTCTGGAGGGTGTGTAGAGATCAATTTTTCTCTCAACCTCTCTCTCATCCCCACTGCCATGCATAAAACTAATCTGCTTTCCATTTCCTAAATCCTGGAATATGAAATCATTATCCACCCAGCTGCCCAAGCTGGAAACCAGAGTTAATTGGATTTTTTTCTTCCACCAAGTCCAGTTGGTGTTCATATCCGTCCTCTCTTCCATCTGCTCTCCCTTCTCTGTCCCCACAGGCACCACCTTGTTTGAACCTGTAGTTCTCAATCAGGATCAAGCAGGGAGTTTGTTTTTTTTTTTCCAAAATTCAGATGCTTACCTGAGCACCCAGATACCGGCGCTGTTCAGTCATCTCCTTTGAGGCGCCTCCCTTGAGTCACCTAATCAGAGCTATTCTTTCTTCCTCTGCGCTATTGCAGAACCTCATGAGTGTCTCTGTCACAATCTTGGTCTTCTTTTTTTCTATTTTAGATTCATTGTATTATTTTTAAAATTCTATCTAAATTTATATGTCAGAATCAGCTTGTCAATATCTAAAAACTCCAGCTGTTTTCACCCAGGATTGTGTGAATATAGATTCTATATTGAATCTATAGATCAATGTGGGGGAAACTGACATCCTGCTAATAGTGAGTCTTCACTATTCATAGACGGTGATACAGTTATTCATGTATTTAAATATTCTTTAATTTTTCTCAGTGATTTTTTTTTTTTTTTTTTTTTGAGACAAGTTCTTGTTCTGCCACCCAGGTGGGATGGAGTGCAGTGGCATGATCTCCTAGGCTCAAGCGATTCTGTCGCCTCAGCCACTGGAGTAGCTAGGACTTCAGGTGTGCACCACCATGCCTGGCTAATTTTTGTATTTTTTATAGAGATGGGGTTTCACCTTGTTCGAGACCCAGGCTGGTCTTGAACTTCTGCGCTCAATCCATACACCCACCCTGGCCTCCCAAAGTGCTGTGATTACAGGCATGAGTCACCATGCCCAGCCTCAGTTATGTTTTATAATCTTCAGTGTAGAAGTCTTACAAATCACTCATTAAACGTATCCCTAAATATTTCATGCTTTCCAAGGCTATTGTAAATGGGATTTATAAAATTTTAATTTTCAGTTGTTTGTTGCTAGTATATTCATTTTTGTATATTACCCTGGTATCCTTTAACCTTGCTGAATTCTCTTATTAATTATAGGATTGTGATTTTTTTTTTTTTAGATTCCATAGGATTATCCATGTAGATAATCATTTTAACCTGTAATTAGAGAAAGTTTTACTTTTTCTTTCCTGTCTTTTATGTCTTTTATTTCTTTTTGTTGCCTTAAACATTTCTAGGGGCTCCAGCACAATATTTCATAGATATGTTCAGAGCAGTTATCCTTTCATTGTTCCCTATCTTAGGGGAAAGCATTCAGTCTTTCACAATTATGTTGTTAGCTGTAATTTTTTTCCGATTGGCTCTTTGTCAAGTTGAAGAAGTTCCTGTCTATTCTTAGTTTGCTGAGAATTTTTATCATACAGGAATATTAATTTTGTCAAATGCATCTTCTGCATCAATTGAGATGATTACTTGATTTTCTCTTTTATTCTGTGGAGAATTATTAATACATTGATTTTTTTTTTTTTTTTTTTTGAGATGAAGTCTCGCTATGTTACCTGGGCTGGAGTGCAGTGGCAGTTCACAGGCGTGATCATAGTGCACCACAGCTTCACACTCCTGGGCTCAAGTGATCCTCCTGCCTCAGCCTCTCAAGTAGCTGGGACTATAGACATTGATTGATTTGTTAATGCTGAGTCAACTTTTCATTTGGTCATGCATATTCACTTTATATATTGAGGATTCATTTTGCTAATATTTTGCTGAGAATTTTTGCATCTATGTTCATGAGGGATATTGGTCTGCAATGTTTTTCTTTTTCTTTTCTTTTCTTTTTTTTTTTGAGACAGAGTCTTGCTCTGAAGCCCAGGCTGGAGTGCAGTGGTGTGATCTCAGCTCACAGCAGCCTCTGCCTCCCGGGTTCCAGCTATTCTCCTGTCTTAGCCTCCTGGGTAGCTGGGATTACAGGTGCACGCCACCATGCCTGGCTAATTTTTGTATTTTTAGTAGAGACAGGGTTTCGCCATGTTGGCCAGGCTGGTCTCGAATGGACCTCAGGTGATCCACCCACCTCGACTTCCAAAAGTGCTGGGATTACAGGCGTGAGCCACCGCCCCCAGCCTGTAATGTTTTTCTTAAATGGTTTTTGTCAGATCTTAGTATAAAGTTTTATTTTTTATGTTACAATTTAATTTTTGATAAAAAAATGCATAATTTAAAAATGTATTAAGGCTTATGGAACAATTAGAATTACTTTTAGCAACAAATAACAGAAAAATCCAAAATATTTATGCTTAAACAAGATATGTATATATTTTCATATAAAAGCAGACTAAGAGGAAGAGAGCCAAGCTGGGAGGGCAGCTCCACTGTGTCATTAAAGGCCCAGGCTCATTTTCTTTTCTGTTCATCCTTAAGGTCACTACATATTCCAAGATGATTGCCAGAGCTCCATCCATCAGGTCCACATTCCAGGGCAACAGCAAGAGAAAGGAGAAGAAAAAGAAAAGGATGTCTGCTCCTCACTTTTACAGAGGCTTTTCCAGAAGTCTCACATGACTTTTCTATTTATGCTTCATTGGACATCATTTTGTCATATGGCTACATCTAGTTGCAAGGAAGGCTGGGAAGTGTAATCTTTCAGCTGGGGATATTGCCCAGGATGCAGTTTCTAAGGAAGAAGGAGAGGATGGATGTGATATCATGCTGAGCAAAAGGAGCCAGGACACAAAAAGAGTACATAGTATATGATTCTAATTCATAGTGACAGAAAATAAAATCTAACTTACAGTGACAGAAAACTCATCGTTGATTGCAGACCAGGATTGAATGAGACAAAGTACAAGGAAACTTTTTGGGATAATGGAAATGTTCTGTGTTTTGATTGTGGTGGTGGTTATATGACTATATAAATTTGTGAAAATTCTTCCAAATGTATACTTAAAATAGATGCATTTTTGCATATAAACTATACCTCAATAAAGTTGATTTTTATAACTATGGAAAATCCCAATGCTGTAACATAACTACTCTTAAATTTTGTTCATTTTTAAGTCTTTTTAAAATGTGCTTATTTTTACCTAGTTGAAATTGGAATGCATGTACTGACTACGGATGTTTGCTTTTCTCACTTTACATCATAAAAATTTTTCATGCTGCCATATTAATCTTCATAACTATAATTTTTAAATGACTGTATAATCCTTTGGGAATTTAAAATGTAATATATACGTTACATTTATATTTAAAAAAATCAAAAGTACCAAATAATACACTGTGAAAGTAATTCTTCTCCCAGGTCCGGCCTTTAAGACCCTTTACTTCATGGCTCATGACTGTAATCCCAGAACTTTGGGAGGCTGAGGTGGGTGGATTGCTTGAGCCTGGGAGTTCAAGACAAGCCTTGTCAACATGGTGAAACCTCGTCTCTACCAAAAGTACAAAAACTAGCTGGGTGTGATGGCGTGTACCTGTAGTCCCAGCTACCTGGGAGGCTGAGGTGGGAGGATTGCTTGATCCAGGAAGTCGAAGCTGCAGTGATCCATGTTCATGCTCCTGCACTCCACCCTGGGTAACAGAGTGAGATCCCATCTCAAAAAAAAAAAAAAAAAAAAAAAAAGTACCCTTAACTTAGAAGCAGTGGCTATTCCAGGTTCTAAGATATACAACCAGCAATATTCTGTGCACATAAAGACTATACATGAAGACCGTTTCCTCTTCTTTTAGGCACAAATGAGGTGATACTAGATACAGTTGGCCCTCTGTATCTGAGAATTCCACATCTGTGGATTCAACTAACTGTGAATTGATAATATTTTAAAAATCCAATGTAATAATAAATAATAGAAATAAAAAACAACATAGTATAACAACCACTACATAGCATTTACATTGTTTTGGGTATTATAAGTAATCTAGAGATGATTTAAAGTGTATGGAGGATGTGCATAGGTTATATACAAATAGTATATATCATTTTATATAAGGGACTTGAGCACTTTCAGATTTTGGTATTCTTGCATTGTTCCTGAACCAATCCCATGTGGATAGGGAGGGACAACAGTATTTGCTTTCTCATGTAATACATCCTGGACACTATCTCATGTTCACACATCGAGACAGGCCCTATTCTTTTTAACTACTGCCTAATACTCTATGGTATGGACATTCTATAATCTATTGAACCAATAATTGGTAAACATTTAGGGTTTTCCCAGTTCTTTTTCTGTTATACATGCCACAAGATGTAATATTGAAGTTTTGAATCAGCTACCAAGTTATAATAGATGCTGCTTTCTAAAGGAAGTGCTAGGCTGTATACAAAATTTACTACAAAAGAAGTTTAAGACCGGTTACCTGACTGTTGAAACCTCTCAGTTATACTGAAGATATAAAAGAGTGGAGACAGGAGAAGATTGCAAAGAGATTCATGAGGGCTTCCTCCTTCCCCTGAAGTCAAGAAAGGGGTATCCAACAGGTAGCTCAAGAAATGTCCTTGTTGCTCCTACTGATCTGGAGGCCAGCTGCCAGGGTCATGGTGTGTGAATCCACCCACTCGATCTGTTTTTGAGGCCAAATCCCAACAAGGTCTAGTACCAGCTGTCCTCAGAACACTGCCACTTGCTCAGAGAGAACCAGCCCTTCTAGCATCATTGGGAGCAAAGCAAAAACTCTGCAAGTCAAGTCATTGCCCATGAGGACAATATCCAACAGGTGCTTCTTGAACTTCAATGTGCATTGAAAGCACCTGGAGATCTTGCTAAACTGCAGCTCCTGGCCCAGGAGAATCAGGAACTGAAGAGTCTGCATTTCAATCAAGCTTCCAGGTGATGCCAATGCTGCTGGTCTGCAGACCAAACTTGGAACGTAGAGGACTTACAAATATATCCCAAATAATACATTCCAAAGCCAAAGTCACTTTATAAAAGCATTCTTTTGGGTTATCTCATTCATTCAGAATAATTGAGGTAGGGAAGATATTCTGAAAATTTGAAGAAGTAAATTATTTAAAAATTGTAAAACACAAGTGCTTTTATTTTATTTTTTTTGAAGGCTATATATTTTCATTGCATAGAGTGACAGAGGTTGACAAGAAGGGGGTTCTGTGAATCTACCTCAGTAAAGAGAAAAGAATTATTTGAAATTTCTAGGTCTGTTTTTTTTACTAAACTCAAGACCCTCGAAACAACTTGAAAATGCCAAATTCTCTCCCACAGGCTAAAGTGCTACAGCTGATATTTCATGCTAATAGCCATTTTTAGGGTTTTTTTTTTTTTTTTTTAAAGCTCTCCTTTATTGTGTTCTCATGTACACATTGAATAAATGAGCAAATAGTTGAGTTCCTTTGCTTATAGATTAGTTCCCTCATAAATGGCACAAAAGTAAGCTTTGGTTCCATCACTAAGTTGTTACAAAGTCTGCGCACTGTCCAGAGGAATGACACTTTTCTAAGACCTGAGCCAGCCTGACACCAGTTTCCTTCCTATGCCCCACGCCCCCAAGAATAAGCCAGGGTTGGGAGAGTGTGTTCTCCTGAACAAGGCTGAGCAATCATTTTTGCTGCCCCTGCAAAGACAGCTGGTAAGAGCCTGCTTATTATCACCTCCCCCTGCCTGTGTGGGGGTGCAAGTGGGTGAGGAGGGTTGGCAGGGAAGTGAAGAGGCTGCTTCTGGAACCTGCTAGGTAGATTACTGTGTGGCTTCTCCCTGAGTCATCAGGGCAGGGATGAGGCTGGAGGAGTGGGGTTTTCCTACCAGTATTTGAGTTTTCTTTAGGTGTGAGAGGACACAAATGGTTCAGGCAGCCAGGCTCACAGCTGCTGCCTCATTTGCATGATGATTTACATGGCTGAGGCTTGGATGCCCAAGGGTAAGCATTTTTCTAGGGTGTTTAGGCAGATTCATCCTTTATGCATATGTATGCAAGTTAGGAGTTGTTGGGGGTGAAGAAGGATCAGGGCACTCTGTTTTTGACTGTTTCCTCATTTCTGCATTTCCACCAGCAGTGCCAGCTGCTGATGTCATCCTAGCTGTGAAGCCCAGCATCGAACCAGAGCCTACCTTACCAAGAGCTTTATGTGGGGCTCTTGGGGTTAGAGAGGAAGGACGTGAAGAGAACTAGTGAGCACAGCCTTGGCTTTTGAGGAACTGACAGGCAGGAGCAGAAGCAAATACAGATCCTGAGAACCCTCATGAAGGAGCTTCTGTGCAAATGGGTGTAGAGGGCACAAGGGTGGTGACCACATAGAAAACTTGGGTGCTATAGCCTGGGGAAAAGCAGAGATGAATTCACTGTGGCCTCTAGGTCTCAATTTCCTCCTGCTACAGTGAGACTAATAATACCTACCTTGCTCTGTTGCTTTGAGGATTAAATAAGATCATGAATGTAAAATGCCTAGAACAGTGTCTAGCTCTAAGTGGTATCTGTCATAATATTAATTATTATTAATAAGACGAAACCATAGAGCAACCAAGATCCTGTCTTGCATATCCTACTTCTTTGCTGCCTTTTCTATTGTGAGAAAAGCCTGCCTTGAGCGCCCTCACTCCTTCAAACCTTGGGTTTTCTTTGGGATCTGCAAATATCAACAAATGACTGGACAGACTGCAAGGTGCCATCTGTGGCCCCCAAACAGGACAGGCCAAGGTGTGACCGAGTAGCTCACTTGAGGGTAAAACCTGGGACTTCAGCCTCAGGGACAGCGTAACTTCCCACTCTGCAACCAGCAGGCTGTAATGAGTTGGGAAATTGGGGCTCCATGGGTAGAGTAAAAAGAATGCAGAACCAAACTACATTCAAATCTCGGCTCTGTCACCAGGCGTATAACTTTGAGCAAGTTGTTTAACCTCTTTGTACCTCAGTTTCTTGATCTGTTAAATGGGGATGATAATAGTACCTACCACACAGGGAGGTTGTGTGAATCAAAAGTGTTAACACATACAGTTGTCTCTCAGTACCTTCGGGGGATTGGTTTCTTTGGGTAAAGAGAACCCAAATACTGGCAGGAAAACCTCGCTCCTCCAACCTCATTCCTGCCCTGATGACTCAGGGAGAAACCACACAGTAACTTACCTAGCAGTCTCCATGGACATCAAAATCCAAAGATGCTCAAGTCCCTGATATCAAATGGCTTAGTATTTGCATTAACTTATGCACATCCTCCTGTTTACTTTAAATCAATACCAGATTACTTAGAATTCCTAATACAATGTAAATGCTATGTGAATAATTGTTATACTTTATTGTTTAGGGAATAATGACAAGAAAAAATGTCTGTAGATATTCAGTACAGATGTTTTGTTTTTTAAAAATATTTTTTATCCACAGTTGGTTGAACCCACAGACATGGAAGGCTGAATGTATGAAGTACTTGGAAAGGTACCTGGTCCAGAGTAAACGCAAGACAAATTATCAAATTTGGCTTTTGATAATTTTTGATTGGGGGGTGACTAGGGTGTGAAGGGTGTGTGGCCAGAGGACTGAGAACAGCTGGGTGGGCAGACGGAGACCTCCACTTGCCATGGTTTATGCGTCTTTAGGGAAGGAAAGGACAAAGATGGTGGCTGGGATGGAGAAGGACGCGCTTCTGCAAAGTCAAACAAAACTCCAAGGGACTCTCACTAATATCCTAGGAGCTTCCACAGGATATCAGGGCTCTGCCCAGGCCACCGTCTCCTCATCCTGCAGAGGGAGGATGGCTTCTGTCTGCGTGACCCTTCTGTGAACCACACCTGCCAGCTGCAGCCTGTGCCGCCCAGCCCCGCTGGCCTGCTCCTCCTCAGGTACATTGGTGCATGAACCTTGCCCTGGGGATGTCTGACTTCTCTACCACTATTTTTCCTTCTTTTCATTTCTGCTTTGCTTAAAAAAACTTGAATGATTTGTATTAATATTTGTATAAGCCATCTTAAGTTATTCCTGGAATAGGCAGAGAAATAAAGAAAGAAACCACCTAGTTCCTAGTGTTTTTAACTTTCTTAAAGTTTTTATAGCAGTGGTTTTCAAATTTATTTTTTTCAAAGGATCTCCCTTTTAAAAAATGAAATATTTTCTAGAAACCCTAACATATGTAAACAGCCTGATCAGGTTAAAGCAGGGAAAAAGACCTCAGCACCCACCCGCTGCTCACCCCCTGGCCACTCCCTGCCCGCCTTGCCTACCCCTTTGTCCCCCAAGGCGTCTTTATCAAGTCCTATCTCTGAGGGGCACTGTTTGTAAACCATGAGTCCCTTCCATGGAAACCACACTGCAATGTTTGGTATTTCATTTTGGTGCAAAAATAAGGAAGTGAGACGGTTTCCTATGACCTTTTGGACAATTTCCTAATTATTGCTGCTAAACAGCAATATCTATACCTGCTATATCTATGTCTGCTATATAGACATTAACTGCTAAAGAATGAATATTAGTTAACCTCTAACAGGAAATAACAAAATGAACAAAAGCAAAAGTCCTGTTTACCTTTCTATTACAGAAGATAATCATTTGTGAGTTTAAGTAACAATTGAGCTTTAATTATCACTGACAGAATGAAAACAAGTAACAGCTAGATGCAGATCTTCAATGTGAAATACAAACAAAATACAATTCAAAAGTAGTTTAGAAACTGAGTTTTAACTAATAATCAGTACAACTTCTACATCAGCTACCCCCAGTCTCCACCAGTACAGGGAATTCTCCATTCCTCAAATTGTCTCTACTCTCCCATCCTTTTGTGTTTAACCCTCTCCTCAAATCCCAGCTCCTTCATGAAGCCTCGTGTGATCTACCTAGTCCAAGCCCAGTGGCACTTTATTAAATACAGTCTGCTCTTAGGGTGTGGGCTGAGTCCCCTCACTGAGGGGGCTGACGTGGCATCTGGGCCACTTTCACACAGTGGTCAGCCCTGCCGAGCGCAGTGGACACCCAACCACTGCTCCTTCCATTCTCTCTCTCATTCTCCCTGGTACTCAAGACGGTGCCTGCTTCTGAAAGAGTTAAACTTTATATGACTGTGTTGGTAGAAAGACAAGTACGTTAAATTCTCTTTCAACATCAGTTCATTTTTTTCTGATTTTAAAAGAAACTAAAATATTTACATAAGCCCCTAAAAGCATGACGGGCCCTTGGCGATGCTACTGTGCACGTATATAAAGCTGCCACTTTACTAGCTATGTGGACTTGGGCAATTTACTTAACCACTCTGGGCTTTAGTTTTCTCATTTGTAAAATGGGGATAATGATAGTGCCCAATCCGCAGAATTAAATGTCAGCTATGACTTGCCTGCATTGCAAAGTTAAAAATAGGGACACACAAAGGATAATATCTTCTTGATTTCTTTTTATGCTCTGATCCAATATCAAATTAGCTTTTCAACTTATTTTTGGCAAACATAAACTTCCTATTTCAAAGGAAAAGCGCTAGAAAGAACAAATGAAACCAAACCAAAAGCTCTTCCGAGACATCCAAGGACTCTCGCCAAACTGCAACTTGATGAGTTCACAGTAAATGAATCAGAGACATATGGTTTAGATTCCCCACTCAAAGTCCTCAGAGGGAAACAGGAAGGCCAAAGACTCCAGTGAGCAGCTGGCCGCGTCATCCCCACTCTGCCAGCTGAGCAAGAGATTACGATGCCCTGGAGCCCCTCAGGCGTCTCCCAGATGGTCCTTTCCCCTGGGCTCAACTCACGTTTCTCATTTGACTCTGTCTTCCTCCGGAAAGAAGATGTCATCCAGGAACTCTAACTGGAAACTGGATAGTTACCAGGGCACCTAAAACCCAGTATTTGATTATTACTTCATCCTTGACCTTCATTCCATTCATTCCCAGCTGCAGACAGTAGGATTTCTAAGGAAGAGTTAAGAGGGTAGAGGTGGTGGACTGTCTCTCCGTGATTGTTGTTTTCCAGGAACTCAGCTTGTTGCCAGAGAAAGGTCACACACTACAATGTTCCCAGTGACCAGCAAGGGAACTCTGGAATGACTCATGTGAGGACCTGCACCAGGAAAGGGAGGGTTATGGCCTAAAACCACACCACCCCCCTCACTGTATCAAACTGCATCCTTTTCAGTGACAACTTCAGCCCCTGCCCTTCCCCCACCAGGAAGCCTTCCTAGATGAACCAGAAGCACTTTCTACCCCAAGCCACCCTCATACCTCCAACACTTCATTTGCATATGTGGTTAGCTTTTTAATGATATCAGAGCAATCTGTGAACAGCTTCAGCAGGGGGCCCTCTGACATAATTGAATAAATTGGATGTTAAAGATCTGATTGAGGCCAGGTGTGTTGGCTCACTCCTGTAATCCCAGTGCTTTGGGAGGCCTAGGAGGGAGGATTGATTGAGCCCAGGAGTTTGAGACCAGCTCCAGGCAACATGGCGAGATCCTCATCTCTAATATACAAAATAAAAATTAGCCAGGTGTGGTGGCAGGCACCTGTAGTCCCAACTACTCAGAAGACTGAGGTGGGAGGATCGCTTGAGCCCCAGAGTTCGAGGCTACAGTGAGCTATGATTGTGCCACTGTACTCCAGCCTGGGCAACAGAGTGAGACCCTGTCTCAAAAATTAAAAAAATATATATATGACTGAGAGCCAGCTTGGTAAAGCCTTCAGAGCCAATGTGTCTGGCAGTCAGTCAACACACATGGAATGAATGCGCACTGGGGAACTGCAGTGCAAGACAGAGATGTGGAGGAAAGATCTGACTCTCAGAGATAGAAGAGTCAGGAAAGATAAAAATAAAAACCCCAAAGAACTCCCAGACACAGACCTCTACAAATTGACTTGTTAACCTTTTGGACCCGATCACAGCGGAAGCAAGGGCTTCACACCATACGAACCTGGGTCAAGGCTAAGGTGTCGGGGCAGGTTCTTCTCCTCTGCTCAAGCAGGCTTTATGTGGCGCACACTCTCTCCAGGACACAAAACAAGCACCATATCCCCCCCACCCTGGCCCCCGTCACCCTCTCAGAAGGGGCTCCCTGGCCTAGCAGAGAGCAAAAGGCTACAGCTCTCACCACTCAAAGCTGGGCACGACCCACCTCAAAGCTGGGCACGACCCGCCCCAAAGCAGAGAAGTGGAGGTGAGGACACTCGATAACTGCGCCAGCAGGGCTGTGCATGAAGCCAGCACCTGAGAGAAGACAGGAGGAAGGCAGAATTGAAGCCAGAGGCTGTGGTTTGTGGTGGTCACTATGGCCCACTCTGATTACTATGCACCAGGCGAGAGCCTGTGCTGGGTGCTCCTGAGCATACAGATATACAAGACACGGCCCTTGGGAGTGGGATGTCCTATAGGAGAAATTAGCCAAAAACACAAGGCTGCCTGCATTGAATGCCAAATGATGGACACACACCATAACTGTCAGAGGAAAAGAAATAATATTTACTGAATACTTACTATGTGTTAAAGCATCTCTAAATGGTTTAGATGTATTTAATTTTTCCAACAGCCCATGAAGCGATTGCTAGTATTATTTCCACTTTATGGATGAGAAAATTGAGGCTCAAAGAGTCCTAAAGAACTTGCTTGGTGTCACACAATTTTTCATGGTAGATCCAGATTTTCAACTCAAAATTCTACCTCTCCAAGTGCGCGCGCGCGCGGACCCACGCACATGCATGGTTTTCCTGATGCGAGAGGACTTTGGGAAAGAGAGGTGACACCAGGCACAGGACTCTGGCTCCTACGCATAATTTATTTTTGACACATAGGGGGAACTTCGATGGCTGAGTTTTCAAGCAGAGGGATGTCTTCTAACGAAGAGTTCATTTTTGATGTTTAGTTGTGCAGTCGTTAAGTCTGCGAGTTGCGATGCTGCTTCAGTTGTGCTGTGGGAGAGCAGTGGCCCAGGACTGACCGGCAGGGCTGGGGAGGAGCCCACGGAAAGAGGAAGGGAGGGCAGGGGAGGGGAGAAGCAGCTGTCCCCGGGCTGCCTGGGAGTCACTGGGGAGTCCCAGCCCGCCCTTGGGCCTAGGGCTCCCCGATGGTGCCTCCACTCTTCGCAGGGCCAGGGGGCGAGGAAGGAGGAGGGAGGGAAGAGGAATCCCGGTGGGGAGTGGGAGAGCGTCCTCCGTGACCGCTTGGGTCCTCCGAGGGGCAGCCTCGGAGAGGGTGGCGGCAGCGCTCGGAGTCTCCTGGATCTCAGCGCCATCTCGTGGCTGCTGGCAGGTCTGCCTTGAGCCCTCTTGGCGCACACGGAAAACCGGAGCTCGTCCCATCAGCGGCAGGTGCTCTCCGGCCAGCAGTGAGCCCCAGGGGGCTTTCTCCTGCGTCAGGGAGCCAGGAGGGGAAGAGGGCATGGGTGCTGGGACGAGATTTGCCTGGCTCTGTGCTCCTGGGTAAGGACTGATTGTCAAGAGTGGGCCTCCAGTTCTACCCCAGGGCCTGAGGGCCTTGTCCTTTTGCTGGAAGCCCCCACCGTTCTCCCCTACTCCCTCCTGTCTTCTCAAAGGATAGCATAATGGAAGAAATCATCTTTCGAGTACGCAGGCCAGAACTCTGCCCCGTTGCTTATAAGTTATTGTCCCCGCCTCTCTCTGGGTCTCAACGGTGTCATCTGTTAAAGGGCATAATAACACCAGGAGGAGAATATATTGTAAAGCCTCTGGCACAGTGCCTTCAAGTAGTAGGAACTTAATCCATCCTTGAAGGCGACATCATCATCAGTGGTTACAACAGGTCTCAGTGTTGTGGAAGCTCATGCTTAGCAGATGGTAGGTGCTCTGGGAATATTGCAAACGAGTAACCATGCCTTCTTAGCTCCAGCCCAGGAATGGGACAGTCCTAGTGCTAGATGTTTGCCTAGTCCCATAGATGATAACAGTCCAGCTGGTCTTGCAAACCTAATAAAAATAGCTGTCTATTCTACCCATCAGCCCGGGAGAATGCTCCAGTGTCACTAGTGACTCCTGCTCCCACATCTGCCTGCAGGAAGCCCTCTTGGAACAAAAGTGTCTCACTTCTAGGAGGCATCAAGGCAGTGAGGGGAGAGGGCAGTGGTGTGGGTTACATAGACCTGGGGCTCCCTTACCAGGTGAGGACCTGGGGCAGGCCACTAACCTCACCAAACCCCATGTTTGTCCTCTGTAAATCAGGGGTATGATTATACTTCCCACCTCTTTAGGCTTTTATGGAATTAAAAGAGATTATTCATGTAAAACACTTAGCATGGTAGTTTTAGTGTGCATCAGCATCACCTGAGGATTTATTAAAACAAGAGTTGCTGGGCCCCACCTCAAGTTTCTGAAGCAGTAGGACCGTGGTGTGGCTCCATAATTTATTTGCACTTCTAATTTGCATCTCGGGGTATGTTGGTGCAATCTGTCCAGGAACCGGACTTTGAGAAGGACTAATCCAGCACATACTAGACCTTCAATTAATTTTTATTGTCATTCCCCACTTAAAAATCAAAAGAGAAAATGAGGACATACGAGGAAATGCAACCCAAATCCAGTCAAGTAAAACTATGAAACCCACATCTAGCTAGACATAAGAACAGTTCAATTTAACAAATATTAGTTGAATGCCTTTTTCTATTTCTTCCATATATTTTGTTGGGCAGGGATTCACTCACATGCCCCATCTCTTTCGATGCTCATAACAATCTTGTGAAGTACATCGTGATCTCCATTAGGAGGTGAGCGACTTGCTTACAGGCACACAGCTCTGGAAGGCAGAGCACAGTCTTAGTTGGAATCTGGTGACCCAGCTGGGCCCTTTGGAGTGCGTCTCAGACACCTCTGCATGCTGGTGGAGGCCGGCTGGGCTGATGTCAATCTGTCTCAGGTGCTGTCTTCTGAGGGCTTCCGTCTTGACTGACTTTCCTGGCCAAGCTCACTCTCTTAACCAGCTCACACTGCTTTGGGGTCAAGTGTGGATTGGTTTATCCTTGCCAGGCTCACTCGCTGTCTCTTCTCATCCACTGAACACTTGGTACTTTCAGAGCATGGCTCCCGGCAGAAGGATGCGGCCATCAGGGCCTGGGGTAGACTGAAGGCTCACCCTTGACAATCAGTCCTTATCCAGGACCTCTAGGTCTCAGGAAGAGTCCCCTTCTCCCCCATCCTGGGCATCTGAGAGACCTCAGTAGCAAGCCACCTGGAGACGTGGGAGGAGCTGCCATCCTTCCCTACTCCGTGCCTCCTTTGCCTCTCCTAAGTGAGGTGAAGGAAGGGAAGTGCACTAAACCTGGGTGGACTCTGGGACGCCAGGATTTTCTCTTTCAGTTTCCTCCTACAGAACCCAGATGGTTTGGGTATTTATGGTTGGTGGAACGAACATGGCCTTAAGAGTGAAATGACCTGATTTGAACCAATGCCAGGTCTCTACTACCAAAATACTTGGTGGTCGTTAGGAAGTCCCTTAACTTCTTTGTGTTAGTTTCATCAGCAAAAATAGGCACAGGAGGACTCGCCTTTCAAAACTGCTGTTTGGTTTGAGTGACATCTGTGTGTTGAAGTTGCTGGCACCTAACGAGCAGTGTCTTAGTCCGTGCAGGCTGCTGTAACGAAGTACCATAGAGTAGGTGGCTTACACACCACCGGAATTTATTGCTCGCTATCCTAGAGGCTGGGAAGCCCACAGTCAAGGTGCTGACAGATTCAGTGTTGGGCGAAGCCTGCCTTCTGGCTGTGTCCTCACATGGTAGAAAGGGTGAGAGGTCCCTCTTCGGCCTCTTTTATAAGAGCACTAATTCCATTCAAGAGTGCGCCACCATAATCACCTCCCAATGGCCTATGATTGGGAGGTAATCACCTCGATAAGGCCCCATCACCTAATACCATCATGTTGGGGTTAAGATCTCAACATATGAGTTTTTTGGGGGATGGGGGGCACAAACATTCAGACCAGAACAAACACCAAATAACTCTATTTTCCTTCATTTGGTATTTACTAAGCACTTACTGTGAGCCTATCCGTGGGGGTACACAGGTGAGTAAGCCAAAGTCCTTGCCTGCTGGGAGCTTCCACCCCATACCCTTGGCCTGTGTGGACAATGAGGCAGGCCTGAGACCAGATCTCACTGGGGGAGTTGGGTATAGGAGGCAAGGCTGCTGGTCTGGGGATGGGCGCTCAGGGTGTGAACTCTGCAGCCAGGGCGACTGAAACTTGCTCTGGGCCTGCTGGACTTGATTCGCAGCTAATGGTTTTCACAGCTTTGCCTTGGAGGCATGGAGAGCCCCATGACTCACCGAAGCCTCCTCCACTCAGCAGGCTCTGCTCTGGCATCCTTCGTTACATGTCCATTTTCCCATTCATTCATTCATTCATTCATTCCACAAACATGTGTCAGGAACCCAAAGTGTGCTGGACCCTGGGGTCTGGAGTGTGGAAGACAGACTTGATGGGGAGGCTGAGTGGGGATTATACCCCCCCACCCATCTTACCTCTCCTCACCAGGCCCTAAGAGGGGTTGGGGGTAGGGGAGTAGGAGCTTTTCTCCAAGTTCTTGAGGCTCACCTCATGGGGTTCAGGGAAGCCTGATGAAGGAGAAGTTTCTGAGGTTAATTGGGCTGGATGTGGCTCCAGAAGGGATATGGAATGAGGAAGGAGGAGGCATCGTGCTGGGGGACCAAGAGAGGAAGGTGCCACTGACACCTGGCTTGGAGGGAAAGGAAACCAATTTGGGTTCAGTGTAAGTGTTCCCTTGAATGTCTTTTCTTTTAGAAGATGAAAAAAGAGTGAAGAGGCACAGAGTGGGGAACTGGTGGATAAAAGTGAGCACAGAGAGAGGGCGAATGCTTCCAAGGCCCTGCTCCCTCGAGCCCTCATGCCCTGTCCCTCTGTCTCCTCCACCTCCCTTCCTCCACAGGCCATCCTCTACTCTCTCGTCTCGTCAATGTCCCCCCTACCCTCCAGACTATGTCTGAAGCTCCCAAGGAATAACTGAAAAGTGCAGCGACCCCTAAACCTGCTCCCTCCCATCCCACTCCACCTCTGCATCCAGATTTTGCTTCAAAGTTCTGTCCCAAGACTTATATCCAGAAAAGAAGTCCTACTTAGAAAAACAAGCTGTCTTGATCAGAGGGTGGAAGGAGCAAACAGCCTCCTTCACACTGAGTTACGGGTTACTCTGCTAGTGAGCTTGTGAGCTGTTGTTAGTGGGTTGTCAATGCCAACTCCAAACCCCATTTACATCCTGGGGAATAGGGAAATTGCTCTTAGAGGTCTCGTTCAAGGTTAGCTGACGGATGGTGACAGTTGAGTGACTTGTCTAATGATACGCCATAAAGATTCGTTCTCTCCTCTTCCTTCTAGAATTTCCTTAGGGAGGTCCCAGCCATTCTTAAGAGCTCCCTTGTCATCTCTGTGGCCACAGACCAGCTTCTGACCTCTTCCCCAAGCACCAGGGCCTCATGGTGGTTAGGAGCTTTGGAGCCAGGGGCCTGGGTTCTTATTAGCTGTGGGAACTTGGGCAAATACTTAATCTCTTGGAGCTGTAATGTCCTCATCTGTAAGATGGGGATAAAAATATCTACCCTTTGGGATGCTATGAGAATTAAATGGGATAATGTATGTGAAGGGCTTAGCATGGTGCCTGGTAGAGAGTAATCTCTTAATGTTTGTCAGCGAATACTAATGACGTAATAACATCTCCACTTGGATGACTTACAGGTACCTTGAACTCGGTATTTCTTCCCTATAAACCAGCTTCCTGGCCTCCCTTTCTAGTTCCTGTGAGGGAATCAGCATTCTTCCTACAAGTCTTTGGGGACAAGGTCACCTGGATTCTACTTTGTGCCTTTCTTGTGAGCTTTCTACCATTCCTTTATGGCCATGTTCAGTCCTTCGTTATGTCTTCCCTGGAGTCCCTGATGCCAGTCTCTCCATTCAATCCTGTCCACATAGCCATCAGATTTGGCTTTTGGATTACGTCACTCTCCTCTTTAAGAACCTTCAATGGCTCTCTAGTGTCCACTACCAAAGTAACCACATGCTTCTTACACTTCTCTCCACAATATGCCCCGATACACCTGACCACCCACCTCCATGCCCTTCCCCTTGCCCAACTTTTCTCCCTGGAAGTTTACATAATTGTCTCCACGACCCTCTTGTTCTCCAGTATGTGCATCACCAGCAGGACAGACTTGCAGCACCTATTCTGGGTGAAAAAGAGAATCTTTTGGTGCTACCCTCAACCAACCTGGTCCTTTCTCCACTTGGATTCTTCTCAACATTGACCCTCTTGAAAGGATCATAAAAACTCACTTTAAGGCATATATGAGGAGTTTTGTCTCCCAGGAAGGTTTGCATTGTATCTCTAATGGTGGAGTCTCAGGCACTGACTTCCCAGGTGAAGGAAGGGTGCTTTTGGGCTGGGGCCGCCTTCCTGAAACCTCTGAAGAAACAGCACACCAGCACCTCCGTCAGCCAGCTGCATCCAGGATCAATGTTCCCCCTAGATCTGGTCCACGCTTTTGAAGCTTTGTAAGGCCCAGAAGTGAATTCCTAGCCTTTCTTTGAGCTGTCTTTGTCCAGGCATAGCTGTAGGAAAAATTGTGAAGTGGCATGAAAAAAGTGAAGGGTTTAGTGTAGTAAATTCTGTAATTTTTCTTTTAAAAAAAAAACCACTGCATTTTAAAAAATAAAAATACTATGTCCTATTGTAAGGTAAATGTATTTCTACATACACATATACACAAATACACTTAAGGGATAATTCAGTTGAGAGTCGTTATACATCTTTACTATAAAAATCCTTGGTTTACCCAAATTAATGTTTCTCCTGAAAATAAGAATTCTTGAATTACATTGGATTTGGGGGAACAACTACTAATCTATAGGATGTGAGCATCTGGTAGGTACCCAATATATTTTTTATACACCTGCATATAAAGTGCAAATACTCTGGGCTGGGCAACATGGTTTTCAGTTGCACGTGCGCACGCGCGTGCACGTGTGTGTGGTAATACATTCTTATGCATTCTATCCAAATGGTATTCTGAAACAATACTGTGGCTTTATTTGATGTACTTGTATTTTTTTCCCATTATGGTTGGTTTTGAATATACCCACAATCACTGTTGTCAAAGCAGTTCCCATTTCACTCTATAAATGTAGATTCATACAGTGGTGAAATTTATACAGTTGTGATTTCACAGTGATGAAAATCGACACTGAAGAGCTGTTTCAGCCCTGTTCATCTCACCTGCTGACTACAGGTGTACAGGAAGAATGCTGATTTCCTCTGTGCCAGCCTGGACATGACTGGTTACCCAGACTGGGCTTCCAAGGCAAACTCCACTGGTTCTAGTTTGTAAACTGTAAATGGAAACGGCTTTACTTCCTTACATATACACTTTCTACATAAAGCCCTAAAAAGCGGAAAAAAAGAAAAAAGAAAAAAATAAAGGGCATGAAACCAACCAGAAACTGCAAAAAGGACTCATCCATGAGAGGAAGAGGACCTTGCTGCCAGGCTGGTGGGGAAGCAGGAGATCCTAGAGACTCGGGGAGGCTGAAAAGTGGAACCCAGGGCAGAGGTTGGTGTGTGCCCACATGCACACACACACATGCACACACTCAGGCATATAATAGGAGCCCTGATAGAAAGAGCTGGAAACACAACTCTGGCATCTTAGGTGTCTCAGCCCACAGCCTTGCCCAAGCCCAGCAGAGGCTCACTCTGCCCCTTCTTATTTGCCCCTTTGCCCATGATTCTCAGATGTCAGAATCCAGGCTCTATCCCCATGGCTCCCTGTGGAATGTCCTGGGCACCTCCTCAGGGTACTGGGGAGACCACCATAGGGCAAGGCTCATCACAAGATAAGATTCAGGAGGCCTGGGTTCTCCCTCTGCTTCTGCCTCCATATCCGACTCAGATTCTTCTATTACAAAGAAACTCAAAGATCTCCCAGATGTCTTCCAGCTCCAACAGCAGATGATTATTTGGGAAAATAGTGAAATTCAGAGAATCAGTTTTTCAGAATGTTTTGGCTGCAAATAACAAAACACTTAGTATAAGATAACTAAATGACAAGGGCCGATTCATCACAGAAAATCCACAGTTCAGAGGGAGGTGATTCCAGGGTCATTGTGGTGGCTCTGAGAGATCAAGGACCCAGGCTCCCTCTGCCTTCTTTAGGGCTGCTGCTGCCTTCCTTCGTGGTGGCAAGATGGCTGCAGTGGCTCCAAGCTTTTCTTCTCATGTGGCAGCTTCTCAAGCAGGAAGACAATCAGTGAGGAAAGCCTTTCCCAGAAGCTTCCAGTGCTTCCCCTCAGGTCTCTTCGGCTAGAGCTGGGTCACAGGCCTAATCTTAGACCTGTCGCTGGACAAGGCGATAGGACTGACCAGTCATGGTCCCTATGCTTGGGCCAGGTAGAGATATGAAGAAATAAAAATTTGGGGTTCTATTAGCAAGAAAGGAAAGGGGAGCAGCCATTGGGTGACCAACAGTGCCTGCCATAATCAGGGGGAACGTGTTCAGGAGCAAGAAACCAAGAATATCTGGTTGTTGTAACCAGGAAGGACATTTATTGGAAGAAACGTGTGGTGTGAGTCTGGAGGAAACAGTCTGGAAAAAAACCAGGAAGCACAATAAATGCCTTTTAGCCGGAGTGGCTTGGTGTGGATTCCTCATCACAGTGGAAGAATTCTAGTGCTTCTGGGCTATGTGTCACTCATTCAAGATTGAAGTCTTGGCAGCAATATAGCATTGGCTCTGGCTGGGGTTCAGGCGTATGACCTGGATAGCTGAGTGCAGAGAGAAGGAGGGCTTGGCCTTTTTAGTCTCCAAGGTGGCCACCCACCAAGACCTTATATAAAAGGAGATTTCCCTCCAATAGGAAAGAGGAGTTGGATACTACTCGGCCAAAACAAAGCCAGATGGCCCAGCTAATATCCAGGAATTTGAAAAGCCCTTATTGAGCCTGTGGCCTGGGAAATGGGAAGGCAATGGCTGGACTGACTTATGGCCACCATGATTAATTACCAGGAAGCAATTCATGATACATGCTTCATATGATTTTGCAAGTTTTATTAACAGCTGGGTAAGTTTACTTTGATTATAACATGACTATCTATGTCCACTAACTTTGTAGTGTGGCTAGTTGTTCACAATTTTAAGAAATTATAAGAATAGAGTTGTTAAACAAAAAAAGACTTAGAAGGAACATTTAAAAAGTTACTTAGTCTTAGAGCTTGCCAGCTGGATACATCACACCTGAGTGAAGCTGTGGAAAGGCTCCGAGACACCAGAGCTGGAAACAATGCCCTCAGCTCCTGAACACGCTTGCGAGTCCCTGGAAGATCTGAGGTTCCTTTTTAAGCGGAAAGATAAGTAATGCCTTTTCACCTCAAAGTAAGGCCATTAAGCTCCAGATGATCCTCAATAAGGGACACCGTCCTCTCAATATTCAAGAATCACCTTCTACAGGGGCCTCTAGACTGCCCATTGTGGGATATGACCTAGGCGAAATCCTGCTTCTGTATTCTTTGGACTTGGCTCGATACCACTTTCAGCAACTCATGGAGCCAACTCAGCCTAGACAGTGAGAGGCTGAGACTCACAGAACCACCACCGCTCCTCGTCAGCAGGAAACAGTTACAGAAGACTGGACTTCATCCACTTTCCACCAAAGATTTGGGGTCTTGGACTCTTAAGGCAGGGGTAAATGTTACAGTAGGTAGCTAGTCAGGTACGAGCAGGGCAGGAGAAGGCTCCCCACCACACACACACCAAAGTGTTGGGCAACCATCAGGTGATGGCCAGGTGGTTGTTAACAGTTTGTTTAAAGTAATAATTGGTCACAGCTGGCGCCAGGGAACGGTAGACTTCTGCTAGATAGAAAACACCTGAAACTGATCAGCAGCTTCCCAATAAGATCCTGAAAGTATGCCAACAAATCAAACCCCCAAGTCAAGATGTCAAGCTGTGCACTTGGTTTCTTGAGTCGCCTGCTTGGCCCTCTTCCAAGTTGTACTTTCCTTCTTTCCTTTCCTGTTTTTCCTTACTGGCCTAAAGCTTTTAAAATAAACTTCCACTCCTGCTCTGAAAAAAAAAAATTGCTTAGTCAAAATTTATTTCAAGGCCTGAGAACATTCAGACTAATCAAAATGGCACTACTGTAACTTCTTTTTTTTCTTTTTCTTTTATTTTTATTTTTTATATTTTTGAGACAGAGTCTTGCTCTGTTGCCCAGTCTGGAGGGCAGTGGCGCGATCTCGGCTCACTGCAAAATCTCCACCTCCTGGGTTCAAGTGATTCTCCTGCCTCAGCCTCCTGAGTAGCTGGGATTATAGGTGCACGCAACCACACTCGGCTAATTTTTTGTAGCTTTAGTAGAGACAGGGTTTCACTATGTTAGCCAGGATGGTCTCAATCTCCTGACCTCGTGATCCGCCTGCATCGACCTCCCCAAGTGCTGGGATTACAGGCGTGAGCCATCGTGCCCAGCCTTGTAACTTCTTATAATAGATAATATAAAACTTTGAAAAATGTAGATACAGTTAACTAACCTCTATGCACCATACCATTCCATCTTAAAAGCAATGGCTGTTTAACAAAATGGAAGGTGACAACAAAGTATCAAAGAACATTCACACACTTAGAGAACATAATTAACAGCAAGCTAGTCAGACAAAACAAACACAAATGTTTTCACATTTTTCATGTTTATTTTTAACTTTGCTTCATAAAGCCACATATAATTGAGGCTTCTTTCAAGTATAGGATTTCTAATATTAAAAATAATATTTTCTACATAGCTCTATAAAGAAATGAAAAAAGCCACAAGTTGCATTGTTTACCATAAATTCATACACCAAAAAGTAAAACACAATCCAATTAAATTTGTACATGTTTTCCTTTTGTCCAACAACTGTTTCAGATGTTTTTCTATGTACTTTCAAAATATTTTTATTAAAGTCAGTTCAAATTCATTTATGCAGATTAGGAAAAAAATGATCCATAGTGAATTATTTTTAAAATTACCTTCTATATACTTCTATCCCTCCACCAAACCAACCACCAAATCTATTACTAAAGTGAACAATAATGCAATATACTGTTTGAAGGGGCCCAACGCAATCTGTAATCTTAATTTTCTAAATATCCAAAGATTTCAACTTTCTGCCAATATCAACAAAAAGACTCAAGTGGCCAAAAATCACAGTCAGTAGGACGAAAAAAATCTACAGTATGAAGATTGTTTAACAAAACCTATGCCTTTCTCTCAGGCTACAAGCATTCTTAGACTAGCATTAAATTACATTGTGTGTATACAACTACACCAGTTTAGATTTGTCCTGGAACATATAGTTACATTAACAATAAATAATTTTATAAGTATTTTATAGTTTAATTGGCTCTTAGGCTAGAGGGAAAACAAGCAGTGTGTGTGTGTGTGTGTGTGTGTGTGTGTGTTAAGAAACTGGTACATATAAACGAACGGCTATGTGTTCCTTTAAATTTTTTTTTTATGTGTTCACTTAAATCTTGAGGAAACCTAAAGATGAAGTCTGTTGTGTCTTTGTTTTTCCTAAAAAAGGAAAAAAAATCAAAGTCAAGAAAAATGTTAAAGTCTTACAGATATCTACAAGAATATCTACTCTGAAGAAGAAAGAAGTGTTATCCAACAAAAAGGAGATCTATAGATTAAAAAAAGGTTATCTTACTGTCTTAACAACAATAAAGATCTGCAGAGGGAGTCCAGACTACTTAGAACTGAGGCAGCTCTATACAGAAATGAAAATGGTGCAACGATGTGACTGCCCAGATAATGACTAAAGCCAGGTGCAGTGGCTCAGGCCTGTAATCCCAGCATTTTAAGAGGTTGAGGTGGGAGGATTGCTTGAGGCAAGAGTTTGAGACCAGCCTAGGCAACGTAGGGAGACCCTATCTCTACAAAAAGATTTTAAAATTTAGCTGAGCACAGTGGCTTCCCCTGTAGTCTCAACTACTCAGGAGGCTGAGGTGAGAGAATTGCTTGAGCCCAGGAGGTCAAGGCTGCCATAAACCTTGATCACCATTGTACTCCAACCTGGGTGACAGGGCAAGACCCTGTGTCAATAAATAAATAAATGAAAGAAAGAAAAAAAAAGAAAATGACAAAAAACAAAATTTCACAAATGTCTTCATGCTTATAATAATATATTAATGCATCATATATCACAAATACAAAGTCTGGAGTTTTCCCCTTAGGCTTATAATAAACTATAAAACTCCTATTTAATGTATTTACTTTTATAAGTCTTCTCTGTTTAGGAGTATATGCTATACAAGTACATACATGCTGGGTTTTTGCCAAGAGAACTACAGTTCTCATCTCAAATTAGTGACTTGCCTTTTAACCCATACTTACATACATTTCATTTCCATTATAAGACACTTAATACCCTTCTAGTGGTACATTCTAATCAACATATTTTGAAAATCTTGATTTTTAAATAAAGCTTGTTATATATTAAATAAATGAAACCTGTTAATAATTTAACAGTTGAAGCACAAGATAGTAATTACGTTGTTTTGTTTAAACTAGTTCACAGCTGTAGGAAAGTGTTTGATTTTACAACTATGACCGAGGTGAGACTGGACAGTTTTAAGCAGTGAAATACTAGAATACAGTGAATGAATAAATAAGATTTTTTTTTAATCAGTGGCCATTCATTATTTTGCTTTTAGGAACCTGGAAGAAATGGTCTTCTTTAAGTTTCAAATGTTCTGGTAAATGTAGGCGTTTCTTAGCTTCCTCAATATCACCTTGAATTGCTGAAAAAAGTGACTCTAAAGAATCAAAGTTCTTTCAGGTCTGAGGTAGCCAAGGATGGCCACATTGAATATCTCGCCGCAGAAGTCCTCTTTGAAGATACCCACGATATGCCTTTCCATGGCCTTATTTGTGTTCTTAGAGTATGGGTTCCATCCTATTCTCATGACCATCTTATAGACATCTCCACTTCCAGCACTGGCCCAACCATAAGAAATGCCAGTGCATGCATCAGCTGGAAGAGTACTACTTGTTCAGGAAAGTTCGCTGTGGCCATGCCCAGTGCTTGGATCCACAGCACCTGGCCTGGGCAGAAGTAGAGCAGGTGCCTCAGAATGCAGTCCTCTCGCTCGGGGCACGGGCTGTGGCCCAGTCCACGCATTGCCCAGACCCCCGCACAAGGGGGTCCATCGGGGGACTGGGTGTGAACTCTGTGCTGGGGCAGACGCCCATGACACGTGGTGGTGGGTGGGTCTCTCACGCCGCCGCCCCCAGGAATAGTTTCTGAGGCAGCTGGACTAGGGAGTACTGTCATCTGCACCTGCTTCTCCCACACACTTCTCTGATGGAGGCCCCCAAGGACGACACTGATGGGAGCAGAGGCTTCTCAGGGATGATTTGGGGATGATTTGGATGGGGAAGGCAGAGAGAAGAAACAGGCAGTCTTGGATTATGCAAGTTCTACTGTATTGATGCAAAACTTCAATTCGTCCACACCACCTCCATTTAAACTGAATCAAACACGTGTTCGCACAGCATCAGTTTCACTATGTCTGAGGCCCCAGACCCAGGTTGGGGAGAGGTTTGCCTAAGCGTGCTGCAAGACCACGCACAGCCAGCGATGTGCAAGTGCACACCTGCACCCACACAGGCGAACACAGCCCAAACATGTGCAGGCGCACAGTGCCGTCTCTCGGCCGACAGACTGCGAAGGGAAGTGAAGTGGGACCCGAGCTGGGTGGTAGGCCAGTGAAAATCCTGAACTGGCTGCTCCTGGCTCCGGAGAGTGCAGATTCATAGGGTATGTTGAGGTGAATGCATGGGTTTTAATGCGTGCTAAGTGACCTCTTTGATGGAGATTTCAGGGTAAGGTTCAATCCTTACACTTCATGACAGCCCTGGCTCCCACCTCGGCCATCATCTTAGGACAAGTCAAACATCCTCTCCAACAACCACTACAATTCAGACACTTCAGATATTTAAGTTCTTCCCCTTGGTGCAAACAAACCCAGCAATGGCAGTTATTGCATCATCTAAAAAGAAACATTCTCTTCTCAATTAAACTCATTCTTGAGTATTCAAATCCAGTGACTAGGCAATTTTAATTATCTTCTCTAAAGCAAACAGAAATTTCCGCCAGATTATCAGGCCCACGTAACTTCCTGAAGCCAGTCCCTGAGGGAGCATCACCAAGTCTCCTACTTAGACCACCGGGCTTGAGGCAGCTCTGGACACCTTGAGCACAGTCAGGGAGAGTGGGAGAAGGGAGCAGAGGGGCGCCACCTGCTCCTACCATCTGGGTCCCTCTGCATCTCAGTCCCCTTCAGCTGGAGCCCTCCCACTGCTCGCATACACCTCATACTCAGATTTCCAACTGAAATCCTCTTCCCCCTCTCTGGCCAGGCCACAGGCTCTTTCTTGTCTTGGTGAAGCCACAGGTGTGTGACAGCTTGGTCTCCATTTGCCCACCAAACCCAGCCTCCTCACCACTGGCCCCTCAAGTCCTGCTCTCCTCAAGACTTCTTTCCTGACTATCCTGCCCCCAGTCGACCCTGCACCCCAACCTTGCTCTCTTCTCCACCATCACTAAGGAAGGCTTTTCTTGCCTATCAGACAACAAGCTTCTTCCCCGGGCAATTTATTTTCCCTAGCTCAAAGGTTACCATTCACCCTTGGTGTTTATTGACATGATTTCACTGAACTACAGATGTAGTATGTGTGGCAGCTGGGGTGTGGGGGAGAAACAAAGGTGGCCTATACCATCTACATGTGACATTCCTTTCAGTTTTCCTTCCCAGTTCGTTTGTTTCTTTGTTCTTGCATCAAACATTGCCCATTTATCATTTGTCTGGTATTGTGAAAGACATTGGGCATAAAATAAGATAAATAAGATACAATTTCTCCCCTCAGCCCCCAAGGGAGTTCAGAGTCTAGTAGGACAGTAGTTAGAGGTTCACAGCAGATAGCTACAATACAGTGTAGTGAGTGCAGTGATAAGGCATTGTGGGAGTGATGCAGAGGGGGTCCGAACCTGGGTGGGGAGGAGGCTCAGCTAAACGTTGAAGGATGAGTAGGCAATAGCCAGGGGAAGGTGGGGGCAGGGGAAGGGAGATCAAGGGATAGCGGTGTAGCAGGGAAAGGAAACTGTGGAAGGCACCATGACGTGTGCTGAGAACTGAGGGTAGTTTGGAGTTGTTGGAACTGAGGTTGGTGAGCGATGAGGCCAGAACTGCTCTAACTCTGGGGGGTGCCATACATACTGCAGTCGTCATGATAGGTAGCCCCTGTTGTGCACAAATTTTGTGGCTTTAGTCCATGGCCCTGAATGTGGCTGAGAGGTAAAGCTAAGCTTGGTGATAAGGACTACAATCTGATAAGGACTGAAGAACTTGAACTTCAGCCTCATGCTATCCCCAGGTGACTGAGCCCCCACCATGCTGTGTCCCTCTGGGCACCCATATGCTGGTCTTTTCCTTCTCACCCCTTACTCCTTAGATCACAGGCTGTTAGAACTAGAAGAAACTTTAAATGCCATCAAAGGCAATCCCTTCTTTCAACAAATAAAATAACACTAAAGCAAATAAAGGCCCAGAAAAGGGATTGGTTTGCCAGAGGTCACATAGTCAGTGGTAAAATCTTCCAGGTCTGTTCTTCCCCCAGACCCACTTACCTACTGGCAATATCCTCAACATACACCCTGCCCCCCGCAACTTCTCTTGGTGTTTTCTTTCAGGCATTTGGATGTGGCTGAGGCTGATTTGCCAAATCCCCTCCCTAAACCTTACAATTAATGAATTGGGGGTGGGTCCTGGCAGTTGGACAATGAGGCCCCTGGAGAGGTTTATTGGGGAACTGTAGGAAATGCACTTCCTTCCTGAGCAAACTTCCAGAAGTGCCAGGTGCTCCTGGATGTGTGGGAAGGACCTGCACACAGCCACTGGGTAGAAATTCTCAAAGGAAGTTTGGAAGAAGGGGAGCCTTGGGAGACACACAAATGTAAGGCAGCAGAGCTCCCATCTTTAACATTTCCCCTCACCCCTTTGGGAAAGACTGCCAGAGACACCTGTGCAGCCTGGTGTGTGGTCTGGGGTGACTGTAGAGAGGGGCAGTCAAAGGAAGAGAGACTTTCCTGTTGCCACCTACTTGGTAGTGTCATCGGGGTTGGGGTCGGGGGCAAACACTTGGAATTTCAGGCCATGATCAGGGAGGGTGCAGTGGTCCCCCCACTCCGCCCTCATGATGCTGGGAGGGCTGGAAGGAGCCTAGAATGCTCAGAAGCCCCTGGTGCCTGTGCAGCTGTAGGCCTGGGTTGCACATGTGTCAATTCTGTGTATCAACAGCAGGTGTTTATCCTCTCTTCCCCTATTTTCTCTCCCCTTGATGTCAGGCTGTCCCGTGACTTGTTTTGGCCAATGGAATATGAGAGCAACACTAGCAGGAGCTTTAAATGGGTTTGTGTTTTGGCTTCATCTCCTGAGCTTTCCGGGTTATGGGGAGAGCTTGTCCTGAGTGTCTGCTAGTTCCAGGACGAAGACCCACAGTCTGAAGCAGAGCCACAACATCCGACGTGCAGGCTATTGAATGAGAAATAAATACAATTGCCATCTGAGATTTCAGGGTTGTTTGTTAAGCAGCATGGTCAGAGCAAACCCTAGCATACAGTTATTTTGAGAAAGACTGAAAACACAAATGACCAGTGACTTAACACAAAAAGGTTTTCTTCTCTCATGTAAAAATCCAAAGGTAGGCCATCCAAGGAGTCACCAAGACCCAGGACCCTTCCAGCTTTCAGTTTCATCCTGTCCAGGTTGTGGCCTTCATCTTCATGATCCAAAGTGGAGTGAGTGATCAGAGTCCACATTCTAGCCAGCAGGAAGTAAGGTTGAGGGATGGCAGAAGGACATGCCTGTCCCTTTAAGGAGACTTCCTAAAAGTTTTACACCGGGAGTAATTTTGAAAATATTTAACGACCAGTAAGGCGTGGGTTTCAGTTAATCAGAATGAACGCCAGCTATAAACAACAGGTACATCTCTACCTGGGCATGGGGGGTAACTATCAGCCCTGATCACATCTTTCCACTTACAGATCTCATTGGCAGATCTTAGTCACATGACCACACATAGCTTCAAGGAAGCCTGGGAAGCACAGTCTTTACTCCAGACAGCCTTGGATCCAAACACAAGTTGGAGGTTCTAGTATTGAGGGAGAAGGAGAAGGTATTTACAGTGGGACAGCTAGTGTCTCTGCTACGTAATTAAAGACACTTGGCAGATCTCTTGGTACAGGTCCATAAGCCCTTTCCACAATTTTAAAAAGAATTTTCCAAGTTTCTCTGAAAACTTTCATGAAAAAGTATTTTTCATAAATCATTAGTCAGCAGAATCTGACCTGATGTGTCTGTTCAATTTGGGGCGAATATTCATACATTTGCTGCAGAAATATAATGTGTTTGATTATGAGGTACTATCCTGGATCCCTCTACATACATACAGTATGTATACACATATGCATATATGCATGTACACAGTATTACCTTTATAAAATCTAAAAAAAGCCTGAACTTGAAGCACGTTTGCAGGGTTTTGGATAAATCAGGTGATCATACATCCCAGTTTTACAATTGTAGTCCTGGTGAAATTATTGATAGCTCCCCCACCCCTCCTTTACACTTTCAAAATTGGCTGGTTTGCATGATAAATTATATGGTCAACCTGTGGATAAGGGATTGTGTGTCTGTACAAAGTTAAGCTCTCAATAAACGGCAGCAGTTATTACAATTCCCAAGTCGAGCTCTTATGGCCCCTGTGTATATACAAGAATATACTAAAATTTTTTAAGGTAGCCATTCAGTTCCTCACACCTAAACAGTACCCTCATCCCGATTTTGGCACCATTCTTTATGAATTGGCTTCCAAGACTGCGTGGCAGCCAACTTCATCCCAGCTGCCTCTTAGTGGTCACAGGCTTGGAAGTAGCGAGCACTAAATCAAGGCTGTTTTATTGAAGCAGAAAAGGGACTAGCACGTTTTGAATGTTGACAGGCTTTTCTTTCTTTATTTATGGTGAATTTAAAAATAGGCCTGGAGATGACTTTTCGCAGCTGAATTCTGCATTCATGGTATCCCCTTTCCACAGGAGAGATGTGGAGAACATCCGACTGGAAAGTCCGTTTCTTGATTTGAGGTTCTTCCCCCAGGTTCCACAGTCAGGAGCTCAACTCCTGGGACAGGCGTCAGTGTCTGTCTAAGCAGGGCCAGGCCTGAGCAGCACTGTAGATGGTCCCTTTCTGTTTCCTCCTCCCTGCATTCCCTCACCATCCCCGCTCGACTTACCCTCTTCCAATTTCCCACAGCAAAGCACAGTGTGATATTTCCCAAACTTGGCTCATCTCCACTTGCATCTGGGGGTGTTGGAAAACACAGATTGCTGAGCCCTGCCCCCAGGAGAGTGATCGAGGAGGCTGGGGCCAAGGCCACGAATCTGTATTTTTAACTGTCCCCTTGGTGATTCTGAAGAGCACCCTAGATCAAGAAACACTGGGCTGGGCACGGCGGCTCATGCCTGTCATCCCAGCACTTTGGGAGGCCGAGGTGGGAGGATCACTTGAGGTCAGCAGTTCGAGACCAGTCTGGCCAACATGGTGAAACCCCGTCTCTACTAAAAATACAAAAATTAGCCAGGCATGGTGGTGCACACCTGTAATCCCAGCTACTTGGGAGGCTGAGGCACGAGAATCACTTGAGCCTGGGAGGTGCAGGTTGCAGTGAGCCAAGACCACGTCACTGCACTACAGCCTGGTTGACAGAATGAGACTCCATCTCCAAAAACAAAAGAAAAAAGAAAAAAAAGAAACACTGGCATAGTGCAATGAGCAAGGGCTTTGGAATCAGACTGGAGTTCAAATCCAGCTTCTGCCACTGTGGTCATGGGCCATTACTAAGCTTCTCTGAGTCTCAGTTTGCCCATTTGTAAAAGGTGAAAATTGAGGAAAAAAACCAACAACAACTATATATAGTTGTTGTTATTGTTGTTTTGAAGGGTAGCATTTTGCTCTGTTGCCTGGGCTGGAGTGCAATGGTGTGATCAGCTCACTGCAACCTTAAACTCCTGGGCTTAAGTGATCTTCCCACTTTAGCCTCCCGTGAGTAGCTAGGACTACAGGCACCTGCCACCGTGCCTAGATAATTTTTTAAATTGTCGTAGAGAGAGATTCTCACTATGTTGTCGAGGCTAGTCTCGAACTTCTGGCCTCAAGCAATCCTCCTGCCTCAGCCTCCCGAAGTGTTGGGATTATAGGTCTGAGGCACCACACTCAGCCAAAACAATGTATTTAAAGATCCTGAAACCATAATTGGCAGATTAAAAGGACTCAATAAATATTAATTCCCCCCAAGTTCTGAATCAAAATAAAGCATAATTGATTAATAAGACAGTTGTGGGTTACTCTTCCAGAGAGACCAGCCCAGCATTTAAAGGGGGAGGGACAAAGTGTTAAGACCAAGAATCAATTCTCTCGCTGGGTACAGTGGCTCAGCACCCATAATCCAAGCATGTGGGGTTGCAGTGCGCTGTGTTTACACCACTGCACTCCAGCCTGGGCAACAGGCTGTCTCAAAAAACAAAAGAAGAAAAAAAAATTAATTATTCCCTAGACTTTGGTGGAAATGTTTGAGGGGAACAGGAGAGATCTTCCTAGCCCCTGTAAATTATACCTAAAGGATTTCTTTTATATATATATATATTTTTTTAAGACAGAGTTTTGCTCTTGTTGCCCAGGCTGGAGTGCAATGGCATGACCTTGGCTCACTACAACCTCCACCTTCTAGGTTCAAGCAACTCTCCTGCCTCAGCCTCCCAAGTAGCTGGGATTACAGGTGCCTGCCACCACGCCTGGCTAATTTTTTTTTGTATTTTTAGCAAAGACGGGATTTCACCATGTTGGCCAGGCTGGTCTCTAACTCCTGATGTCAGGTGATCTGCCCGTCTCGGACTCCCAAAGTGCTGGGATTACAGGCATGAGCCATCTCGCCCAGCCGATTTCCTATCTTAATGGAAAAATTTTAAAACCTTTACCCTTTATTTTTCCCTTCTTGCCAATAATCCTTTTCCTGTCCCTCATTTCAAAATCAGATTGGTCTGATTCTATCATGCCAAAACTACTGGCTAATTTTAGCTTATATTTGATAGAATGACAGCCTGTGGGGGGAAAGTTGATTAAGTCTGTTTCTTTTGTCATGATCATAGTATAGTCCCTATATGATATTTACTCAGCTCTCTTTGCCTTGGGACAGGGATGACAGGATGCAATGGTGAGCTATCAATCACTGATAATGGCTTTGGTAGGCTTTCATGATGGCCACAACCATGTTCCATGTCCTGTAAATTCATAGCTCCACATCCATAGGATGGAGCCACAGGTGGAAGTGGTTCTTGGAGGAAGGTGGTGGAGAGGACTCTTTTTGGCATGAATGCTGAAAGGCTTTCTCCAGCTCTCCAATAACAACAAAAGCAGTTTTGTCTCCCATGTTGTTGCATGCAGTCAACAAATATTTATCAGTTGCTTGTTTGATTTTATGTTTTTATATCTGCAATTTCTCTAAAATCTTTAGGAATCTAAAGTTCTTGGTTCTAGGAATCTAGTTCTTGGTTATGGGAGAGGCATGGAGGGGGAGAGATGAAGTGTGAGATTAGATAACATTTTATAGTTTAACTTTTACATTTCTGCTATATTGTGTGGCTATATGGCTTAATGAGAAAAGATGGTCTTTGGAGTTTGACATGCTTGGTTTCAGATCTTGCCCCCACCATGCTATTATTGAGGATAAACTCTCAGTGGCATAACCCAGTGAAACTTTATCTCATCTAAGTCATAGTCTTAGTGCAGGGAGCAGAGGGCAGGATGAAGGGTGCCCTGCTCCATATAGTCATTCAGGGATCCAAACTCCTCCCGTCTTCATCACATGGCTCCATGGTACCCAGGGTCATCCAGATAGTGATGTGAAAAAGGGAAGTGGAAGCTCATCTGCAAAGTCTTTATGGGCCAGGCCTGAAAGTGGAAAAAATCACTTCTGTCCCCATTTCAGTGGCCAGAACTCAGTCATGTGGCCTGCCTAACTGCAAGAGAGCTAGGAAATGTAGTTGAGCATGTGTCTAAAAATGAAGAAAATGGATACTAATGAGCATTAAAAGGTTCTGCCACAGCTATTCATCAGCTTTGTGACCTTGAGCAAATGACTTCAACTTTCTTAGCCTCAGTTCACTCATCTGTAAAATGGGAGTAATACAGATCTCATGGGACTGTTGTGAGACTTAGAGGAAATAGTATACATGACGTTCTTGATACCCAGTGCGTCCTTCCCATTTTAAATATACAGATAAGCAGTTTTTCCTTCCTCTGGGCAACTCCAAATATTGACTAACTGAAAGTTGGCCTTCAGCAAACTTTTATGTCATTAGGGGAATATGGATCAGCACCCACAGCTCCTATGCCCTGGGAGTAGAGGGTTGAGTTTGGGTGATCTCTCAGGGAGGCAGCAAGGTGGTCCCTGAATCTTGGGGGAGTTTGTCTTAAGGTCTTTTCGCAACATATGTGAAAGTTTTGCTGAGCTATTATCTGAATAACCAGGAACAGTGGTTCTCTAGTTACCTCGAGGAAAGTACCAGAACAAAATGATTTCCATGCAGCACCAAGCATTTATGTTAACAGAAGTAAAAAAAATCTGATGGAACTACTGGACTATTACAAAGACTTTGGAAGAATCTTTCCTTCTCTTGAGATCTTTAAGAAAAGGTCAGTTTCTTTTTTCTTTTTTTTTCTTTTTTCTTTTCTCCTTCCTTCCTTCCTTCCTTCTTCTTTTTCTTTCTTTCCCTCCCTCCCTCCCTCCCTCCCTCCCTCTCTCTCTCTCTCTTTCTTTCTTTCTTTTTCTTTCTTTCTCTCTCTCTCTCTTTCTTTCTTTCTTTCTTTCTTTCTTTCTTTCTTTCTTTCTTTCTTTCTTTCTTTCTTTCTTTCTTTCTT
>NW_012101576.1:128408-223196 GCF_000951045.1 Mandrillus leucophaeus
TGCAGTGGTGTAACCTCAGTTCACTGCAACCTCTGCCTCCCAGGTTGAAGTGATCTTCTTGCCTCAGCATCCTGAGTAGCTGGGATGACAGGTGCCACCATGCCTGGCTAATTTGTTTGTGTTTTTGTAGACCGGGTTTTGCCATGTTGCTCCAGCTGGTCTCGAACTCCTGTGCTCAAGCGATCTGCCAAGTGCTAGGATTATAGGCATGAGCCACTGCTCCTGGCCAGAAGAGGTCAGTTTCTATATTTTGGGGCTGTTCAGCACATTTCTTTTTGGATCAGAAGAATGGGCTGAGGCTTCTGGGGCCACCTTCATCCCTCCTGTCCTTTCACGGAGTGGTCCTTTTCTCCCTTCTTCAAGAAATGAGGCACCTAAGCCTTTGTGGCTGAGTTGACCTGCCCCTTAGCCTCTGAGGCCTGCTTTATAGGAACCTCCAGAATGCCTAACCCCTGATCGGGTTCCAGAACAATGTCCTAGAACATACTGTGCACTCGATCAGCCATACCCAATGAGAGCCGAGTTCAAAAGGGACAGTGTAGGGAGATGCAAGGTGAGAGGAGAATAGTGAAGTGCTGTCATGGGAAGTAAGATATAAATAAAATGCCCCTGTTTCCAAAGAGGCAGTACAGTCCACAGGCTCTGTTCTCAGGCATGCCATGGAGCTAAACCAGAGCTCAGAGTCAAGACAGGAGAAAGAAGGCACAGGCTTGGCAGCCAGATGCTTTTTCTTCCTCTGCTTTCTGTTGGGTGGCTTAGAGGATGCACACGGAACCCAGACTATGCTCTTTCCTCTGAATGACTTCTGGCCACATCCCTCCCCGACCCCAAACTGAAAGCCATTCTATTTTAATATTTCTCTTGGGAAGTAGATTCCAAAATTTCCCTAAGTCTTCCTGTAAGAGGAGACTCTGATTTCCAGTAAATCCAGGGTCACATAGTTTTCTATATTCGTTTGCATTTGGTTTGCATAAATTAGCATGCTACCAAACACTGGACTCTGAGTCAAAGCAAGCCAGGGAATTAATGCAAAAAGACTCAAGCTTCTGTGCCCCTGGGAAATGGCAGAGGAAGAGAGCTTCAGCCTCAGAGCACACAGCACTGAGTTGTAAGAAACAGGTCTCATCATCCCTTTGGCCAGCAGATTTTCACCCTGGGCCCACTGAGAAGCCTGCCAGGGGGTCCTCTGTTGTCTGGACCCTGAGGCTTCCTCCTCAATGTGCTGGAGCCTAGGAGAGAGGATTAGAGTTATGCGGTAGGTGTGGGAGCTGTGTGTGATGGGATAGGAGTTGGGTGAGGAGGGATCCTCGGTTTTGGGTAAAGGCAAAAAGGCAAGGAAGCCAGGAAAAAGCAAGGAATTGGAATAAAGACAGAGTGTGGGAGAAAGGGAGTGAGCTGGGTACAGGGGTGGGAGCAGATGTAGAAGGAGGAGGACAGAGAGTCTGACTCAGGATTGAGACAACCCGTGGGAAGTGGACCCCTAGTGTAGAAACAGGAGAACCAGAAAGGAGAGGTAAGAGGGGGCAAGAGTTGGGGGAGTTAAGTAGAGGCAAACCAGCAGGCAAGCACTGCATGGCTAGTTGAGAATGGAAAGGGGACGTAGTGATCTAGGAAGTTTCTGTTTAAAGGCAGAGAGTGTATGGTCAGGCAGTTTCTCCAGGGGCTGTATCTATTTTCTTGTTTGTTTTTTGTTTGTTTGTTTGTTTTTGTTTGTTTGAGACAGAGTTTTGCTCTTGTTTCCTAGGCTAGAGTGCAGTGGTGCAGTCTCCACTCACCGCAACTTCTGCCTCCCGGGTTCAAGCAATTCTCCTGCCTCATTCTCTCGGGTAGCTGGGATCACAAGCATGTGCCACCACTCCCAGTTAATTTTGTATTTTTTTTTTTTTTCGAGATGGAGTCTTGCTCTGTCGCCCAGGCTGGAGTGCAGTGGCGCAATCTTGGCTCACTGCGAGCTCTGCCTCCTGGGTTCACACCATTCTCCTGCCTCAGTCTCCCGAGTAGCTGGGACTACAGGCGCCCGCCACCAGGCCCAGCTAATTTTTTGTATTTTTAGTAGAGACAGGGTTTCACTATGTTAGCCAAGATGGTCTCGATCTCCTGACCTCGTGATCCGCCCGCCTCGGCCTTCCAAAGTGCTGGGATTACAGGCATGAGCCACCGCGCCTGGCCTGTTTCTATTTTCTTTTGCCAGACAGGTTATGTTAGACTGGGGTTTCTTGCTGGGGTCTGTCCTGGGACTGTCTGAGGTGTCACGAAGAGCCCACAGGTACAGATGACAGATTTGAAAGTGACTCCAGGCGCAGCAGATGACAGCAAGATGGGGCTCCAAGTTGTTTTTCTAGAAGTAACAAGCTGCTGCACTACCCACACATGTAACTCATTTTCCCTGTGGCCAAGACACTCCTGTGCCTGAGGGAAAGGCAATGTCTGCGGCAGAAACGGAGCTGTCCCCCAGCCAGGGGAGAGAGTGGCACCTGGTATGGTGCCCAGTGCTCTAAGGCATGGAGCTTATTGACTGCTGACTGTAGACCAGCCACTCACCACAGTGTAGGTTGGAAGCCTCCTAAGGCCATGCATTTTGCAGAGTCAGCCCATGGTGGGGCCAGGAGTGTGGGCTCCAGTGTCACCCCTTTGGGATTTAATCCTGGCTCCACCTCTGAGGGCCTTGGATAAGTTCTTGTAACTCCTCTATGCCTCAGTTTCCTCATCTGTAAAATAGGAACAATAATGCCTACTTCATAGAGTTGTGGGGAAAGAACCAAGCACGATAATCCCTGTAGAGTTCTTAGAAGAGTGACTGGCAGAGAGGAAACACTCAGTACAGGCTATGATGACACACGGCAGCCCTGATAAGATGCAATAGAAAGATTGCAGAGGTTGGAGAGAAACACCGGATGGGCTCCCAATTGCTTGGCTCCGTGCCCGATGTGGCAGCTGCTCTTACAATTTCAACTTCAGTTGCTGCAGCCACGGCAGCAGGCTGTGTGGATGATGGCCAGGTTCAGGCTCTGGCCAACCACAGGTTGGGAAATGGCACTGTTAGCTCATGATGTTTCATCTGGTTTAATGATGTTTCTTCCTGTTTTAAGTTTTCTTTTCCTTTTTTAGGGGAGTATAAGGGAAAGAAATTGCCCCTTCCTTTCTTTGGAGAGAAGGAATCCATGAGCTGGAAGGAGGGACCCTGGCACGAAGAAAGGCACAGGCCCCTCCATAACTTGTTTCTACCACTCCCCTTGGAGGGCCCTTGGGGAGGGTTTGTTAGTCTTGAATCTGTGGCCAGGAGAAGCCAAAAATCCTTCGTGGGGTTTCTCCCTGTCCTAGGCCTCCTGTCAGAGCTAGCGGAGATCTGCTGGAAGGAGGCCAGGAGGAGGGGATGTATGGATGCCATCATGCCTGGATGGAGGACCAGAAGGTCTTTATAACAAATATAAAAAATATTTGTGGAGCTCCTAATATGTGGCAAACTGTGGTAGACCTGGATATCCAGAAACACGGCCACTCCCCTAAAGGAGGTTGCAGGCTATACTAATTAAAATAATTATTTCAGTACCTTCTTATCAACAGAGTCCTCCATGGAGACTATTTCTCCCCCTGCCCCAGGCACACAGAAGCCTTGAGGTTCTCACTGTGGCCCCACGGTGACAGCACACCCAGGTGGGACTCTCAGCTTATCACTGATTTGCAGAGCTGCTGTCTTGCGGCTAAAAGCAATGTGCTGGTGGATTAAAAAAAAAAGTTCTGAGAGGCTTCTTAGAAGGTCATTCTCCACATCATTAACTATTCAGATTCTGGAGCACAGTGCCAACCCCCTCTGTTTACCACAGCCTTGATCTTCCTCTCAAGATCCAGTCGCTAATGCTATGGGATGTCTGGTGGCCCCACTAGGGCTCCCCCAACCCCCACCTTGAGCCTTAGCTTCCGCCTATTTGGAGCTGTTATCAGAGGAAACAGACTTGAACATGACGGAGTTGCTGCCTCTTGGGCCTGACCAGAGAGTTGTGTTTTCTTGGCCTATATCACCTCAGATTTATCCTCAGCCTGACCGCAGTCATTATCAGCTAAATTCACCATCTCTAGATGCCCAGATGATTTCAAAAGTGGCCTGTAGGCTGCCAGTTGGTGTTAGAGTTCAGAGAATCCCTGGACTTCAGCATTAGAAAGGAGCAGCTGCTGTGTCGGGGGTGTCAGGGGCTGGATGCAGGGGCTATTGCACTGATCCCAACTTGCTCCATTCACAAGCCCCTCATCCATCTCTGAAGACTGGACCAAAGCCAGGGCTGGGGCAGGCCTCTCTGGGCACAGGGGCTTGTTAGCATTAGTTTCATTCCTTCACCAAGAGGCCTAAAGACATTGGAATGATGAGGCAATGAATGTGAAACGGAAACAAGCGGCTTTAGTTCCAGGCATTCGAAACCGAAAGGAAGCTGTTGACATTCTTTGAGACCCACTCTAGGCTATGCTTTATGCTGTGCTAGCCAGAACTCTGCTACTTACTTGAAGTAGGACCTTGGGAAAGTCCCTTCTGTAGGCCTCAACTTCCTCATATGTAAAAGTGCATCTGGGATTAGTCAAGCCCCTTCCAAGCCTGACATACTATGGGTCTAAGTATCTCAGTAATCTCTCTGTCACCCAGGGATCAAAGATTTACAGATGTGTAGGAGAGATGGGGAGGAACGGACTAAGACATGTCCTTATGAGTTTAGTTAACTAAAAGGTTTGGGGAAAGAAAGGGAAATAAGAAAATAAAGTGAAAAGGTGGAATAAGGCAGAGTGTAAAAGAGGGAGCTAAGGAAAGTACAAAAGATAGAGATGTCTGCTGCAATTTCTCAGTACTCTTCAGATACATCCTGGCCAGGTTTACTTTCTTAGGGGGCAGGATAGATTGTGAGGGCGTGGAAAATGGTATTTTTTCTAGGAGAGTCACAATAGTATTGCCATCCCACATGCTCTTATACGATGTGACCTTGCCATTTCTCTACCAAGATAAATGCAGTCTAGTTTCTCTCCCTTTAAATCTGAGCTGGCCTGAAGACTTGCATGAACAACAAAATGTGTTGTTATTCCAAGTGACTTCTAAGGCTTGGTCAGAAGCAGCTTTCCCTTAGTTACTTTAAGACGTTTGTTCTGAGGGAAGCCAATCTGACCACCTGAGGCCATTGTGCTGGAGAAACCACACATAGGCATTCCTGTTGACAATCCTAGCTGAACCCTGCCTTCTAATAATTTCCCTCGTCTTATCAAATAAGTGAATGAAGCTATCTTGGACCCTCCAGGCCAGCCCATGCTCCAGCTAAGTATTACTGATCAATTTCACTTTATACCACTTTATTCCACTTTATACCACTTTATTCACTTTATACCACTTTATTCACTATATACCAGGGAGCAGAAGAATCACCTAGCTGAGTCCTACCCAAATTCCTGCTGTGTTTGTGCCTAGATTTTTTTATAAAATTAAAAGTACTGGAACAGGATGGTAGGAGATTTTGTTTGTTTGTTTTTTAACCCTTGTTTCAAACAGCAATGAAAAATCCTTAAAAACGTATAAATGAGACTTTGAGGTTTTAGAGGTGTGAAATTTCAAAAGAAATCTGGAGGCCGGGTACAGTGGCTCACACCTGTAATCCCAGCACTTTGGGAGGCAGGCAGATCACGAGGTTAGGAGATTGAGACCACGCTGGCTAACACAGTGAAACCCCATCTCTACCAAAAATACAAAAAATTAGCTGGGCATGGTGGCAGGCACCTGTAGTCCCAGCTACTCATGAGGCTGGGGCTGGAGAACGGCATGAACCTGGGAGGAGGTGGAGCTTGCAGTGAGCCAAGATCGCACCACTGCACTCCAGCCTGGGCGACAGAGTAAGACTCCGTCTCAAAAAAAAAGAAATCTGGAAGCCAACTTTTCATTTGGCCACTAAGGACTTTAGTACAAAACTACCATCTTCTGTAGGTCATCATATCATTTTTGTTTTTGTTTGAGACAGAGCCTCACTCTGCCACCCAGATTGCAGTGCAGTGGTGCAATCTTGGTTCACTGCAACCTCCCCCTCCCAGGCTCAAACCATCCTCCCACCTCAGCCTCCCAAGTAGCCAGGAATGCAGGTATGCACTACCATGCCCAACTAATTTAAATTTTTAAATTTAAATTAAATTTTACCATGCCTAACTAATTTAAATTTTTTTTAGTAGAGATGAGGTCTCACTGAAGCAGTGTTGTTGTCTGGGGTAAATACCTGGGTTCATAATCTGGAGCCAAGAAGATTAAGGACATGAACACACACGAGGAGTAAGTTGAGTAGCAGAGGTTTAACAGGCAAAAGAAAGAGAAAGGAGGGCTGGGCACAGTGGTTCACACCCCTAATCCCAACACCTTGGGAGGCCGAGGTAGGAAGATCACGAGATCAGGAGATCGAGACCATCCTGGCTAACACAGTGAAACCCCGTCTCTACTAAAAATAGAAAATTAGCCAGGTGTGGTGGCGGGTGCCTGTAGTCCCAGCTACTCAGGAGGCTGAGGTAGGAGAATGGCGTGAACCCGGGAGGCGGAGCTTGCAGTAAGCCCAGATCACGCCACTGCATTTCAGCCTGGGTGACAGAGCAAGACTTTGTCTCAAAAAAAAAAAAAAAAGAAAGAAAGAAAGAGAAAGGAGAACAGCTCTCTCCCTTGTGAAAGAGAGGGCCTCCCAAAGGGGAAAACCCAGCCTGCAGTGGACTACACCCGATTTTATAGGCAGGCTTGAGAAGGCAGTGTCTGATTTATGTAGGGCTCACAGATTGGTTTGACCAGTATGATGTTTACATAGTATTGGGGGAATCTTATTATGTAAATGGAGTCTTTGCCTGGCTGGTGCTGTATTGTCTTCTCCTTACTGCACATGTGGTTTGACAAAGAGAAGGGAAGATGGAGCTGCCATTTTGAACATGCCTCGTCCCAGGTAGCCTTTTCCTGTTGGCACAACTGCTGGCATTCACCTGTACAAGCTTCTGGCTTGCTTGTCTATGTCTGCAGCTCGATTTTACAGGCTGCTCTTTGTAGAAAAAAAAAAAGAAACTATTTTGGGACTGCTTTTCATGAAAAGAAAAACCTTACCAAGGACTCGCAGTAAGAAGAAATTAAGCAATTTCTTCTTAACTCCTATATCATTACTATATTGCCCAGGCTGGTCTCAAACTCCTGGGCTCAAGTGATCCTCCAACCTCAGCCTCCCAAAGTGCTAGGATTACAGGCATGAGTCACTGTGCCCGGCCATATTGTATTTTTTTTAAAGTACATTTTATCATGAAAAAGGGAGAAAAGGGACTACATCCTACCAGAAAGGCTAAAATGAAAGAGATAAACACTATCAAATTTTGACAAAGATATGAAACAACCAGAGCTCTCATATATGCCAAGGGGCAGCGTAAAATGGCATAGCCACTTTGGGAAATAGCTCGGTAGTATCCACTAAAGCCGAAAATATGCATATATTTAATTCCATTCTTAAGTATATACCCTACAAAAATTTATGAGCATTTTAACCAAAAGATCTGTGTACAAATGTCCATAGCAGTAATCTTTTCTTTTCTTTTTCTTTTTTTTTTGCTCCAGTCAAGTGAGAAGCAGTGATGTTTTAGTATCCAAATGCCCATCAACAGCAGAATGAATAAATAAATTGTACCATATTCACACCATGGAATGTTGTATAGCAAACAGAATGAGTGAACTATTACCAGAAAAGACATGGACAAATCTCATAAACATGAGGGTGAAAGAAACCACAGTCAAAAAAGTACATTATTATGTGATTCCATTTATATGTAGTGGGAAAAGGAAGCAACATTAATTTATGGTGTTAGAAGTTAGGATAGTGGTTACCCCTAGGAGTAGTGACTGAAAGAGATCATGAGATGGTTACTGAGGGTGTGCCATGATGTTTTGTTTCTTTATCCGGGTGCTAACTGCCTGGGGTTGCTTACTTTGTGAAATACCATTGAGTGGTATGCTTCTGACTTGTGCACTGCTCTGCATGTGTGTCATACTTCAAAATAAAACAGTAAGATACAGGAGGAAGGACATAGTCTCAAAGGAAAGGACAGGTTGTTTTGTTTTGTTTTGTTTTGTTTTGTTTTGTTTTGTTTTGAGACAGAGTCTTGTTCTGTTGCCCAGGCTGGAGTGCAGTGGCGGGATTTCGGCTCACTGCAACCTCTGCCTCCCAAATTCAGGCGATTCTCCTGCCTCAGCTTCCTGAGTAGCTGGGATTACAGGTGTGCACCAGCAGACCAGTTAATTTTTGTATTTTCAGTAGAGACAGGATTTCACCATGTTGGCCAGGCTGGTCTTGAACTCCTGACCTCAGGTGATCCACTTGCCTCAGCCTCCCAAAGTGCTGGGATTACAAACGTGAGCCACCATGCCCGGCCAGAACAGGTCTTTAAAAAATATATTTAACTTCATGAAAAGTTTTATGAAAAATATACTATATTTGTCCACATTTTTCTCATCTCTCCTTGACCCAGTATAAATTGCTTTAAGACAGGGTTCTGGGGCTATGCCAATGTCAGTGGGAAGAGAAAACAGGGGTGACAAGATTGGCATCATCTGATGCTGTGAGGAACAGGCCAGCTCTTTAAGGAAAGTGCCTCTCAGCTGCTCCTGGCTTCTGCGCTCATAGTTCACACGCTCTGTGTTGTGTGCATGTCTAGGAAGATGCTTCCCAACATTTGCAGACCACAGCATACACAGAAAATGACAACATTGGAATGGCACACTGGCGTACCAGTTGGGGCTCCTTGCGGTCAATGCTGACTGGCCTCATCCTTCAGCCGCCCCCGGGAAGAGAGATCAATACATTGGCACATCTGTGGGAAAGCTCCCATTAGAGAGTGTGGGGAAGACATGGGCCTTCATGACACATTTCAGGTTCTCTAAACTGGCAAAGGGGAAGAGTCTGGGCTTCCTTTGACCTTTTGTTCTCGAAGAGCCCAGCGGTGCACACCCCTCACCCCTGCACTATAGCTCCCATTTGGGTAGTGAAAAATCCCAGGACTCAGGGGAGTTATGCAGCATTCGGGAATGGAGACCTGGAAAGCCATACGCTCCTCCTTGCTTTCCCGTGAGCCTCTCTTCTTGCTGTCCCCTTTATAACCAACAGTCCCTGCAGGGGGAAGGCGCTCTGCTTTAGTCAGTTCCACCTCCCTTCCAGATCTCATCCTCCTTCCAGCCTAATTTTCCTCACACTCTCATGCTTCTTCCCACTGCTCACCCCCCACCGCCGGCTCTCCTCCAGCACATCACACATTGCGCCCAGGTACGCTGAGCTTGTCTGCCATCTGTGAACAGACCCATGTCGCCCAAGCCCTTCTCTTTCCCTGTCATGCCATAGCCTCTTCCAGGAGTGCTCAGCCTGCTGTTTCCACTCAGACCTTCCCTCCTCAGCAAAGCCTCCTTCTGCGTGCTGCCCAAGAGCCATCCCTACTTGGGTTTGTGTTACTGCTGTGTATGGCAGCATCTTCACACGGCCTGATTTCCCATCTTGGCCCATCGTGGGTGCTCAACAAGTGTTTCTCAAATGACCACCAGCCTACAGAGGGACCCCGACACTAACTCCACCCTACCCCGACTCTTGGCAGTCACTCACTGTCCCCTTGATGGGAGCCCAGCCTCTCGGGGGACCTGTCTTGTGGCCATTCCACGCTCTGTCACCTCACTGCCAGGAGACTAGAGCCACACTGCCTGGATAAGACTCATCTTTACCAGCTCACAGCTCTGCCCGCTGCCTGCTCAGGGGTGGCCACCAGCTGAGGGATTGAGCTGATTACAAGTGAATCAGCACCAGGCTGATTGTGGTGTGAAAAAGGGGAAGGGTGACTGTGTTTTAGCCTCAGTCCTGGCTCCCCCTATTCTAGCCCTGACCTGCAGTAACAGCATATGGCCACCAGAGGCTCTACTGGGCGACTCATGCCCCGCGGAGAAGAGCCCAATGGGAGAGCGTCTGACCCAGCTCCCAGCAGATGAGAAAGAAAGCGTTCAGGAGACCTCTACTCTCAGAGGTCTCTGGAGCTGAAGCCCTGCAGCCCCACCCGGCTGCCTTATCCTTGTGTTTTGCCCCTCATGGGTCTAGAAGCTGTTTTCTCACACCTTAACATCTTCCTCCTTGCTTGCCATGAGCTCCTCTGCTTGCTGCCCCCTTTACAGAACAACAGTCATGGTAGAGGGAAGATGTCTCCACTTTTGTCAGTTCTGCCTCCTTTAGGAGAGTGTCAGGCCTAACCCATGTGTGCTCTATCTTTCAGGGCATGGAAAAGACAATTGTCCTGTTTCATCTTTTCAACGCCTCTTGACCCTCTCCCCCGGTCTCCTAACAGCCAGCTAGGTTCAGGGCCTCCCGTCTCTGGCCAGGATTAGTGCAATGGCTTTCTGAAGGGTCCCAGGCTCCAGGAAGCCCCTTGCCCATCAAGTCTCCACCCTGGAGCCAGACAGCCCTCACTGCCATCAGACATCAGCCTCCAGTGGCTCCCAAAGGCCGGACATCCATACAGCACCCCACGGCCCCAAGATCTGGCTACTTGATTTTCCTGCCCTGTGTCCCTCCTCTCTCCTGGTCTTCTACCCAACAATCGCCCCAACACGCTGTGATGTTTCAAGTCTTTGTACTTTGCACACATTTTCCTCCGTGGCCTAATTCCCTCTCTCCACCCCTTACTCTACACCTCTGCTACCTTTACCCTTGCTCCCCATTCTTTCTTCACCTGGCACACAGCCCTACTTATCCTTCAAAACTGCCACTTCCTCTGTGAAGCCTTTCCTGACTCGTGTCCCAAAATCCCTCCTCTGAACAAATCCTGTTCCCTAAACATGCATCTGTCATTGTATCCGTCACTCAGAGTTGCAATAATTACTCACACATATGCCTGTCCTGTGTCCTCCACCGGTTCTGTACCTCCATGTGGGACCCGTGGCCAGCACACGTCGGTGGTGCCCAAAATCTGTTGCCCTGGAGTTGTTCCCTCTGCCCCATCACCTCCCACCTTGAGCAAGTCCTTTAGACAACCTGATCTGCAAAATGGAGAGATGTGAGAATCAGAAGAGAACACGTAATGAAAGGGTGTTATAAACTGCTAAGGGCTGTACAAATGTTTGTATTGCATTTTTGTCTTCCAGACCAGTGTTTACCTACAGTTGCCTGTGTGGAAATCAGAAGATTAAAGGAATGCGATGTGATCTTTTTGTAATTTCCCCACTTGGGTCAAGGGAAAAGCTGGTCGAGAGTAAACCATTAATTCATCTCCCTGCAGGCCCCCCAATCTTCTCTAGAGTTCTGGGTTAATGATTCTGAGGTTGTTTTCCTCACAGAGCCAATTCATGTCTAATCTTTGGCATGTTCTCCCCTTTGTTAAGAATAACTTGACTCACTCCATTAATTCCTCATCTTGGGGTCAGGAGCCTTGTTTTGCAGAAGGAAATGGTGGCTGCGTGTAAGTCTTGGGCCTTCTTTCTTTTTCAACCTCCTTTCTTTCATGGATTCATGCCTACAATTCCCTCTATGGACAGAAGAGACCTCTCCTTACCTGCGTAATGAAGTGTGTGACTTTTCTCAAAAGTAGCTTTAGGAATTAACTATGGAGGTCCAAGTAGCAAGGATGCTGTGACCTAACTGGTAACCACCTCATGTGTGGTTTAATTGCTTTTGGAATCCCAGCAGAAGAAATTTTCTGAAGATATGATATGGAGAAACCATTCTGGGCCTGGCTTTTAAGTGTTTTATTAGCAGCTGGGTGAGGACTGGGCTGCAAAGAGATACAGACCCCATCAGAAGCGGTCCCTTGTGGGGAGCAAAGCCTGGAATTCCAGGAGGGAGGTCTGTTTCTAGCTGAGGCAGAGGCTGGGGAGCGAAGCCTGGGAGCCAGACATGGCTTAAGGGTGGTCTGGACACTCTTGAGATAAGGCCAACTGAGGACTCTGAGCTCACTGAAGTTCCAAAGCCAACTCACAGCAGCTCACCACCAGGCATCTCCCCTGCCCCCACATTCCCTCCTCTCAATCCAGGAATTTTGGTGCTCATCTCTATAGTTTAGACCATGGTGGTAGGAACTTGGTAAGTCTCAGGTTCTTGTGTTGCCCGATTCTCCTTGGATTTGCTGGTTTTGCTTCCTTCCCATGTCTCAGGCAGGTCTTTGCATAAAGAAGTGGGCTGGTAGATCTGCAAAGGTCCCTGTGTGACAGGAGCAAGTTACCCTCTTGAGCCTCAGTGTCCTCTTCTGTGAAATAGGGATATCATTCTTTCTTTCCCAAGGCTTTTTGTAATAATGTCATTCACATCTGAATCTTAACCAAATGGGCCTTTCAGACTTAGATCACGTTTGTGCCTGCGTAAAAATGAAAGCATTAAGGAGAAGGAATTGGTGAATATATGTCTGGAGCAATAACTTCATCAGAACTGCCACGGTGATTGTAGGACCATTCTGATTCCAGAGGTATTAACATGCAAAACTCAATATTGAAATGCAAAACCCAACAAAATAATAAACATCCTTGTACCTACCTCCTTGCTTAAGATCTAAAACAATTCCCAGTGCCACTGAAAGACCGTGTTCACCTCCCTGATCCAATCTCTTGCCTTCCCACCCCAGAGAAAGCCACTGTCCTGAATTTTTTCCCACTCCCTTGGTTTTGTTTTACCAAACACGTATCACATATGTAACATATTATTTGTATTTGATCTTGTTTTTGAACTGTCCTGTAGGTAGAATTTTATCTTATTCTGCAATTTGCTTTTTAAAGTTTTTGAAAGAGCAAAACTTAACTATGCATATAATATGTGTAGCTATCATTTTTTGTCACTGCATATACCCCTCTCAATTCTGTTGTCAGAAATTTAGGCACTTTCCAGTATTATTTTGCTATAAACATTCTCATGACTGTCTCCTGGAACATGTGTGTTTTTTGGGAGTATAATTAGGAGTGGAATTGCTAAGTCTAGACAATGTTCCTCCCTGCTCTGGTTGCCAACACATGCTGCTGCTCCCTTACTCCCTCCGCTGAATAGTGCAAGGGGGTGAGAGTTCTGTTCTTGCTTTGTCTTTGTATCTTCCAGGGCTGGGGGGACAAGTTTATAAAAAGGATGGGGAGATGGTGGAGGTAGAGCTTCCAAGCTCCCAACCAGACTTTCAGCCATAGTCCTGGCGAACCAAAGCAAGGAAGAGGTTGAGGAAGGCTGGAGCACTCATCTAGGCTCTGCTGAGCATGGGTGTGAGGTGGGGCTCCCCTTGACTGGATCCTGGGGTCTCAGGCTGCAGCACAGTTGACATCACAGAATCCACTGTGAGGTCACTGCTGGGCTGTGGGACACAAAAATTCAGCCAGCAAGCCACTCTCAGATGTATGGTTCTTTATTTAAATGGCAGTAAAGAATACTGGAATAGGCTCTCCAGGGACACTCCTATGAGCTCTGGGCTCCTTTACAGCTTCCATCTCTGGGTCTTATTTAATGGGTTTCAAAGGTCATTGTCTCCATGATGTCTGGTGTCATAGAACCAACCATCTCCAGCCCCTGGCCACCTTCTGCTGTCTCGGCGATGGCCACGTTGGTGCTCCTCTCCACCGTCTTAGCCATGATGTCCACATCTCTGCCATGTGGTGTGCCCACTGCTTTTGTAGTAAGGTTGGCTCTGACGTTCCTCAGGAAAGAGCTGATCCTGCCAAGTCTCTTGCTGGATCCGGAGCTGGTGGTCGATAAACTCCTCCCAGATTTGTGAGAGGTCCTGGACTCCTTTGAGATGGGCGTGTGGCTGACACCTTTATGCGAGTCCCCGTACCTGCTGCTCCCTGGGCTGCCACAGCCTTTCTCCTTTTTGTCATCTCTACTGGCTCTGTGGCTGAATGAGGACCTGCTGGAGGACTTTCGGGCAATCTTGTCCCCCCTTGTTTTGTGGCGGCTTTCACCTGTCCTGCGGCGACAGGAACTCCTTCCAAGAGCCTTGTCCTTTTCCCTTCTTTCCCTCCCCTCCGTGCAAGCTTCAGCGCTGGCCTGGGTTCGCTCCCTTCCATGCTGTCCACTCAGGCTGCTCTTGCTCTGCCGGGTGGAGACAGGAAGTCCCGCTGCTGCATCCATGTCTGTTTCTGCAGCAGTCCTGCTGGTCATTTCTACTCCTGCAATGGCCAGGCTCATGCTGCCCTCTCGGGAAAGGCTCATGGACGTGCTGGAAACATGCTCTGAGGACTTGCCTGCAGCCCCTGCCACGGCCACCTTTGTGCTGTTTGGAGCCATGCTGGCAGTGCCTGCAATGGCCACATTGCTTTTGCTTCCTCCTGCACCTATGGTGGCCACCCCAGCTATGGCTACGCTCACCTGTCCAGGGGCAGAATTGGCTGTTGCCACACTCAAGGCACCTGCTATGGTGCCTGTTGCTGTCCCTGCAGCTGCCCCTGCTGCTGCTGCTGCCTCTTTAGTTGCCCCTGTTGCTGGCTCCTCAGCAAGCTCCGTAGATGTTTTGGGGATGGACACATTGAGCACATTAGTGGGTTTGTGAAAGTCATGTTGGAGTCCCTCCCCTCCAGCATAAGCAGCAGAGGTGGCCCCACACACCTCAGAGGCCATGTGAAGGCTCCGGATGCTGACCTGATCCTGATTCCCTTTTCCTTGAAGATCCACGGCTTCCAGGCTCCTCCTGTCTTCCTGAAACACAGGCATCCACATCATGTCTTCAGCTGGAATGCCACAGGTACTGCTGTTACTCTCCATGGGTGGCCGCAAGAGGTAAATTAGTTTTTCCCAATAAGCAAAGAGGTCATCCCGTGTGTTGAGAGCAGGACACAACTGCAGATAGCAAGATCTGCCAGTGGCAAACTTCAGGCGCAGCTGTTGTTTCTCATGGTCGTGAACAGAGATTCGTACAAACTTCAGGGGGAGGAGCCTGGTGAGCTCTAAGTTCTTGGCTGCCTTGCGTTTTTTTCTCTTGGTGGCCTGGCCATGTCCAGCATACTCTTCGCAGCCGGTGGCTGGTCGTGCCAGCAGCATGACATCTGGGAGTGGGAGGATGGGGCTGGTTCGTGCAATGCCCATGGTCACCATACGGACACGGTTGTGCACATCAATCACTTCTCCCCTTTTGGTGATCTGGATAAAGTCGCTCTCAAATATCGGTGCATATTTGAATATATCATACTCCCCCTTGTACAGTTGTCGCTGCAGTCTCCCCATGGTGGTATTGAACATGCTCATGCTGGAGCCACTCTGGGCCGTATAATACGGCAGCAGAGAATCACCATTCATGGCTGTCTTTCAGCACGATGGCAGGGCTGGTGAGGCAGGTCTCTGGGTCTTCCTTGGCCTCGGTGGCAGATGAGGGACCAGTGGTGCTCCTGGGTCACAAAGATGGCTCTGCAGCTTGTCTCTCAATCCCACCCCACCCCACAGGCCCCTGCTGTTGCCTGAGAGCCTCCCAGAGGCCGGGGTGGGGGTGGGAGTACGGATGATTGCTATGGGGGGTTCTGTGGGGTGCCTGAACTGCAGACTCTTCCAAGATGTAGAGGTGCAGGGTGGGCTCCAGAGAGGTTTTCTTCTGGGTCTAACCCCCTGACCTCCACCTCTGATTTTTTTAACTACAGTTTGTAGTCTCTCTCCCTGAGAGTCTACCAACTGTAGTCCTAGTGATAGTAAGTGATCACCCTCTCTGCCTAAACCCCCTTTGCGGCCATATTTATCTTCTGCTTCCCTTTGTGACCTGTTGCTGTCACATAGCCCTTTGTTGTCATCCCCCAGGCCAGGGCCATGATCCCCTCACTAATACTCCTTTGCCCCCATAGAGGACAGCCCCACCCTACCAGGTACTCAAGTGGGTGCCAAAATAAAATTTTTTCAAATGAGAAAATGTTGTGTGGTTGCTTCCCTTTCCTCACTCCCAATTCAAAAGATTCAGTAACTAGACAGGGTCTATAGGAATGCAAGATAATGGGATAAATTTGAACCATTTGAGTACATGGTTTAAAATTTTTTCTAACCTAGAATTGGCAGTCTTGGTTCTTAGCCCACTCTTCCATAAAGATCTCAGTTCATGCTGACAACGGAAAACTTTCGTAATAACCTCAATCTTTAATAATAACATGAGAGATTGCTTCTCCTAGGTGCCATACTATGTATCAAACTCCATTCCAGTTTGATACTAGTGCAACTCTTCTCATCTTACAGGTAAAAAAACTGAAGTTGTGTAACTTACCTACATTCGTAGAACTTGTAGGCAGTGGAGGCATTATTTGAATACAAGTGTTGCTGCTTTTAAAGTCTCCTTCTGAACCACTACAGAACTTACAAAAAAAGCTTGGGCAAGCCAAATAAGTTGCATAATTAATTCTCTGTGTGTGTGTGTGTGTGTGTGTGTGTGTGTGTGTGTGTGTGTGCATGTTATGGAGAATCCAGGACAACCACTTGAGGAAGGGGCTGCGCTGAGTTGGGGATTAAATTATCCAGGGGGCCACCTCTATTCCTCCCCTCCATCATGTTTATACCAACCTCCTGTGTCAGGGAGCCCAGATATTTTCTCAAGGCCCCCAGTGTTTGCCCCATGCCTCTTCTTACCCCCTACCCTGTGAAATGCCAGGAGAAGAGGGTAGGATGGAAATTGTGAGCTTACATTCCAGGAGCTTACCAAAGGCCCTCCTCTACTCACCTCTCTACCATGCAGAAGTAGTTTGGAAGCCATTTACACCCATGGGGAACAGGTGCCACTATACCTCCTGCCTTGCCGTGCCCACAGAGCTAGCCCAGGAATAAGTTATTTCCAAGCTGTTACCTGGAAGTTCTGAGAAGGAGCCCCTGCTTCCAACTGTCTTTTCTCCCAGCTTGATAGGCCCGAAATCCTACCTTAGAGATTTAGTCCTTGAAGATAAAGGCTAACTCTTTCTTAACATACACACACCTGTCTATCGACTGATGGATAAACGAAATGTAGAGTATCCATATAACAGAATACCATTCAGCCATAGAGAAATAAGGCACTATTACATAATACACTAGGCTGACACTTGAAAACATTATGCTAAGTGAAAGAAGCCAGCCATATTGTTTGAAAGGCCACATATTGTATGATTCTATTTACATAAAATATCCAGCACAGGCAAGTCCATAGAAACAGAAGATAGATTAGTGGTTGCCAGAGGCTGGAAGGAAGGGGAATGAAGAGTGACTCCTTAATGGGTACAGGATTTCCTTTGGGGACAATGAAAAAGTTCTGAAACTAGACAGTAGTGGTTACACAGCATTGTGAATGTACTTAATGTCACTGAATTGTACACTTCAAAATAGTTACAATGGCAATTTTTTTGTATATTTTACCACACACACATAAATGTATATACTCTTGTTTGAAACCATTGTGGTTGAAAAAAAGCATAGGCTTCAGCTTTGGAAAGATCCACTGTGAGACCTCGAGCAAGTTACTGAGCTCTCCACTCCTTCATCTGTAAAATGGGGATAGCAGTTGTTGTGAGGATTAAATGGGATAATACATGTGAAGTGTTTAGTGTATTGTCCTACTCAATAAATGTTAGCTTCTGTTAGCATTAGTCCTCAACAGTCCTTTTAAGTGTAAATTCCTTCCTGAAAGCAGTGTTTGATGAGATCGTGTTAAAATCTTCTGGAGTGACAGCCACCGTAAGAACACAGGATGCTCAGTGGGCAAATGTGGCCTCATTTCAGGCAGATTCTAATTGGAAACACTATTCACTCCACAAAGAAACAGTACATGAACCCAACCAGAGGTTATGGGACAGGGAAGAGAGGAGAAAGCTTGACATGGGTTGGCGTGTTGAAGGTTTATTCAAAGCCCGTGGGGAGAAATTAGGATACGGATGGAAAATAGTATTTCAGTTAACAGAAAGTGGAAAGATTCCATTCCAGAAATCCTGCCCTGGGCCAGAACCCTTTAAAAGCTCTTGACTCTGAAAGAGGTATCAGGCCAGCTCTCAGGGAAAGCCAGGGGGGCAGGTGGAAGGCAAGAGAGGGAAGGGAGGGTGGCTTTCCACACCCTGGCAGTGTGACATCACCACTACCAACAGGAGACAGCTCGGTGCAAAGACACTGTCAAACCGGGTGCTTGACAATGGTGGTGGCCCCATCTAAGCTTATTCTCTCAGATCCCCCCACCTTCCCTTTCCTCTAAATGTGAAACAAAAGAAACGAAATAACTTGATGGTAAATGCATAGTCATCATCCTTTTTAAAATTAAAGTATCAAAACATAACCTTGGCTACATAAAACAATTTTTAATGCATTTGTGACAACTTCATTTACACTTACCATACACATCAAGTTTTCTTGCCACAGCCACCATCCGCCCCCAACTTCCTTCCTCTCTAATCCATTGTTGTCCATGGCAGCTTACAAACTGTCTTGTGTTTTATAATGGCTGGTGGCTGGTGCCTCTACCCATAACTAGAAGGTAAATGCAAGGGACGTTTTCCCCTCCACCAAGAAAAGGAACATAGATTATCTCCTGAAAGAAGTGGTGAATGGTATTAACATCAGATGGCTCTTGACAGACTAGGAAAGACCCCTGATGTGCGATTAAGAGAGTAAAATGAAGACACCTGTGTCATAAGTGATCATTTAAAGGAACCATGCATGAGGTCAAAGAAGTAGGCACAGAATTCGCACGAATGAATCTGACATTTAATGAAGACAGTGACTCTCTGAAGAATGGCACCAGTGGCAAGTGGCCAGTTTTTATGTCTAGCCTGTGAACCTTATAGAGAAGCACAAAAAGCAAGGGGGCCTGGCTCTGTTGCAGGCCTAAGGAATCATATGCCCTGGAAATTCCAGGAAATTCAGTGGAATACCTTTCTTTGAATTATCACACCCATGCTGTCTAAAATGGTTCTCTCTTTCTTCCTCCAGTACCCCTTCCCATTCTTTTCTGATATGTATTTGCCAACAATGAGACACACATTTAGACATAACAGATGTAACTCAAGTGAGTAACTCTCTGAGAGGAGTTCCGTGGCAGAATGTTAGGGGTCAAAGGTTCAAGCTGAACAGTAGGTGTATGTTTCAGGTGTTTGTACATTCTGAGAAAATAATTAAGGTATCTAGCAATTCAGATTTTATATCAAAATTCTAAACACCAAACTGTTGATCTAAAGGATATGTTTGGTGCCGTGTTTCAGGGTTTGTCAATGAGAAATTGAGCAGAAGGTGCCCGAGACTGAGGAACAGGACTGAAAGTCAACTATCCCATCTAGTGATGCCCCAAAGAGCAAAGGATGACATCTGGAGAAGTTTAAAGCTAGGCAACCCCCATAATGGGGAGGGAAAGGCAGGGAATGGCTAGATCTCAACAACCAACAGATTTAAATGAACAGAAACCAACACAACACGTGTTTACCATGTCTTGGTTCCAATATTTATTATTCTGTCAGGTTAGGAATACTAGGATAAATAAGTAATATTTTCTCTTACAGAAAATTGTAATGATACTATTGAGTACAATTAAACACTCTGAGAATTTCACAGAAACATCAGAATTTTAACGGACAGTAGCCAGCATCCTTGTGGCCAGTGTGAGTGACTTCTCACAGCTGCAAACGCCCTGGGCCAGATTTCTTAAAACAGCTACATGACAAAAACAATGCTATTGACATCCAATAATGCTGAAGCCTGGGCACCACCTAGGCGCCACTGACTGGGGTTTCCAAATATGTCTCCACTGACTGTGGTTTTTAACCACAAGGAAAGGAAAATGGAATATCCTTTGGCTTTTCCAGCCTAGACACAACTCCTGACCTAAGTCATTGAGTGGAGAGTCCTAACCCTTTGGAAGTTGAACTTTCTGCTTTCTTCCTGTGACTTTGGAACTGAGTTTGCAACAGAGGACCTGCCATCATGCTGTCCATGGATTTTGTGTTAACACTGGGAGAATTCTGTTCTCCAGGGGCTGACAAGCTCTTCTGGCCACCTGAATATCTTGAGATACTGCACGTGGTGACAGCCCCGCACCCCCCCCAAAACTCTTAGAAACCAGATCTGAGAAAAAGCATATAAAAGTCACATCAGTGTTGTGTGACACAAACATCAAAAGAGCACATTGCCTAGTTTTCTCGCACACAGAATTTCTGGACATAACAGCATATTTGCTAGAAAGCACAACCCTGGCCATTGCACAACTTCACTAAATGCTGTTCTCACTCCACATCCCCTACGAGTGACAATGGTAGCCACGGTGAAGGAGATGGCCCCATCCCTCCCACCCAAGGTACAGACACTTCTGCATGAATCCTAAGGGTGGGCATCCTGGTTTTTGTAGAATCCAGATGAAAGGCAGGCAGGACACTAGCTGGGGGCCATCTGGAACATAAGAATGGCCAGTGTGGTAAGGCCTAAATCCTGGAGTTGAGGCAAGGATGCACTTGCTCTGGTCCAAGACCCACTCTGGGGCAGAATGGGAAGGGCCCACTGAGTCATTTCAGGACCTCCTGCCTCGTTGGTTCTCTGCTGCTGGGATTCTAGAGGTACACAGGAAGACAGCTCTCCAATGGCTTCAGGGTTTTCAGTATAAAATGAGGATTCAGTGAGGACTCCCCAATTGCCCCCATACCACGGCTGCTTAGCTCTGCAATGTTCCTTCTTTTATCTGTTGGATAAAGAGGTTTCTCTCATCTTCTGGAGTCCTCCCATTCTGAGCCCGGACAATACACGTGGGCCGATGAAGGTTGAGCATGTATATCAAATGCTGCTTCTCATTCTTGAGTTCCTCAATCTGAGCCTTCAGTTCAGCATTCACACTTTCCAGCTTCTCTGACTCCTGGGGGACAAGCAACAGAGGCATCAAGAAAGGAGCCAAGGGCCAGTGAGGAGAGAGTGGCCTGGACTGCTGCCTGGATGCAGGGGTGCACCTGGGACACCCTGGGGCCCATCAAGCTGGGAGAGGAAGATGGGAGATGGGAGAGCAGCACTAGGTTTAGGAAAATGCAGACCCTCTTCTTCAGAGAAGCCCTGGTGATGCCACAGAGGTGGTCTGTGACTCTACTAATACTGAAGCTGCAGAGGAACCAATAGTTCAGATACCTCATTTGCATGAGTCAGCAGCCCATATGCAGGTCTTCTAGAACCCAAAAGGGCCTTGGGAGCTGGGGAGAAATCCAGACTCATGGAGGCTTAGTCGATTCTCAGTCACAGATCTCAATGAGAAGCTCATCTCCCCAGAAAAAATGTATATGGCAACATACAAAATTCCCTAATTTTCACTGATCCCCTGAAGCAATCAATATAACCCTTTGGGGATCTGTGGGACCTGGGTTAAGACTCTGCCCTGGCCTAACCGCATTTGGAGGAGGGACACAACCACTGGAAAGACTGCTGGGCACCACCGGCCACCCTGCCTACCCACAAAAGCTATCTCTCTTTCAAGGCGGGCCGGCTGACCACAGCCAGGGGCTCAGCTTGCTGGCTAAGCCAGGGAGAAGGACTGTAGAGTTAGGAAACAGACAAGAATGCAAAGCAAATGTAACCACTGCTTGTGGATTAAGGAAATTACTTGTTTGAAGAGATTAATTAAAGGCTATTCATAGTGAGCCAAATGAGAGCTGGCAGCTTCCTTTTCTCAGAAAAACAGTCAAGTGAAGCCTCTTTAACTGGGTTGGCATGTCCTGCAGCCTGGAAGCTGATGGACATGTATGAACTGGCCGAGGCTGCTGGGAGTCGGGCATCAGACGAATTCACACACCTGCTTTTATATATCCACAGTCACATCCATTGTGTTTATTGCTTTGCCACCTCCTTATTCTGCAACTGGCATTTCTGCTACCAGCTACAAGGCCCTTCTTGGGAAATTATAATCAGGTAAGGGGTTTTCTAACTCTTCTTCTGACAGCCACATGAAGCTGGTGAGGATAGGCATGAGCGAGAGGAAGGGGAAGGCTAGAAGGCACTTACTTTCTGCAGGCACTCCGTCTTCTCCTTCTTCTTGTTTCGGCACTTGGCAGCTGCAATCTTATTTCTTTCTCGCCGCCTCTTTTTCCTTTCATCTTCTTCAGGGGCTACCTATAAAATCCAAAAGGGACACATTTAAAGGGTAGTAAGAAACGCCACCTATCTCAAATACACTGCCTTTTACTGCCAGCAAAAGCTGGCAGACAAGGTCCAGTGCTAGGGCTAAAGGACCCCAAAAAAATAAAGCTCTAGACTTTTGTGTGAAAACCCCTACACACACACACACACACACACACACACACGTGAGTGAAGAATAAAAATCAAAGTTAAAATTATACCAGCAATATATTAGTAAATTAAAAGTTAGCCAATTTTGAAAATGCATTTGGATTTTGAGACGAGGATAATATGCAAATTGATAACTATTGGTACTAACCGTAATCATTTAAAGCCGAAACAGATTCTGTTTGGTAAACATCTCCTCTCTTTGGGAACCAGGAACGACCTCAGGATCATCACCTAGCCACCCTCTCCCAGCCTCTTCTTCGATTCAAGACCCAAGGGCAAACCCCATTCACCTCTGACTTCACCTGGAGCATCAGAGCACCAGCTTCCCAAATTTGGGAGAAGCCCATGATGCTCCTGCAGAGAAGGCACCTAAGCCCATTCCCAACCAAAGTGGCATTAATCGGCCCATGTTGGGGTGCCACCTGCAAGTGGTGAACTAGGACCATCTTTTAGGTCAGTCTCACTACTCCTTGCCCAAAGGCTGCAGTCATGCCAGTTTAGTAAGCGTGAAACACTTCCACTTGCCACCACGAGGAAAAGGCCAATAAAATGGTGGAACCTCAGTTCTGACATCCTTAAGCCACTATGACATCACCAGAAGCCGCCTCCCAGACTTCTCACCATGTTTATTATTCCAGGGGTCTTATGCAAGGTTGCCAAGTGTGGAACAGTGCAAGTGTGTAAGACAGAAGTGAACTTGGAGCAACACCTGGTCCCAAGGCTGTGAACATTGCTACAGGGAAGGGTGGGGCAGGCTGCCTGGTCCTTGCTCTACTGTCTAGGTGCTTGGGTCCTAGTAGTGATACAAATAGGGACCACCACACTCCATGCTTCTTCAGAACAACTGGACACAGAAGGTGGCCTCATCCTGACTCATGGCTTTTAAGTGCCATCTATATGCTGATAATTTCCAACTCTATTATCTCTAGACCAGACTCTCCTCTGAACTCCAGAATCACATATTCAACTGCCTGCTTGACATCTCCACAGGGGTGCAGAATAGGACAGATCTCCTGCTCTTGCCACCACCCTAACCCCTATAATCCCAAATCTCAGCAGCAAATGGACGCTCCATTCTTACAGCTGTGCTGGCCAGAAAACTCAGTCACCCTTGAGTCTTCCCTTTCTCTCATACCCCACATCCAATCTATCAGCAAATCCGCTTTACCTTCAAGTCAGATCCAAAGCCAACCACTTCTCCGCACCTGCACTGCTCCCTCCTGACGCAGCCCCCCGCCACACCCACTCACGTGGATTCCTGCCACGGTCTCCTTTCTGCGCACTCAGCTTCTGTCTTGCCCCTACTGCCCATTCTCAACATGACAGCCAGGGTGATCATTTAAAAATATAAATCAAGGCTGGGCATGGTGGCTCACGCCTGTAATCCCAGCACTTTGGGAGGCTGAGGCGGGTGGATCACCTGAGGTCAGGAGTTCGAGACCAACCTGGCCAACATGGAGAAACCCCGTCTCTACTAAAAAAATACAAAAAATAGCCAGACATGTGGCGGGCACCTGTAATCCCAGCTATTTGGGAGGCTGAGGCATGAGAATTGCTTAAACCTGGGAGGCAGAGGTTGCAGTGAGCCAAGATCATGCCACTGCACTCCAGCCTGGGTGCCAGAGCAAGACTCTATCTCAAAAAAAATGTGTGTGTGTGTGTGTGTGTGTGCGCGTGTTGAATCCTGTTGCTTCTCTGCTCAAAACCCTTCTGTGGTTTCCCACCTCACTCTGAGCACAGGGCCACATCTATACAACAATAGTCTGTAAGACTCAATATGACCAGCCCCTATTTATCTCCCACCCCCATACTCTGCCCCACTGCACAGCCCACCAGGCACCAATACTCCCACCTCAGTGCCCTGAATTTCTTTTACCAGATACCCACATGACTTCTTCCCTCTCCTCTTTCCTTCTTCCTTTCCTTTTGACCTCTGCTCAAAAGCCACTATCAGTGAATCCTTCCCTGACTTACTAATTTAAAACAGCAACCCCGGCTGGGTGCAATGGCTTATGCTTGTGATCCCAGTGTTTTGGGAGGCTGAAGCAGGAGGATGGCTTGAGCCCAGGAGATTGAGGCTACAATGAGCTGTGATCACCCCACTGTACCCCAGCCTGGGTGATGGAGCAACACCGTCTCTAAAAGCAAAATGAGTCTTGTTCCATCACCCAGGCTGGACTACAGTGAGGTGATCATGGCTCATTGCAGCCTCAACCTCCTGGGCTCAAGCGGTCCTCCCACCTCAGCCTCTCAAGTGGATGAGACTACAGGCGTGTACCACCTTGCCCAGCTAATATTTTTGTAGAGATTGGGTCTCATTGTGTTGCCCAGGCTGGTCTCAAACTCCTGGACTCAAGCGATAATCCCACTTTGGCCTCCCAAAGTGCTGGGATTACAGGCGTGGGCCACCATGCCTGGCCTGAAAAGTTTTTAAACCCACCAACCCCACCCCTACCTGTTCTCTCTGCCTCACTCCCTGCTTTTTTCTCCTTTGCACTCATCTCTTAATGTATTTACATGTTATGTATTGTCTGTCTCCTCCCAGGAGAAGGTAAGCTCCCTGAGGGCAGGGGTTTCGTTTGTTTCACTCTCAACAACAGCCCCCTGCCTAGAACATGCCCAACACACAGTGGCTGTGAGCAAAACATGTGCTAAAAGAATGAACACCTGTGGTAGAACCCACCTCGGCTTTTGTGACAGACACCCCAAGGGGTCTGTCGCTGACCGTGACTGACTCCAGCGCGGAGGACATCCGGTGGCAGAGGTGCTTGTTCTGGATGGCAAACCTCAGCTCTTCCTTGACAAAGGGCGTCAGGTTAGCAAAATCCTCAAACATCAGTGACCCAGGAGGGGACAGGCAGGGGACGATGGCAGAAGCACTCACTTCCGAGGCAGAGACCTGGCCTGGGTGTTGAAGCATCATTTTGCTGAAAGACACATTGAAACCCAAACTGTTTCAGGGGCTCTGGGGCATGGGATCAAGTCCCTTTCCTCCACCAGACCTCCAACACCAGAACCCCACCCTCAGAGAAAAGTTCCATAAGCCATTGGGTTTCTGTTTTGTTTTCGTTTCATGCCATCCTCATCTTAAGTAAAACAGGTTCTTAAAATGCACACAGCTCAGTGACATGAACAAAATGCTTATTTGAAGTTTATTAGGGATGATGTTTCAGGCTACTCTGAATTCACAAGAGCTATGAGTTTCGGCTGGTGTGCCTATGTGCAAATGTGGCCTCAAACAGTCCTGAAAGAGGAAGAACACTTTTTAAAAATCAGTGAGGCCATTTTAAAAATCATGAGTAACCTCATTTTCAGCCTCTTTTGCAAAGAGGCTTGACATCAAGTTGAAACTATCAGTGAGTGGAAGTAAAAGCAAAAAGTGGGGAATCCTTGAATTTAGCAAATACATCTCTGAAGCTTCTCTCCCGGAAGTTGGGCCCAAGCAGTGGGAATGAGAAAGGTAACCGTAGCCAGGTGTGTTTCTTCACCCCAGACTTTGGCAGGGGATGGGGAGGTGGATTCTTAAGGTTAAGGTTGGCAAAGCAAAAGGCCTTAAAGAAAAGTGAGGTGCCGTATTGTGTGGGAGTTGTTCAGACCTGTGGTATAGGGAGAGACTTAGGCTGGGTGTAGGGACAGAGAACCCTGGGGCTGGCTCTGGCACTAAAGAGCAGTGACTTGAGCCAGTCACTTCAGCTCTCTAGGACCCAGTCTGTGTCTGGTAAATGACTGAGAGCTCCTCCAATGCCAGCATTGAGTCTACACCATTGCTTTACCCAGAGTCTGGCCCAGCACCTGACTCGCCATGCCTCACTGGCCAACTGAATAAATGAAGTGGGGATGGGGCCATCAAATCAAATGCCCCCCATAGTCCAAGATTACCTTTCTCATTCCCATTGCTTGGGTCCAACTTCCGGGGGAGAAGCTTCAGCGATGTAGTTGCTAAATTCATCTCCCTCTATTATTCTATAGCTCAGTGAACCCAAAAGGATGACAAAAGGAAAAAAAAGAGTAGAAATAGTGACAGTTACACGGACCCAATTGGGAAGAGTCCCCCATAAGTCTTGGCCTGCTGTGTACTCCCTCCAGCAGTGGCCATTCCCCCTCCTCCCTGCAGTTGGTTTCCAAGGGGCAATGAGTATAGGGACGAGTGTAGGATGAGTGTGGTCTGGGCATTCCTCTCACCAGGGATCTGTGGTCATTAGCACAGTCCAGACAGCGAAGAAGCCCTCTGGCAAGTCTCAAACATTTAAGGAGTGCCTCCTTCATACCAGAAACCTTAGGGGCACTATCTTGTTTAATCCTCATGAGAACCCAGTGAGTTAGGATTTAGCCCCCTTTTATAGATGAGATAACTGAGGTTTAGACAAACTAAGTCATTTGTCCAAAGTCACAGAATTAATATGGGGCAGCATCAGGATTTGGAATTAAGTTAGTTTGGCTCCAGGATTCATGCCCTTAATTTGTACATTGCAAAAAATGAACAAATATTATTACACATTACAAAAACAAACCAGTATTATGTTATATTGCACAAACAAAACAAAAAACCAGAGCAAATTTTTGGGGGACAGGCCTTAAGGTAGGTGGGAGGCCTGGAAATGAAGTGATGGAGGCGAGGCTAAGTAGAGATTCCTGGGGATAACTTGAACTCTGTTTAATGAACTGCTAATCTTTATGTCAGGGTGCACACCCAGGCTGCTTGCTACCTGCCCTCTGGCAATGTGAGCAAGTGGGTCTCTTATCCACAAAATTCTCATACTGGGGTCAGAAGATGAAAATCTGAAGCCCACTTACTCCATCATGTGTTATCATTGTACCTCCCAGTGGCTTTTTCTCCTCTGTTAAAGAGGGCTTGTAACAATCACCCTATTTTCCCATAATATCCTACGAGGAATTGAGGAACTAATACATGAATATGCCCTGGAAAACATTCCTTTGGCCAGGAGTTCCATGATTACTAGGCCTCCCAGAGATCTCTCCAGCCCAGGGCTGGCTCTCTGACAGAGGCTCTGTGGGGTCCAGGAGGGAGGGTGGCTGGTCACCCTCTTTGATCTCAAAGGCTTCTGAATAGAATACCCTGACTTCAACTCCCCCTAGAGATCTAACATACACCAATGGAGGCAAGACTTCCAGGCCAATGAAAGCTGCCCTTGACTAGTCAAAGAAACCCAGGCTATGTATGTAATTCTTTTCCCAAAGCCCTGTGTCATGAGTCAGAACTGAAGTTCTTCTCTCAGTTTAATCCTATAATCTTAGGATGCTGGGAGGATACTTGTCACTGTCAGGCAATAAACTCTGAGAAACTAGACTTCTAAAGTCAGAGGCTTAAGATTCTTCCATGCATTCATGTTTCCCTGCCCTTTCCAACTTTATTAAAAACCCAGTGATTCAGGGATGACATTCAGAGCTACCACTGGGCTAGTCTTTGTTCGGAGGCCTGGATGGCTCCCTTCTACATGGGTACTTTGAATTTCACTGCAGTAGAGTGTAGTTCCATTTTGCCACCCAACTAGGTTTATTAATGAGATCTCAGGGCTTGGGGTCTGCTGTTTGTGACTCCCATCCCGACCCTTTTTCTTATGTAAAGTCAGCAGTCCCAATGAAAGAAGCTGAAGAATGTCAGTGGTATGGAATGCTTTTATGGAAAGCATTGGGTGGGCTTACTTGGGGACAGAAATGGTTGTAAAAATGTTAAAAGTCTTTCAGAAAGTAAAACAGATGTATCTGTAGAGATCTGGGTTTTCTTGGCACTAGGCTAAAGCTTAACTTCTTGGGATACTTTCTAGTTATTCCTTTAGTCAGTCTCTTGAGTTATGATTCAGCCTAGACTCAGGCTGTGTCCCCACAAGGAAATGAAGTTAAATCATCAGACAATTTTTCAGAAAGTTGAGATCCTCAAACATCCTGATCATTGAAAAAAATTGTTTGGGGACCTCAGATCAGAGTTGACTTTCTATGCTGATCATAAAATTGTTCAGACTTGCTACCAAGAACTTGCATTTTGTTTCTGCTTGATTATTTCCAATCAGAAATCATGATGTATCATTAGTAGTTACATCATTTTCAAGAAAGTGAAACTACTCATGTATTCCTTTAACTGGAAATTCAGCTCCCAGATTTTTATTTCCTAGTAGCTACAGCTACATTGAATTTTCACTTTTAATTTTCATCCTCTTTCCACTAAGCATTGCTCGCTAACCATCTTATGTTACTAGGAAGCCAATACTGGCCTTTCACTAACTCTTCATATCTTGGTCTTCCTCCCAGACCTTTTGAAGATTGTAGGTGCAAAGCTGGGCATCAAGGGCCAGAGACAATGTTTCTAAACCTATCAGTGCCAATCACAAACTAAGCACTCACCAACAAATCACTTAGGGTTTCTGGGCCTCTCATTCTCTTCCTCTGTAATTTGAGATCAAAACTGCCTGCCCCAAAGGGCTGTTAAGAAGGATATATGAGATTTACATATACACTGGGTAGTTATTACTACGGTGACTCCATCTTCTCCATTTCAGGAAAAACTCATTCTGTTGTTATCAATTCAACAAAGCCCTGTTAGTGAGGAATTAACTAAAACCTTCAAGAAATTCAGGTCATTCAGAGCCTCTTTTGTACTCTGATTGACCCCAGGTTCTTTGCAGACCAGGTAGATGTCACCCCACTATTTGCTGACACCAGCATTTCTCCATTACATATTTGAAAGAAAACCAATTCTCACTTATAAACCATTTCTCCCTTGGAAAGCTTCTGTGGCATCTTGACTATGTCCTTCCTCCTCCCCTGCCTAGGTAACACTTGAAGCCACTGGCCTTGTCCCATGCCCAGCCAATTTTAAAAAGAAAGGAATCATGGACTCTATCTAATGGAAATCACACCCTCTCAATATTAGAATCATCTAGGTCAGATTTTCATTTTGTAATGAGTATACTGGTCCAGGGAGGTAAAAATGACTTGCCTGAGGTCATAAAGCTGGTGAGTGGCCCATCCCATGCCAAGTTGCTGACCACCCACCAACTGCTCATTTTGCTCCATCACCAATAGGTATCACCACCTCAAGGGATCAACCAACAAGGCAACCAGAGAACAGAGCCATTAGCCAGGTAGATAAGGGGTCAAGAGTCCTGGCACTTGGTACCAACCACAAAGGAGACTTTGACAGGACTGAGATAGGGAGGGGCTATCGAAGAAAAGGGCCATGGAGAGAAAGGAATTCTATAATGGCTAAAGGGCAAGGAGGAAGAGAGAGAAAAAGAAGGCTCCCAGCACTGCCACAGATGCTGGGTGCTGTATCTTATCCCCACTGCGGGCGTGGGGTGCTGCTTTCTTTGCTGTCTCTGAAACAATTCTGACAGTAACTGCAATCCTCACCTCATCCCATCTTTGGCCAGGATATCCTCAAAGCAGGAGCCTGTATGTTGTAGCATTATTCTACAACCAATGCTAACTGCAAAACAACGGAGACAGTAATACCAATTTTTTGCCTTCACTTTAAGTTATGGAGACAGAAACTTCGAACAGAAGATATGACTGTCACCTACAACGAAAGGGGTACATTGAGAGAACATCCAGATTTTCTGGCTCTCCTTTTTTTTTTTTTTCTGGCTTCATCAAGGATTTCGTAACTATTTTATTTGTAAGAAAGCATATGTGACCTCTGCAATGAAATTAGGGAAAAGAAAATGTTTAGGAGGAAAGAAAGTAGATGAGAGACAAAAATGGGGATAGGAGGAGCAGAGAAGGAGAAGGAATCCAGTGGAAAGAAAACTGGTGAGGGAAAAGATGCCCTGCAGAAAAGTCCCCTTTCCCCCACTGTCTGGACACCGGTCAATGACATTAGATAGAGACCCACAGCATTCAAGTCCCCTCACTGGCTCCTTTTCTTCCCACTACACCACCCCAGAATCTGAAAATCTCCAGACAGAAAGGACCTTAGCAGTTATCTGGTCCAACCACTGCATTGTGCCCTCCAACACGCAGAGGGGGCCGGTACTGCCCATGTGCCCCTATTTCCCGGCTCGGCATACTGAGGCTCAACGACATCGATTGCAGTGTAAGCGCTCAGAGTCCTGGCACTAGACCACAAAGCCATTCTCTCAAATATCTGCACAACTGGCTCCACACCCTCGCTTCCCCGCCACGGTGGGTCTCCCGCGGACCCGCCGAAGGAAAAGCCAGAGTGAGAGTCCCAGGTGTGTGGGAGTCCCGGGCTCAGGTTCCAGACACCAGCCGGTGCCGGGAGCCCTTCCCGTCGTCCGCCCTGGGACAGCGCGACCCACCAGCGCTCTCCACTTCCAAACTTATCCCAGCTAACTTTTTCTCGGGGTTGCCTTCACGGTCCTGCCGCCAGCGCTCCGGGGTGCCCAGGGCGACCCCCAGCGGCCGCGCACGCGACGCCGCCCGCCCTCCTGCCCCTTCCCCATTCATTCCTCTCGGCGCGTGGGGCAGCCCTCCCGCAAGCCTCCCGCCTTCGTGCCTCTCTGCCGACCCCGGGAAGGATCGGCTCCCTCAGTGCCGTGTCTCGAAGCGAGGGATGCAGCGGGACGGCGAGCTGGGCAGCCTCGGACACCCCAGCGCACCCGCCCACCCACCTCACGCCCTCTCCCAGCCCCGCAAGCCAGCGCCGTCTGCGGAGAGAAGCGGCGCTCCAGGCTGGCGGCAGAGTGGACGCCCGACCTCCGTCACCAGGAACCTTTCGCGCCCCAAGTCAAAAGAGAAAGTTAGTTCTTTCGCTTTGCGGGAAACTTTTCAAAGCGCCGAGGAGCAGCGGTGGCTTAGAAGAAGTTAAAGCCAGAGTTATTTCCAAGCCGGAGACTGGGGGCGCAGATCTGGGGTGGGTCAGGGGTCGGCGGACTGGTTACTTAGAGCGGCGCGAAGGGAATGAAGGCAAGCCGCCCTCGTCGCGCTCACTCCCTTGGCTTCCAGCGCTCACCTCCAGGCTCCGCTCGGGGCGGCCAGGGTCCGGAGGACGGGCAGGGTCGGGACGGGGTCGGGCGGGCTGTTTGTCTGGCCGGCGGGCGAGCACCAAGGACTCACGGCCGGCGCGCGGGCTGAAGAGTGCGCTCCGGCGGCGGCGAGAGAAGAGAGCTGTGCAGTGCGCGCCTGGCTGCGTGCGACTGTGGCTTGGAGAGCGTTGCATCACCCCTTTTATAGCCCTCAGGCGGGCGGCGCGGTCGTTTACTCCGTGTTACCAGTCCCAGGCTGACGTAATGCTATTAATAGCTTCCCGGGAGAACCGGCCGAACGGAGCGGAGGAAGGGGGTGGGGGAGGGGCCAAGGCGGGGCGGAAGGCGGGTGGAGATGGGGGGGCACTGGTGATGCAAGTTCGGGGAGGAGCCAGCCGAGGCGCGTTCCCCCAGCCTCGCTTACTGAGACACACACCAGCCCGCCCTCTCTCTCCATATCAGGACCGGAGTCGCCTGGGATAGCCGCCAGATGTGCGTACTCGCTGCTGCGTGTTCCAGGCATGACCAATGGTGCCCAAGCCAGCGGCATGACTCCACCGCGCTGGCATCTCTCCCTCCGCTAGGTTGAGGAGCGGGGGGGCGGGGAAGGTGGGGAGGCGGGTCCCGGCCCCAGCCCAGACTAGGTGAGGCTGGGAAGCGGGCACGACCTTTCTCTAAAATGCGTGGTCATTTTCTGGAGCTTCAGGAAAATACCCCCTCCCCCACTGGCCTCCTACTTCTCTAGCAGGGACAGAATAGGGGCAGAAGCGTTAGTCTGTGATGTGGGGAAGGTGTCCAAAGTCACCCTTCGGTGTATCCACGCCGTTACCCGCCGGGTGTGACCTCCGCGGCGGGGACCGCGAGAAGCCCGCCTGTTAACACGAAAGCGGAGGGCAGCCCTCTGCTGGCACCGTGCGCCGGAGCCCACGGCCCCGGACCCTCCACATAGACGCACACGCAGGACAGCTCCGGGCTCCGAGACTAGGGCGAGTGGTAGGACCGTATCGGTTCGATTTTTCTTCTTTTTTTGCAATCACAAAGCGTTTGAAATTGACAAGAACGTCTCAGTGAAACCAACAAGAGCGTGAAAAGATCGGAGTCCCGGAGGAATCAGAGGCAGCCCGGTGGGAGCGTAGGAGGGGGCGGAAGCCAGTGGCCAGGACTAGGGGGAAAGAGAAGGTGCTTTGGGGTCCGCGAACCTGCCCAGGCCTGGGGGTCGCCCCGCTCTCAGGCAATATTTAGGGAAAACCCATCTTCAGCTTTCACGGGTTCTTCTGCTCCCAGAGCCTACTGGACTGGGACCAGACGGCCCGGAATGGGGACGCACTGACCACAGGCGGAACCCGCAGCAGAAATCCCCTCTGCCCTCAAGCCAGGGTGGCGGGAAAGGCGGGGCCCCGTAGCCGAGATTCGAGCTGAGACCTCAGCAGAACTGGGTTTAAACCTTAAAAACGATTTCCTGATTCTTATTCCCCGACCCCAACAGTTTCTGCTCAGAGAGTGGCAGAACCAGTAACCTTCTTGACTGCCTGTGGATGACTATTTGTGGACATAAGTGTGGCCCGGGACTTTCGCACCTGCCTGGGAGGGAGACTTGCGCGGCCGCAGGGTGTGGGGGCACGGCAAAGGGCAGAAACACCTCCTTTCCACCTGCCTCTGGGAGAGAGGCGGCCGAAGGTCATAGTTTGGTAATTTGGGGTAGAAACTAGAGGTGTCTGGAGCCCGGGTCTCACTTGAAGTCCCCAGTTCCCCCCACCGGGGTTCCTCGCCGCCTAGCCCGACCTCACTCAGAGCACCCCTCTCCCCATGGGCCTGGGAACACGCGGAGGGCGGCCTCGGAAGTCTTTGCGCCCCGGCGGGCCCTGAAGCCCTGGGGTTCCACGCGGGATCCTCAGAGATCCGGCTCTGCACCTGACCCGATTTCCAGCGGCGTCGCGCGGGAAGTGCAGGGCGGGTGTTTTCGCTTTACTTTTCGCCCTGGTAACGGCTCTCCCGGCCCCACCCTCGGCTCCCACGCCCTCACCCCCGCGCGCCGCGCAGCACACCTCCACAACCCGCCCTCCCGCTGGAGTGCGCGCAGGTAAACCCCGGGCGTGTCGGAGCAACCCCGAGAACACCGGGCGGGATTAGATGGAGGAGTGTTTGTGCATTTGAATGAAGTTATTTGGTATCTCTACTTAGCTATTTTATCTACTTATAGATTGTCCTGGAATAAATAGCACCATTATAAAATGAAGCAAGGAGAGGAGGGAGAACACGTGAAGCTTTTTACTCTTTTTCCGCTGTGAAACAGAAATCTTTCACCAGTTTACAGCTTGAACTATGATTCCATTAATACACGCAAGCCAAATCTGTGGAGATCTGGTCCCGTCCTTAAGGGGAAATTCCAGTTAGGTCGTCAAGTAAATAAACAGCCAGACCGGCCTCCACAAAACGTCAGGGGCTCTGCCTTGGGAAGGAAAGGGTAACTGGGATGGGGGGAGAAGCCCCTAACACCCTGGTCGGGTTATTTTTATTACCATTGTGCCTCCAGTTCCTTTTATTAATCTTGCTTCATTCTAATTACTCTTAGTTTGGAATCTCCAAGTTACACCTGGATAGAAATGCTGTCCACTGTTCACAGAAGTCTGATCCTGACATTCTCAACCCTGAAAGTGATAAGAATCTTGACAGAGAACTAAGTCCACTCCCACTTGAATGAAACTCTTATCCAAGGAAAACAAAAGCTACTCCTGCCTGCCTCCCTCCCCTCAGCCCCCAGGAGAACCGTGAAATGCCTGCTGAATTGAGACTGGAAAAGAACAGAGCAAGGCAGAGCCCCTGAGGTCTTTGCCACAGGAGAGTGATCAACATCTGAGTCCTTTGCATCCTCATTTTACCCTGACTTAAGTTAATGCCACCAATGTCCAGTGTGCACACTCTCAGCACACACACAGCCAGTGCCATGCAGAGGAGGGCACAGAAAAACTTTCCACACCAAAACTCCTCTCGACGCAAACCAAAGAATGGCTGTCTTGCCTTAGAAGGAAGCCCTGGCTAGGGTGATTTCAGGGGTTAATCCTCAATGAAAGACGGTTAAGCAGAGACTTGAAGATTGCTGAGGTTTTATGCTGGTGAACGGCCTAGGGAATCCACATTCGGATCAGCCTTGGTATGTTTTGCTGAGTGAGATAAGAGTTGGAGACTTCATGCTGGGACATGTGCAAAAGGAAGGGAAAAAATTAAAAGGGGAGGGGAAGGAACTAGGTAATTGAAAACAGCCCACTCGTGGCAACCAAATCTAAACAGAAAAACATTGCAGGGAGCCAACGCGAAAAAAAAAAAAAAAAGTTCGAGATATTTAATGGTTCTAGCAGTTTCTTAGTTCAGTGCACAATCCCTTCCCACATTCCTCTGCCCCATTACTCTGTTCTGTAAACCCTAAGACTGTATTCGCACCCAGAATGCTAGAAACACAAGGTAAGATCCACTAGAGGAGCGGCAGAGTACTACCAGCCCTGTCTGCCTAGCTCAACCTACTTCTTCGCTTTGAAACGGGAGTGGAGTCGATTTTCTTATACTTTATTCTGTTTCTGAAGCCCACTCTTTCTACAAAGTCAGTTTGAATGTGGGGACTGCTAGTTTAATAGCGTCCAAAATGGGCATTGTCAGGAAACAGGTGCAGCATCACACAGTAGGCACCAAAGTGTGGAAGGCACTTGGATTCTGGATTCAGCACTTAGATGCTGTGTCACCTTAAGTAAGTTATTTCTTCAAATGAAAAATGGCACTAACAATAGTGCCTAATGCATAAAATTGTTATGACATTTCTCTGAGGATGTGGCACCCGGTCAGCCCTCAATAGTGGTATCATTAATTAATTATGAATCAAGAAAAGCTTTCTGAGGTGCCCCTGAATCTCTCCAGGAACTCATTCAGTACCCCTTGTCAGTGGCAAATAGTGGATGAAGTCGAGCGATCTCCAGGAATGACAATCATAAGGGGGTGGGAATGAGAGCCCAGGCAGACACCGATGAGAACGGTCCTCATTCCCCATCACAGCATCTCCACCACACACCTAGGGCTCTCCTCAATGCTGGGTGGCCCTGCCAAGTATCCTGGGCTAGGAGCAGGGGATTTGGGTTCAGGATCTGGTTCTGTCTTTGATATTCTTGAGCAAGGCACTCCCCCTTTCTAAGGCTCCCAACTTTTCTGAAGTGAGGAGCCTTGGACTGAGTTCTGATGGTCCTGAATGGGGACCCTCTGCCAAAGCCACCTTATGGGCCTCTGGCAACTTTCCCTAAGAGAGATGGGGAGAGAGAAGACATCATAGGTAAGGCACTGAATACCACAGGGGCAGACCCATTTATGCAACCTTTCTTCCCCTCCAAAAACTAGAGTTAAGAAATGCTGTCCAACTTAAACACAGCCTTTCTCCCACCTCCAATACTTCCAAGAGTTTTCATCCCCATGGACTAGGTGCCTTGTGAGAGAGGGGCGTGGCAGAACACCCCAGGCATGGATTACATCTCTGGGGACTTCTTACGTGTAGCCCATCATCAACAACCATAGACATCTACCTTGGTCTACAGGGCCAAAACCCAGGTAGCAGATACTCCCATTTGAGAGATTAAATCCTGGAGACCCCAGAATCCAAAATGAAGTCCTGGAAGTCAGGGGATTAGCAGGACTCAGGAGACCTGGGATTCATTCACAGGTTTACCTCCAGTCAACTGAGTAAGTATACAGTGAGTATACAAGTCATAAACATGATGTCTCAGTTTCCCAGTCTATAAAACGGAACTACTTAGCATTGACTCCCCCTAGGTTGTTGTAAGAATCAAATGAGATAGTAGATGTGAAAGTGATTTGAAAATAAAAGATTTCTTTGGGGAAAGTTTTACTATAATTTTTTTGTCATTATGAAAATTTGGGAAACAGACAAGAAAAAAATATTACCCACAATCTCAACACTGTCAGCACTGTAGTGTGTTTCCCTCTAATCTTTTTTTCATGTACATGATTGTAAAATATAGTTATGATTTTAGATTGCATGCACCTTTGAAATTTGCTCTTTTTCTTGTTACCTCGAATGGTATATGGTCTTTCTTCTTAAAAATATGTCATTATAAATTATACCATATATGCAAAAGATTACATAGAACACACACATATATATGTATACATTTTGATAATAAAACACATTGGGAACCCACCACTCAACAACTAGACCCCTTTGCCTCCCAGAGGTAACCACTATGCTGATTCTTATTACCATAACTTGCCAATGGATGTTGTATGATTTATTTAATCATTTCTCTACTTTTAGAATTTAGAGTGTTGCTAATATTTTGCTTGAATGCTATACACATTTAAATCTTTTTATAAGGGAAGGGGCATCAAATACCATCATTGCTCAGGATGCTTAAACGGGGTTAAAGAATGAGTCTTGATGCCTACCTTCAAATGCTACACAGGACATATATATGGTGGAAGATGGAAGGACCCCCAAATATTGTGACTACTTGTGCATTTTCCTTGTTTTCTAACATCCAAACAAAAAATCCTGCAGGCGCTTTTTCCTTCCTTTTTAATCCCTGCCCCTCTCTACTTCCCAACGTCCTTTATTTTCTCTTCATCTAGCTTGAAACAGAAAATGTAGTCTGCAGCATGGGCTAGTGGTACAGAATTAGAGCAGCCAGGCTCTGCTTCTCCCTGTGCCTTCAGGCAAAATTCTCACTGTAGCTCGGGCAGCTCTACCATCTCTATGCCAGTTTGGTGACATGAGTGGCTACCAGGTAGCTGGTCACCTCAGTCTGCACCTGAACAGGTGCAGATGTTTGGTGGTGATTCTCAGAACTAAAAGACACCATAACAAAAAGGACCCTAGAAGTCATTCACTTCCGTCTTTCTCAAACTGGACATGAGCACACACACAGGTGTACCAGGGCCATGAGATAAACAAAGGAGTTCTTACTTGAGTGTCTGCCTTAAGTAAAAAATCCTTAAAATGTTGTGTTATATTAAACATATATAGATACGCGGAATTTGAATGTAAGTCATACAAGGATTTCTAAGGAAAGAGAGAAGATATCAAATACATTCTGGGTTTAGCATCGGCTGCCAAAAGTTTTATTCCTGGGATCTTGAGAGGATTAGTTCCCTCCCTTCTTTCTTTTTTTTTTTTTTTTTTTTTTTTTTTTGAGACGGAGTCTCGCTCTGTTGCCCAGGCTGGAGTGCAGTGGCCGGATCTCAGCTCACTGCGAGCTCCGCCTCCCGGGTTCACGCCATTCTCCTGCCTCAGCCTCCCAAGTAGCTGGGACTACAGGCACCCGCCACATCGCCCGGCTAGTTTTTTGTATTTTTTAGTGGAGACGGGATTTCACCGTGTTAGCCAAGATGGTCTCGATCTCCTGACCTCGTGATCCACCCGTCTCGGCCTCCCAAAGTGCGGGGATTACAGGCTTGAGCCACCGCGCCCGGCCCCCTCCCTTCTTTCTAAGTGTAAAATGCTGCTATGTAGCATTCTGGGTGTTCCAGGCTATGTACTAAGCCCTTCACATACAGTTAATGCTTTTAATTATTGTAGCCACCCTTTGATGGACCTGTGAACATCTCCATTTTATAGATGAGGAAACTGAGGCACAGACAGGGTAAATAACTTGCCAGAAGTCACCTAGTTAGTGAGCAGTAGAGCAGGATTCAACCCAGGCAGTCTGACTCACGAGTCTGAGTGCACAGCCACAATACATACTACTTCCTGGCAAGTGCTCACGGGAAACTTCGGATGCTCTGATGCAGTTCAGGGCCCTCATTTGATGGATGAGAAAACTGAGCTTACAGAGGAAATGTGGCTCTCCATGGTGTCAGAATCATAAATTCTCATACCAAAAGGAACCTTAGCAGCCATTGAGACTCGTGAACCCCTTTTTTTCCCTCTGCCCGGGGAGATGCTGCTCTTGCTAAGATTAGGGTCAAGGTGAAAAAAGCTGATTGTGAGAAGAGCACCCTAAAACATTTCAGGGGCATCCTTAGCTAGTGGCTGACAAGGTATACTATCCCTGGGGCTGAAAAGGGGGTGGTGCAGGGTAGAAGCCAGGGATGGCAGAAAGAACCTGTGGTCAGATGGAACTGAGTTAAAATCCTCCTGCTGCCACCACTTATTTTGTTTTGAGAAGGTCCTATAACCTCAGTTTCTCCTGTAAAATGAGGATAATATCTATTTCCTCATTTATATCTGTTTCCTTAATCATGGGATTAACGAACAATGCACCTTCATTATACATTGTATACCTGTATCAAAATATCTCACGTACCCAATAAATATATACACCTACTGCATAACCCCCAAAATTAAAAAACAATTCACCCTCAAAAGTGCCATTAAATAAATATTACATTTTTCCCTCTTCATGCCTTACCCTTGAAGCTACCAAGTCATGTGGAAACCTGAGACACCAAAGTGTCTAGACCCTCATGGAAAGTTCTGTCCCTCAGGCTGACTTACTGACTGATTTGAAAACAAATTTAAAAATCTTGATGTGTGGCCAGGTCATATTTAGTAATTACTATTTACTGAGCACATACTACATGCCAGGCACAATAGTAAGCACTTTTAAAAATACCCAGTATCTTATTTCATCCTTATAATAACATGTGAGGTAGCTTTTTTTTATCTCGGTTCTACAGATGAGGAAACCAAAGCACAGAAAGGTTAAGAAAATTGCTTGTGGGCACTTGATTTAAACACAGATCTGACTTATTTCAAAACTTATACTAAGCGATACTGTCCTCAGAATCTTAGAGAGCATGACGTGTGTTTACTTTTCTTTAGCCTTGCCTCCCTTGTTGAAAATGAGCACCCTCGCTTTACCGAAGTCTTGCTGAATGCACAGATGCTTCTAGAGTTGACCTTACCAGAAAATTCTTACTCCTGATGTCCCAGAGGATTCATGCTTAATAAATTCCAGATCCCTGTGCCCTCAGGGATACTTTCCCCTCTGCCAAATTTGCAATTATTTCATAATTTGCTTTAACCACAAACATAAGCCCTGTTATCGACTGAGTAAACTGAGTAGAGCTTTTTGGACTTTTATTCTTTTCCCAAAATACGATGAACTTGAATCATCAGATGATGAACTTGTACTTGAAACTAGAGTGGCAGAGGGCAAAGTGAGTCACTCCAGTGAGTTTATGCCTATCAATCAATGCATCAAAATTGTGTCCTATTACCAGACACTGCTCTCAGCAGTCTACTTAGACACCTTGGGGGTAGAAGGGCAATACAAGAGCATTTCTTGACCCGAGGAGTTAAAAATCTTGTTTAGGTGGCAAATTAATATACATGAAGCAGATGTGCAGCAATATAGTAGGTATTATATATATAATATATGTATGTATGTATGTTTAGTCCTCCAACATTTTAACGAGCACCAACTATATGCTGGATATGGTGTCAGAAGCTGCAGGTACACAGTGATGCATATCTGCCTTCCAGGTGCTCACAGCTCATGGGGAGACAGACTTGACAACAAATAGTTACAGCTTGATGCAGCAAGGGCTAAAGTGGGGCAGGACGGCTCTGCCCAGGAGAGCTGGCAAGAGCTGATGGCTGAGGTGACTGTGGAGCTGGATGTTGAGTTGACCATTTTCTAGGCAAGGGAAGTGGACAGGCATTCCAGGCATAGACAAAGTCATATGAAGAGGCTGTGAGTGCCAGGAAGGGGCTGTGCCCTGCTCATCTCTGTCCTTATTTCCAGCTCTTTGCACAGTTCCAGGCACATGCCAGACTCACAGTGAATATGCATTCATTCAGTGGATGAAAATACAGAATGGAGAGAACATGCAGCGTGTTTGGAGAACAGTGAGGCAATTGCTGAGCAGGAGTATTCGTGGAAGAGAGGGGACGTTAGGGAAGCAAGTCGGGGAAGAACAGAGTGTGATAGGCTTTGAAGATGTAATAATCAGTTTGAACTCTATTCCCAGAGACAAAGGGAGGGGGTCACAGGGTCTGTCAGTGGCAGATGGACACAAGCAGATGTTTTTCGAGAAGACTGCTGGTAGAGGGCTGAGGGTGGGCTGGATGGGAGAGAAGATGCCCATGGAGGGCCATCAGGAGGCTGCAACACTGGTCAGGTGAGGCCATCGGAGGCCGGATGCACTGAGAAGATGGTGGTATCCCTACTCTCATATGTTGTTCACTCAAAATAAAAATTATTCACAAAACACAATGCTCTTATGCATACTGAAATTAAAAGAGCCTTTTCCCTCTGGATCTTTTCATTGAAAAATTCAGGATTGCTTCATTAAAGCTGAGCTTCCCTCACTTTTGGGGGCCCTCCCCATTACAGGTACCCTAAGCAGGTACCTGGTCAGTCTTGGGAGTACAGCAGTGTTGCCTCACCTGAGGCAGGGCTGGTGAGGAAAACAGGAGGGGATGATTTGGGGAAACTTCCAGGCAGACATCTTTGGATTTTGGCAGCAGCTTGGTTGTTAGGGTAGATGGAGAGGGGAGGAATCCCCCTATCTCAGATGTTATATAGCATAGCATTGGGGTGGGAAGAAACTGATTGGGTATCATAGGGAGTAGAAGTGAGAAGAGACTAATAAGTGCATTTTAGGACAAAATGCTTAGCAATGGGATGTCAAAGAAGGGAATGGTCCCTAGCCATCAGCATGTTGGGGATATCAAAGTAATAGAAAGACTCAGGGGGGAGAGGAGAGAGAGAGAGGAAGGAGAGCCAGGGTGGGGCCTAAGGCATAATGTAGGAGTCAGTGTCAGTGCGGATTATTGGAAATTTACAGATAATTACCAAGTACCATGAAAATCTACGTCACTGGTTCACAGCTGTAATCTGTGCTTTCCCTCAGGCTTTGGATAACAATATTTGCCCCAGCTAGCTTTCTTATAAAGTGATTAATGAGGACCAGGAATTGTTCCTCAGGAACCAGGAAAAGCCAGTGATCCTTAGCCTGACATAATTGAGAATTGACAAACTAGACACTTATATAAATAAGTCTTTTTTCAGTGCTATGCCACTATTTTAAAAGATATTCACAAAGAGGTTACAACTTAAGGAATGCTGTAGAGATAATGTGAGTTTTAAAGGCAAGATACATATCGTTTCACCTCAGTTAAAATGGTTTTATCCAAAAGACAGGCAATAACAAATGCTGGTGAGGATGTGGAGAAAAGTTAACCCTCATACACTGTTGGTGAGAATGTAAATTGTACAGCCATTATGGAAAACAGTTTGGAGGCTCCTCAAAAAACCAAAAGTAGAGCTACCATATGATCCAGCAATCCTACTGCTGGGTATGTACCCAAAAGAAAGGAAATGAGTATATCAAAGAGATATCTGCACTCTCATATTTGTTGCAGCTCTGTTCACAATAGCCAAGATTTGGAGGCAACCTAAGTGTCCATCAACAGATGAATGGATAGAGAAAATGTGGTAAAATAAGCCAGGCACAGAATGGATAGAGAAGATGTGGTAAAATAAGCCAGGCACAGAATGGATAGAGAAAATGTGGTAAAATAAGCCAGGAACAGAATGGATAGAGAAAATGTGGTAAAATAAGCCAGGCACAGAAAGACAAACATCATATGTTCTCACTTATTTGTGGGATCTACAAATGAAACAATTGAACCCATGGACATAGAGAGTAGAAGGATGGTTACCAGAGGCTCGGAAGGGTAGTGGGCGTGGGGGAAAGTGAGGATGGTTAATAGGTTACAAAAAAATAGAATGAATAAGACCTACTATTGATAGCATCGCAAGGTGACTGTAGTCAAAATAATTTGCTTGTACATTTAGAAATAACTAGAAGAGTATAATTGGATTGTGATACAAAAGATAAATGCTTAAGGGGATGGATACCCCATTTCCCAAGATGTGATTATTCCATCTTGCATGTCTGTATCAAAATATCTCATGTACCCCATAAACATACACACCTACTATGTACCCATAAAAATTAAAAATAAATAAATTTTTAAAAACAAGATACATATCAACACAGAACAATCATAACTCAATAAAAGCTATAAATAAACAACAAAATACATAGAATAAGGGAAATAAATTTCCATAAAATATTACAAGTAGTTGTTGGAAGTATGAGTGGGTAACCTTTTCTCTCTTCTACTTATATATTTCTGAATTTTCCAATTGTTTTATAGTGTGGTTGTGCTAATTGTTAAAAGATGAAAGCATAAACTTTCATGAAGGCAAAAACTAATATTACTGTGTGTCTTTCAAAGAGTGTATTTGCCTACTTTTTTCCAGTCCTGCCATTAAGGGGTACTTAAGACTGAGATTCCATCCAAATCAAATGCTAGCTTAATTAAATGTATCAAGCACTCCTTGAACGCCTACAATGTGCCAGGGGCTAAGATGGAATCCAGGAAAGAACAAAATCGTTTCTAAGGTAGGAGAGGGAATGATGAATTAATATTCAATAAGCTCAGTTTTTGTCCTGCTAAACCTCACAGTAACTTACATAAGCGAAACAGAAAGAAATCCAAAGTGTTCTAATCTACACTGAGAACACTGTGGTAAGTGGAAACAACACTGGGCCAAGGTTCAATTTCTGGTTCTGCACTAACTGAGAAACCTGAGGTCCCTCTCTGAGGGTCAGATTCCTCCTGTGTTAGTCAAGGAGGTTGTGCTAAGGGAAGGGCTCCAGAAGGCAGCAAGAGTCTCAACCTCTGCCACTTGCTGGCCTGGGACATTGAACGTAAAGCCAGTATGACCCACCTTGCAAGGCTCATATGGGGCAGGGGGTGAAAAGATAGATAGATGATTGCTAGATAGATAAATGGATGGATAGCTAGCTGGCTAAATATATATAGAGAGAGAAATAGAGATAACTCAGTACCCAGAATGTAACAACACATTAGTAAATGGGAGTTTCTATTATTATAAATTCTGAAATTCCTTACAGTTCTTCAATTTTGTGATTGTAAGCGCTGTGTCTACAGTCGATGATGATGAGGATGATGATCATGATGGTGATATTACTTTCTAAGGGCCCCTTTTTTCTTGTAGTCATTCCCTATTGACCAAGGTCAATAGGGACGAGACACATACCTGGTCACATAAAAGTGAGTCACTGAGGAGGCCCCATATTTTCTCTGTATTGGATGTGCCTTGCTGGACAAATCACCTCTTTCCCTCAATTTCCAACACTTAGTCTCTGTTTTCTTATCTGAAAATTTGCCCCCGCCAACTTTATTCCTTACATAAAAGTGCTGTGAGGAATAAATTCATACACTTATTAATCACGTATGTATTGAGTGCCTACTGCATGCCTGGCATTGTTCAAAGAGCTGGAAATCCAAGAATGAACAAGACAGAAAGAGGCTCCACACTGGGCACTTAGCAGATACCCCAACATTAATTTCTCCTCTTAGGCTTAATTTAAATGGAAATAAGACAGCAGTGAGAATTCAAAGACATTCTCAATTCAGAAGAACAAGTGTTATCTCTTCAGCATTCCTTTAAAGAATTTGGGAACAAAACACTGACTGTTAACTAGTTCACCATTTATGTGCTAGAGGGAAGCCACCTTCTTTTTCCCCCTTCGCATTGGCCTTGAAAGGGAGCCAGTGGGTGAGAGGGGACCTTGTCCTTTCTTTCTGACATACAGAGCGTTAGCTTTAACTTTCACGTTCCCCACAGCACTCTACTGCCTTGGCTCTGTTACATGTCCTGACATGTAGAACCAAAGGAAACACAAAGTGAAAATGAAACAAATGTTCCACCTGAGTCACTGTCTGTGTTTCTCTTTTATCACCAAAGCAATGAACTCCCACACAACTGAGGCTTGTTCTATTTAGGTTGTAAAACGTCACCTTTGTAATTAAAGCACACTATTATTGTTATAAAGTAAACAATTGGAAAACATGTTCTTAGAAACATCTCTCTGATTCATAAATATTTGGGTGGTGAAATCACAGAAGTGGAATGCTAACCTTGCTAACACGCTAGTGATAAGATCAGTAGGCACTTATGTTACACAAGGGAAAGTTAGCCTTAGTGTGCAGTAGAAAAGTGAGATGGAAAAGAGGAGTTATCTTGTAATGGCCATTTGGAATCACGGAGGTTTAAAAAATATAAACTGTTTTTTCTTATGTTAAATTTCACTTCACTTGTGTTGAATATTAATTCATTGAAGGAGTATTTTGTTCCCACTCCACTGGGGCCACACCCCACAGGCACTTTAAGCCCCAGCCGCTTGAGGCGCTAGTGGTTTCACTTTCTCATCAAGCCTCTCACATCCAACATTCTTGTCGATGACAGAATTTCCTCCTCCTCCTGCCATCCAAACCTTTCCATTTGCAAAACTGCTGTTTCATTTTATCTTTCAAAATCCAGTTTCAAAGTCACTTCCTTGTGTGGGTAAAATAATGTTAAGTCACATCCAGGACTAACCATGTAATTAGCGGAGCCTATTACTAAATGCAAATGTGGAGTCCCTTGTTCAGAAATTATTGAGAATGTCAAGTCAGTGACAGCAGAGCATTAAGCCAAAGTGAAACCTGTTAAGGGTGGGACTGAACAGGTCATCCGGCTTGTGAAGCTAGCCATGGACACATCTTTTCTGTGTTCCCATAGTTCTTAGAGGATATTTTTGCTTCTTGGCCATTCAGCATCTATCCATCCTAATTCAAGTAATGGTTTCTCAGTTTTCCTCTGGGAAAGCCACTCCCCTCACATTTCTGGTCCCTGTGCATTGGGTGACCAGTCAGAGCAAACCAGGCCAGGGACCACTGTGGTTGGTCCAGGAAGGGGTTCAGGATCCATGTAGAGCCACTGTGCTGCGGGAGTACTGGGCTGGGGCTGCTGGAGGCAGCTTACTAGCTGGCCTTAAAGGCAAGGGGCTGTAGCCTGGGGCTGCTGAGGTTGCCATGTGCAACTGGAGAAAAAGGACAGAGTCAAGAGGTTCTACATCAAACTGGGTGGCAGCCACATTTTCTGCAGAGTTTTCAGTTGTACGAACCAGCAAGTCCCCACTTTTTGTTAAGCCATTTTGTACTGTTTTTTTCTAACAAGCAAAAGAGTCCTAGGGGCTACACATCTATTTGGTCTTTATGTACAGATTTTTATGCATGTGTTTCCCTACAGTTTTATTAACTCCTTGGGAGTGAGTATCCTATTTTGCTCATCTTACCATCCTCAGTGGTTGAGATATTATTAAAATATCCTTTTACTTTTTAAATAAATAGAATTGTAATAGTAGATGGCAAAACAATAATTGACAACCCTGCAATTATCCTCGATTTCTGTTGTGAAACTTAACCAGTCTGTAGAATCGGAATGGCTGTGAGCCCCTGCACATGTATTCAGTTCAATACATGCTAAGTCCAGGTGGCCAGGCAATCAACCAATGGGTTAATTCTGCTCACAGGTGCTGGCAACACTCTCTTCTTTCCCCTGACCTGTAGGCCTGTAAGGGGCCCAGTAGCTTCAGCCCACAAAGCACATTCACACCCATTAGCTCGTCTGCATCTCCCACAACCCTAAAAAGGGGTCAGGCGGGGCGCTTCATCTCCATTTTACAGACTGGAGATTGAAATAGAGTCTGGGCAGTTTCAAAAACATGTTCTGTTTGTGTCTATAGACCCAGGGTCTCCTGTACCCCCTGACACCCTCATCTGAGACTCTTCTGCCCTCTGTCTTTGCTCTGTCTTCTCCCTCCTTGCTCTTTGACCCTTCCACCCTAGTAAGGCAAAATGTGTAAGAGGTAGAGTGACTTTTTAAATCTGACACCAGTAGGACTCTGTTTATTTATAACGGCACAAAATAAGCACAATGCCAACTCTGGAAAATTGTTAGTTTGTCTGTTTGTTTAGTTCATAGTCTCTGAATATTTACTTTTTATAAATAAGTTATTTGTATTTAATTTTAAAAGAAAAATAATGAATTCCAGCTAGAAACTTACAATAAAACATGTTATAGTCCTTGCCAATCTTCCATTACATTCATGAAGCATGTAGACTACCTAGGATGTGTCTTAGCCTCATGCATCATTTCTCCAGGTCTCATCTACAGGGGCTGCTGGCCAGCTGCTCTTCAGCTCCACCGAGCCCCAAATGGGAGGAAATGGAATTCAACTTCACAGGGAGGGCTAGACCAGACAGAGGGAAGACTGATGCTCTGTGAGCGCTCAGACATTGGAGCAGGCTACCAAGACGGGTGGGTGACGATTCCTTCTAGGTGGATGTGTGTGCCTGAGTGGGCACCCATATGCAGGCAACTCAAGGACTAATTGGACATAGGGAGCTATCTTACGTGAAATCTGAGAGCTCAAGAATTCTGGGAGTGGCTACTGAACATCACAGATTGAACAGGGACTTTGGGGAGGTTCTAAAGATCTACAGAAAAATAAAGACAACCCTAGGGCTAAGAATGGTGACTGATATAAATAGAGACGCAGACACATAGGTATGCTTACAATCATTTACAAAGTCTTAAGAACACTTTTTTTGTTTTTAAAGAGACAGGGTCTCTCTCTATAATCCAGGCTGGAGTGCATTAGGGCAATCATAGTAGCTCACTGCAGCCTTGATCTCCTGGGCTCAAGTGATCCTCTAGCCTCAGCCTCCTAAATAGCTGGGACTACAAGCACATGCCACCATGCCCAGCTAATTTTTAAATTTCTTTCTTTTTTTTTTTTTTTTTGGTACAGATGGGATCTCACTTTGTTGCCCAGGCTGGTCTTGAATGCCTAGTCTCAAGCCACCCTCCCACTTCAGCCTCACAAAGCACTGTGGTTACAGATGTGAGCCACCACAAGCAAGAACACTTATTTTTAAATGCCATATTATCAATGGGTGTATTGGGCTGGCAGCACCCAAACCCATAGATCTGTTTTAATATCTCAAGAATTGAGACCATCAGATACAAGGGCTTCTTGTTGTGATGTAATAGAAAGCGCACAGCCCACCAAAGGGGTTGAACCTGAATGAAATCTGGCCCCTAGATCTGACTATTTGTTTTTGTGAAATTCAGAGGATAGAGGAAATGGTTAAACAATGCTGAGGATGTAATCAGCCAAATCCAGAATGAGGAAAATTCTACAGAACAAATTACCTCATTTCTTCAACAAATAAATGGCATGAAAAATAAGGAGAAAGAATATAGTAGGTTAAAATAGACTTAAGAGACGTATCAACCAAATATAGTGTGTGGACCTTGTTAGGATCCTGATTCTGTCAAACTAACTGTAAAAGGACATTTAAAGACACACTTTTCGAAATGTGAACCTAGATTAGCTAATTCAATGATACTAGAAAATTGTAATTAAATTTGTTAGATATGTTGTGATTATTATCTTAAAAGCCCTTATCGGTCTTTAAAAGGAATAAAATACTTAGATGAAAGTTGAAAACATTATAAGTGAAGTAAACCAGATTTTTAGAAATGCTGTATGCTTTCACTTAGATGAAGTGTCCAGAATGGTCAAATCCAGAGACAGAAAGTAGAATAGTGGTTACTAGGGGCTAGGCTGAGGGAGAAATGAGGAGTTATTGTTTAATGGGTACAGAGTTTCAGTTTATGATGCAAATGTTTTGGAGACAGATGGTGGTGATGGTTGCACACAATGTGAAGGTACTTAATGCCACTGAATTGTACACTTACAAATGGGTAAAACAGAACATTTTCTGTTATGTACATTGTACTGCAATTTTAAAAGAAGTCCTTATCTGTTAGAAACATACTCTGAGATGCCTATGATTTGCTTTAAAATACTCCCACCCGACAGAGGTTGCAGTGAGCCAAGATCACTCCACTGCACTCCACCCTGGACAATAGAATGAAACCCTTTCTCAAAAATAAATAAATAAATAAATAAAAATAAATAAAAATTCCCACCCTACCCTACCACCCCATAAAAGAAAAGTGTGCGGAAGGGGAGATGAAATAAGATAGGCAAAGTATTGATAATCGTTAAAGCTGGATTTCATGTATATGAGGATTTATGTGTGTATGTTTGCAAATTCCCATGATTAAAAAGTTTAAAAATGACTGCAGAATGCCTCACTATCAAGGATAAATGAATACAGTGCAAATCTGCCCACAAACGTAGCTGAGCCCAGCTGATTGGAGGAGCGCACACAATGGACTGGGGCCGAGCGATGGAGAGCATTCCCCATGGCCAATCCTTGGCCATCGGGTGTCTAAAGAGCACCTATGTTTTCAAAACTACATCCTGACCTCTGCTCTTGCCAGAACATCCCAGTGACCTTCTCAGCTGGTTTCTTGAGCTTCTGGATTATATTTTTTCTGCAGACATAAGCCAAGATATCACTTTAGATTTTCCCCCTTGCAAGAGGAGCCTGGTGGCAGTTGTTGAATATAGTTGAGGAACAGAATGGCACAGGCTGGTGAGAACACTCAGGAAAGGTCCTCTCTGTCTAAGGAGACTGGGGAGACTGTGGTGCAGGAGGCTCCGTTAGGAAAAGGGGTCTTAACACATGCCCTTAAGAAGATGGGGAAAAGTATTCCAAGTAGAGGACTCAGAATATGCAAAGATAAGGAAGCATAAAAAGGAGTATGTCTCTCTCCAGAAAGGGAGAGCAGCCACATGTCCCTGGTACAGGATACAGAGGAAGAGGCAGCTGGGAAAGTTGGGATCAGATGGTGGATGGTCTTGTATGTATTGCTATGAATTGTATTCTTTCAACAAATGGAGAGGCTACCAAGGGCCGTATTCTTTGCAAAGATGTACAAGAAACCAGACCCATGAGAGAGGAATATTTTTCACTTCTGTGCAGTCTTTCTTCCTCATCTATGTGGTTGGTGCACTTACCTTATAGTAAGAGCCATGAAAGTACATTATCCTGCTCCCCTAATGCTGCCCATATCCAATGCTAACTTGGTAAGTCTTTCAACAGGAGACTCATTAAGCTTATATTACCACTCAAAGTGGTGCCCGGGAAATGTACAATTTCTGATGGCACAATAATACAGATGGCCACTGAAAAATGAGTATCTGCATTTATGGCTCCTGTGTTCACACTGAATTCAATTTTTGAGTATTTCCACCTGTTACATTTTAAAAATTGAAGTAATATATGCACAAGAGAAAAGAAATCAGATAATAAGGAAGTGTTTATATTGAAAACTAGCAGGGCTCACCCCACACACATGCCACCTGCCACAGACTACCTTTAACGGCCTCTTTTTAAAATTATTTGGATGGTGAACTTCCTAACTCCAAAAAATATGCTTATGTGACTTTTTAAAAACAGTTTCTTGGTCAGTTTAAGACATTCTTTTGTTCTTCTTTTTTTTTTTTTTCTTTTTTTTTTGTGAGACAGAGTCTCACTCTTGTTGTGCAGGCTGGAGTGCAGTGGTGTGATCTTGGCTCACGGCCACCTCCGCCTTCCTGGGTTCAAGCAATTCTCCTGCCTCAGCCTCCTGAATAGCTGGAATTATAGGCACTCTTTTGACTCACCTCTATAAAATAGAATATAACTTCCTATTCCCTTCCCCCAACTTTTTTATTTATAATTTACTTCTACTATGGGTTTCCGCTGTACACTTATATGATATACTTAATCTTCTATTTCTTCCTCCATCTAGAAAGTAACTTTTGACTCCCTAGTACATTAGCTGAGGATATCAGCACAGTTCCCTTCTTTCTGTCTCTCCCTTGCTCCCATTATCTGCTATTTGTACCTTTAATTTTGCATCAAGAATGAAAACATTTACAATGAGCTTTGTTTCCATTCTCATGTCTTCCTTGCTTTGTGGGTAGGCTGATTTTAAGAGTGGAGAGCTAATAGACAAGGTTTGCATTATTATGACTATGTCAACCCAGGATTGCTGTGATGCCGAGGAGTATGCTAGGATCACATTTCTCCACCCGGCCACAGTCACCACTCATGGCCACTTCAAGGAGAATGTGCCTGGTGAAAGCAGAAAAATAGACTCTCTCTTATGATCTGGGTTCAAATGTTCAAAGTGATGCTATATTTTAGATGACTTTGGATTGGGAGAATAATTTTGTTTTAAAAATGTAAATACGCCTTCATATTCACAGAAAAAATGTATATACATGTATTACTTATATTTTTGAAAAGGAAGTTATTGCCAAGTATGAAGGTGACTAAAATATGGCATCATTTTGAGCATTTGAAGGAGTGATTATGTGGATGGTGGAGGAAAAAATCAAAATTCAAAATGTCCAAGATGAGAAATAAATAATGTCCAAATGGAAAAAGCAGGAAATGAGCAGTATACACACATGATTGATAAATATGGAGAAGAAACAGTGAAAAGAATAGAAAGCAACTGCCTTCAGGGAGTGGGAATCAGGTGTGGGGTTGTATGGGCTGGGAGACTGTTTTTTGTTTTTTGTGTTTTGTTTTCCATTGTAAGCCTTATAGTATTGTTAGAGTTTTTAAGCTTTGTACATGTATTACTTTGATTAAAAGTAAACTAAAATTTAAAAAGAGAGTAATTGTCCTTCTCATCCTACTCACAAGGTAATTACTGCTGCCCCAACATGATAGGCCTTGGGGCGCTAAAAAGATAATCCAAAGCTCTAAAAAGATAATCCAAAGCTCTTCGTGCGAAATGAATCATGTCTCCTGGTGGTGACACCCTAGGGTGATGAGATGTGATTCTTTATTGGTAGACACAATGCCAGTAAACCTGTCTTTACTCTTGAGCCAACTGGGTCTATCTTTTCCCTGGTGGGAGCTGGTGGAAACATGCCGGGTTAGGGCTATTTCTGAGCAGGGTGGGGAGTGGAGAAAGTGTTGTTTCAATTAGTCCCCTTGACTAATCCACGCCCTGCCTGGAGTCTCCTAGTCCTAAGCCTCTTCTGTTGGGTTTCAACGTCTCCTTAAAACAAGCTTCTCAAGGCGAGAGGGGTAGACTCCCAGCTGCAGGGGTAGAAGAAGCTACTGAGGACAGCCCTCTTGAGTCAGGCTTAATGGCTAATTTTCCCTGATCTCAACATCCCCCCTCTCACTCACCTCCCACAATCACTGTCACCCCACATGCTGAGTCTCACAGGGGTCTACAGAGGGACTGCACCACCCCCCGCCCCGCCTGCCCCTGCCGCCCCAGCAGGTGCCTTGCTTAGACTGCTGCATTGCTAAACTAAGTACCGACACCCCATCCCACACTCCCCATTTTCCACAATTCTGTTGACATCTCTTGTCTGCTGTTATCTGTCTTCCTGTTCTGTCATTTAAGATAATTCATTTTTTAAATCCCTGTAGTGGACTTGGGAAGAAAGAGAGGAGATACACACATATGTGTGAATGAATGGTTAATGCTTCACTTTAACTGAAGTTACAACTGACTTTCAAATGGAAAGGCTGGATTTTATCTGCTGTTTTCTGCCCTCTGTTTTAAGTTCATATTCTGGGGTATTTCCATGTTAGCAAAACTTTGTCCTTTGACCAATGGCAGCGTCCCTGAGTCCAGCCTGTGGGCTTCTAAGCATGTGGGTTGGTCACAAGAGGTGCAGACTAGAGATTGTGGTTTGCGTCACATAACCCAACCCCATGGCAGCAATCCTGACTTCTGCAAAATCCCACTCACAAGTCAGTTGTTTGGAATGCAAAGCATATTTTCCCATAGAAACAACATCATAAAGGAATATTTTAGCTCTCAGGTCAGCTTTCCAAAAAGTCTGTCTGATGCAGATAAAAACTCATAGGTACAAATATTCTTAATTTATTAATGTATTCATCCCCACCATTTATTGAACACCAATTATGTGTAATTTAAGCATGACATTATTATTGCAGGATTCTATCAAACACAATCTTTTAAATACATCACTTTCCTCTATTTTTTAGCTTCCATTGTTTTTAACTTGGAAGCTCTTCTCCAAAATGTAATCTTCTTCTCCCCGCCTTCCCTCTAATTCACCCATTCCACTTTAAGAGAAAAAGGCAAAACTTATGTCAGAGTCGGTAAAAACGTTCATTTGGTCAGCGCAGAAAGTTCCCAGAACTTCTCTGCACCTAGAGGGCTCCTCTGCCCTTTGGAGAGCCCAGCCGAGTGTCACTTTCACAGTAAGAAGCTGCTCATTGTACTTTCCCCAGGGCCCTCCAGGGACTTGGGTAAAATTGAGAATTGGCTCCCCATCAATTATCTTTGGGATTCCTAAGGTTGCAGCACTGACCTGAACACAAAGTCACTTTTTAAGGCTTAACGTGATAACTGTTGGCTATTTTTTGCCTTCCCATAAAATTCAAAGGTAACTGGAGCATGTTGCCAGTTCAGTGCTTCACATGTTTATTTTCTCCTACGTCAATTCATGTCTGGCTTCCAGAGGGCTCATGCTGTCCACTCATGAGGCACGGGCGACAGCTACTTTGTGGTAGAGATTGGAAACTCTCACCAAATGAAGTTCTTTGGCACTTTCTCCAAAGTTATTCAGGGCAGGAATATTATTCAAGATGGCAAACTCATACTGATGTAGTCATTCATTCATTCATTCACCAAATACTCCTTTAGTGCTTACTGCATGCCAGGCACTGTGCTTGGTCCTGAAGATGCCCCGTGGAGTCACTGCTACATCATTAACTCTGCACTTTGAGCAGCAAAGAGGAAGGAAGTGCCATGTCCTAAGAAGAGTATTCCCTCCCACTGACTGGCCCCAAATAAAAATTCACCAGCTTAGGAGAAAAGGGAGAAAGGGGAGAGGGAGAAATAAGGGAGCTGCCTGTGTGGGTCCTCCTTTCCCAGTCATGCTCTGGGTCAAGAGATAATAGAAACTTCACAACTAATTAGGGAACCCCAGGATGGAGGTTCCCTGAGCCCCCTTCCACAGGTGACCTCCCCCAGAAGCCTGTGTGTGAAGGTAGAAGAGGCATGGCTGAGTGAGGCATCCAGGCAGATGGGCTGAGGACAGACTCACAGTCTAGTGCAAAAAGAGGAGCCAAGACCTCCCCTGCCCACGGGCAGGACACCGGAGGGTCGAGAGAGGCTACAGGACCCAACAATTTTGGGAAAAGGAGAATGCCAAGGCCACTGGAGACCACAACAGATCCTAGGTCATTTGGAAGGAAGTCAGGAGGATGGGTGCCAATGACCAAAGGCCCAGGGGACTCCACACTCCAACAAAGCCACTGTGGACAAAGAGCAACAACCACAGAGCAGGTGCTTCTCTCTCTTGGCACCAGGGCAAAAATAACCCTCATTTTACACACACACACACGCACACACACACACACCCCTAGAACTGAGACCCCCTCTAGGAAGAATGTGAGAAAATCTGCCTAGGTCGATAACCGGAAATGACCCTGTAACCCTTCATTTGGCTGAGGTTATCTGAAGAAGACTCTGTTTTCTGTGACAGAGGGAGGGTTCAGAATTTAAGAATTACAAAATATAATCTATTACAGTTTTGCACACATGGGTATGTGGCCTATGAAACTTGCTCCTGCTTCACACACAAATAAATGTTTAAAGCCACATATCTTCATAAATTCTCAGGGAAAGCAAACAGGTGCTGAAACAGAGGGAAGCCCCTACATTGGATGGGGTGGTTTGAGGTGGCCCCTCCACGGAGAGCTCCCCTGATGGTGAAGCCTGAAGGAGAAGGTGCCAGCCAAGCAGAGAATCCTAAGGAGAGGGCTCTGGGCAGAAGCAACAGCACCAGCCAAGGTCCTGAGGCAGGAAGGGATTCAGCTGTTTGAGGAACTGAAGGAAGTTCGCCAGGACTGGCCATGGGGGCAAGGCAGAGACAGCCAGGCTGAGTCTGGAGAGGTCAACAGGCAGGAGGCCCCAGCAGCGCCTTTGCATCCCCAGGGCTCAGCAGCCCCAGAGCTGCCACGCACAGGAGCCCCACTTGCCTTTCACTCCCCGGCTGTTAGTAATCCTTCCTCTCACCATCCTGTGGATCGGCCTCACTATTCAGGCACTTCTCCCTGCCCCCTTAGAGGCTCCCTCACCCCCTCGGCCCTCAGAATACATCTTATCTTGTAGGGTTTCTCTTCTCCTTTTGGTACCTGACAGGTTGGAGAGGGGACACCATAAAGTGATCACAGGACTGGAGAATGGGCAGCCACAGGGCTGTGTTTACCATGCAGATTCCTGAGTCTCTGTCCCAGGTATCCTCATACACAAAGCCTGCCTGGGGTCCTGCGATCTGAGTGGCCAGAAATTTCCCACAAGCGTTCCATACAGGTGGCCTGGGAGCCGCAGTTGGAGAGACTCCAGGTGAAAAAGAGAGGCCATGTTAGGCAGGAGGGGGAAGTGAGGGGCAACTTTATAAAGAATTTTAACTCCAGCATAGCATGATGATGAATTTTATGTGTCAGCTTGACTGGGCCATGGGGTGCCCAGATATTTGGTCAAGCAAGATTCTGGGTGTTTCTGTGAGGGTGTTTTGGATGACCTTAGCATTTACACTGATGAACCAAGTGAAGCCGATTGTCCTCCCCCGTGTACGTAGGCCTCATCCGGTTGTCTGAAGTCCTGAAGACAGCAAAAAGACTAAGTAAAAGATAATTCCTCCTGCCTGACTGCCTTTGAGCTGGGACATCAGTTTTTTCCTGCCTTTGGACTTGAACTGAAACATCAGCTCCTCCTGGGTCTTGAGCCTGCCAGCCTCAGACTGGAACTGCACCACTGGCTCTCCCTAAGCTTGCTGACTACAGATCTAGTGGCCCATCAATCTCCGTAATTGCATGAGCCAAGTCCCTTACAATAAATATCTTATACACATGCGTCTTATTGGTTCTGTTTCCCTGGAGAACCCTGAGTAACACAGGGAGTAACAGCTGTTTTCTGCTTTCAGGACGCTCAGAACTTTGTATTCCAGTGGGAGAAAATCTGTCCGGATGGTAAAAGTTGTTCATAAATACACACTGGTATAAGAAATCAAGAAGTGGTATGCAGCATAGGTCTCTTTGGGGGACTTTAAGAAATAATTATAGCTGCTCTTTACAAGTACTATGAGTACCCTGTGTGTGAGAGGTGATATTTTATCTCCTCCCCCTTGTAAATACTTATGTAACGTCTGGCTTTCTTGCGTTTCACCTACCATGAGGGCAGAGATACGGTCTGTTTTGGTCATCACTGTATCTGTGGGAGAGAGCCCAGGATATGGTAGGTACTTGGAAAATACCTGTTGAATGCGTCAGTCCATGTATTTCTAATCTTTACAACAATGCCACATGGTAGATACTATGATCCCCATTTTAAAAAAAAGGAAACTGATGCCCAGCGGGAGTGTTGTTATTCTCCGATTACTATGCCCCACCCCTTCCATCCACTTCCTGCCCTCCTCTGTGCCCTGAGGGGCTAAACTCTACAGACTTATAACCTGTGATCCTCGCTAGGGAAAGAGAGAGGTCAAGGTTAGGACCTCTGTTCCAGGGCATTGTTCTGACAGTGGCTGTGTTTCTCCAGGGCCACAGCCCCTGTCAGATGGCTCTTGTCCATGATGCCAGCTTTCAACAGGATCCAATAAAATATTCCCTCCTCTTGCCCCGTAAGCCTGGGTGATGATGGCTTTCTGCGATTACTAGTCTCTCAGTGCTTCACCATCCCCTGTGGGTTCCTGTAATCCTGCCCAAGCCTCAATTAATAGTCCCTTTGCTAAACTCTCCTCAGTTAAACGTGCTGTGTGTGCCATCAATTTCCTGCTGGCATCTTGACTGATAAAGAGAAACGAAACCCAGGAGGCTGAAGCAGGAGGATCACTTGAGCCCAGGGGTTCCAGAGAGTAGTGCACTATAAGCATGCCTGTGAACAGCCACTGCACCAGCCTGGGCAACATAGCGAGATGCCATTGCTTAAAAAAAAAAAAAAAAAAAAAAAAAAAAACCGAGAGAGAAATTAGATAACAAAGTCACACAGCTAAAAAGCAGTGGAGGCAGGCGTCAGACACTGAAGTGTCTAGCTATGAAGCCCATTTTCATTTTGTTATACCTCATATTCTTCTCTCAGAAACTGGTTAGGAATGAGCCTGCCCCATGACAGTCTATGTTTTCCTCTAGACTATTCCATAACCCTGGCATTCTTTAGCACTCTCCCTTTCCCTAGAGAGACGAAGGGTGGCAGCATGGAAATAGGGCTCAGCCTTTTGTAACCCAAGAGACCTGGATTGGAATCCAAGCTCTGCTACTGATTTTGTGACTCGGCAAGGGCTTGACTTCTCTGAGCCTGTTTCTCGGTGTGTAAACTGAGAGTCATACTTCAGCGGGAGCTAATGAGGATTAAGTAAGCAAATGTATTTCTATCAAGAGCTCAGTCAAGTTGGCCTTTCTTCTCCTTTCTCCTAAGCACAGGTCTCATGGAAAGGCCGGAATACTTGCCTGAAATCACTCAGTCTCTGGTTTAAAGGGTTGCTCAATCCCTCTGCCGGGAGAGATGTCAGGAGCTTTGACAGTTGGAAAAAACGCACAGGCATGTTTCAGAAGGTGGACTGCAGAGCGCTCAGTGCAGGGGACCGAAGCCCAAGCCTTCTTTCAGGCATTGTTTTACTGACTTTCTTGCGACATGGCAAAAGGTGAATCTCATGACCAGTGTGTGTTTTCTCCAGCACTAATGACTGTGACTAAAATAGAGCTTTGTGGGGGAGAACCCACACAGCCCTCCCCTTGGAGAAGTTCTGAAGGCTGCCCTACTTTGCTTTGCCAGGGTGCATTGGGTTTGAGAGCCATTGGTTGGCAACTTCAGTCTCTCTATAAGCCTCAAAATGTGCAAAAGAAAAAGCATTAATACGGGCTCACCAATACAGAATTTACAGAGGCTGGCCTGGTTCCTTTCCAAAAGGTGGTGCACGATGAAGGTTAACTTCTGAGGTGAGAAGGGTTGCCAGATAAAGGATAGGGTGCTCAGGTAAGTGTGAATTCCAGATAAACCACAAATATAAGTCTGTCCCACTCAATGTTTGGGATATAGTACACTAAAAATTCTTTGTTTCTATTTGAAATTCATGCTTACCTGGGCCTGGTATATTTTCATTTGCTAAATTTTGCAATCCTGTAAGTGAGGGGAAGGGAGATGTTTCACTGGCTTACAAAGCATTGTTTTCAAGTATTCTTCACACATTTCAGAAGCTTCATTTTACTCAGAAACCAATGTGCTTGTTATGAATTGCTTTTTTATACTCATTAAAAGAGGACTCTAAATAGCATCCTATCAACTGAGTTCTGATGTCTATTGCTTGAAATAATAAAACTGTATTTCCTTAAGAATATGCAATTATATCCTTTATCTAGAAACCATGTATCTGAAAACTTCAAATGTCAAAATGCTGACAAACTTTTATTATATCTGTGTGTAAGATATTTCACATGTATATATTAAGTATGTCTTTGGGTACTCAGTAATTATTTTATGATTTTCATTTTATGAAAATCAAAGTTACAATTGTGTGGTTTGCATTTTCATAGTATGGGCCATATTTTGTTTATGCTGTTTATTTCTCTTCAAACCATTAATAACTATATGATAAAGTATAATTTTTTATTGCAGTGCAAGTGTCTAAGGAACCACAGACAGTTTTGTATTTTAAATTCCATAAAACATTCTTCCATTGACAAAACCAACGTCAACAACAACAAAATAAAACTCCTACAACACCCATAAGAAATGCCATGGGGTTCATGCAGTTCACTCAGGGTACTGCTGAGCTTTTCTTACATGTCTACTCAAAAAGTTCTTGGTTTTTGGACTTTCCATCTCAAGCAGGTAGAGGGGAGCAAACTAGGAATGTGGCTAGGACTTCCACTAAAGTCAGGTACACTGAGAGCATAGGAGCAGAAGCCCCACTGAGACACAGGACCAGGAACTCCAAGAATCCTGCAGGGGCCGGCAGATCTGTGCACACACCAGCCCTTAGGCAGCACTGTGTTACTGAGACACATAATCATGTTGCATGTCCTCATGAAAACTTTAAATTACATCCAAGTCAAAAGTTTCGTCTTCCCATCCCTCTCTGGAAAAGGTACCATAGCACTTTAAAATATACTATTCTATGACCAGGCGCAGTGGTTCACGCCTGTCATCCCAGCACTTTGGGAGGCCAAGCTGGGCAGATCACTTGAGGCCAGGAGTCCAAGACCAGCCTGTCCAACATAGTGAAACCCTGTCTCTACTAAAAATACAAAAATTAGCCGGGCATGGTGGGGTGCACCTGTAATCCCAGCTATTCGGGAAACTGGGGTGACAGAATCACTTGAACCCGGGATGTGGAGGTTGCAGTGAGCTGAGATTGTGCCACTGCACTCCAGCCTGGGTGACAGAGCGAGACCCTGTCTCAAAATAAATAAATAAACAAACAAAATGTATTACTATAGTTTTGGGAATCCTAGACAATGTCACAATTTTCTCAGAAAATTAGAGTGCTGCAAATGTAGGGTAATTAAAACTGGATTTTAATATGCTTGTCCTTAGTAGTGAAGATAGAATGAAGGATGATTATCACATATTACATAAGCAAGTGAAGGCTAGGTATGGTGGCTCACACCTATAATCCCAGTGCTTTGGGTGGTGAAAGCAAGTGGATCACTTGAACTCAGGAGTTTGAGACCAGCCTGGCCAACAGTCTCCACTAAAAATACAAAAATTAGCCTGGTGTGGTGGTATGCACCTGCAGTGCCAGCTACTCGGGAGGCTGAGATGGGAGGGTCACTTGAGCCTGGGAGGCAGAGTGAGCAGAGATCGTGCCACTGCGTGGGCAACAGAGCAAGACCCCATCTCAAAAAAAAAAAAAAAAAGTAGAAATTTGAAAGAAAACAGTAGTGAAAATGAAAGCATTCTCCTCCCAATAGAGTTCACACTCTGTTGAGAAGAAGGATACAAGTAAGTAATTGTGTCCATCAGGATAGCTTAAATTATGCTGCAGTAACAAAGAACTCTACAACTGTTTCTTTCTTTTTTTTTTTTTTTTCCTGACCTTGTGATCCACCTGCCTCGGCCTCCCAAAGTGCTGGGATTATAGGCGTGAGCCCAGCCTACAAATCTGTTTCTTAACCAAGGTAGTTTATTTCTCATTCACCCTACTCCATATCGGCTGGGATCTGCTCTGCTTTTCTCGGAGCCCAGGCTAATGAAGCAGCCATCACATCTGGATACAGCATTGTCATTCTTCCATGAGATGCTCATTTTATAGAAGAGGAATCCTGGATTTAGGATGATTAGGTGGCTTAACTAGGCAAGAGCAGAACCAGCCCTGAAACCAAGGTCTTTTAATCCCTACACCAATACTTCTTCTCTTCTACAGATAAGTTGTGTTGTGTACTAGGCTGACTGTTTCCCAGAGGGACTGGGAGTAAACAAAGCTCCAGGTTAAACTGCAAAGGTTCAGTCCTTCAGTTTTTGATATGCTAGCCATCATTCATTGACTCAGTTTACCATGTGTTGGCACTATTTTATGCACTGGGGATACGATGGTGATAAAAAAGAGATATACTGCCCTGGTCCTTGTGGTGCTTAGAGTTTTATGATGGGGAAGGTACATGGAACTGAGCTTCCCAAGCTTGGAAAGGAAGACTAAATAAAACGGCTCTAGAAGGCTGTGAGCAGTGGCTCATGCCTGTAATCCCAGCACTTTGGGAGGCTGAGGCAGGTGGATTGCCTGAGGTCAGGAGTTCGAGACCAATCTGGCCAACATGGTGAAACCCTGTCTCTACTAAAAATACAAAAATTTACCGGGCGTGGTGGTGCATGCCTGTAATCCCAGCTACTTGGGAGGCTGAGGCAGGAGAATCACTTGAATCTGGGAGGCAAAGGTTGTGGTGAGCCAAGATTGTGCTGCTGCACTCCAGCCTGGGCGACACAGCGAGACTCCGTCTCAAAAAAAAAAAAAAAAAGAAAAGAAAAAAACTCCAGAGAGTTGCCTGGGGCTCTAGCTCCTAGAAGTTTCTTGCCTAGGGGTGTGGGAGGACACAGACACAGCCTGGTGGTTGGGAATGAGTCCACGACTGGGTTCGCTCTGTCCCTATCATCACTGAGCAGCAGTAACCTTGAAATGCTCCCAGAGACTCTGGTTCTGGGTCGGGGAGCTGGAGGGCTGAGCGGACCCCTGCAATAGTGGAGAAAAAGGGATGAGCACCGAGTGAGGAGGAAAAAGACAGAAAACCAAACCAAACAAACATCACTTTCCCCTGAAATGAGCCGGCAAACTCAGCTTTCAAAATACATGAAGAAATCTAATGCTAAGGAAGACAGCCAACAAAGTGAATAGTCAGGACAGGATTCTACTCCCGGTTAAAAGTAGAAAAAAGATCCAACTAAAAAAAAACCTCAGAAATGATTAGTATAAACATTGGAATTTAAAATGCACCAGATAGAACATTTCTGGCCTGGATAAAGTTGAAGAAGGCATTAGTGAAGTGGAAAAGGGTGCAGAGGAACACACCCAGAATGCAGGCAAAGATGAGAAAGTATTAAGAGACATGGAAGATTGATCACATTGTACACTAAATACATATCATTTCATCTGTGAGGTAAAAAAGATTAAAGAGTTAAATGAATTTATCTACAAAGGAATAAAAATTAGTCTGACAGCAAGCAGCCTTCTCATAGATACCAACCCTCATGTAATAAAAATTCTGAAAGAAAAGAGGAAATGACAGTGATGCAATATTTAAAGAGATAATGGCTGGGAATTTTCTAGAAGTGAAGATACATTGCAATTGAATTGCAGAACACCGTGGATAAAGAGATAATTGTAAATTAACAGGTTGGATCACCTCACTCGTCAGAATGACTATTATCCACAAAAGATAACAAATGTTGGTGAGGATGTGGAGAAAAGTAAACCCTTTCACACCGTCAGTGGGAATGTAAATTGGAACAGCCATTATGAAAAACAGTATGGAGGTTCCTCAAAAAATTAAAAATAGAATTACAATATGATCCAGCAATCCAACTACTGAGTAATAGGTTCAGAGGAAATGAAAACAGTATGTCAAAGAGATATCTGCACTTCATGTTCATTGCAGCATTATTCAGAATAGCCAAGATACGGAATCAACCTAAGTGGCCATTAACAGATGAATGAATAGAGAAAATGGGGTATATGTACACAATGAAATACTATTCAGCTGTGAAAAAAGAAACAAATCCTGTAATTTGCCACAACATGGATGAATCTGGAGGACATTATGTTACGTGACATATGCCAGGCACAGAAAAACAAATACCATGTGATCTCACTCGTATGTGGGAACTGAAAAAAGTTGATCTTACAGAAGTAGAGAGCAGAATGGTGGTTACCGAGAGCTGGGGCTGTGGTCGGGGTAGGATGGGGGTGGGGCTGGTGAGTTGAAGAGATGTTGGTCAAAGGATATAAAGTTTCAGTTAGAAGGAATAAGTTTGAGATCTACTGTACCACATAGTGACTATAGTTAATAAGAATATATTGCATTCTTGAAAAATGCTTAACAGAGTGAATGCTAAGTGTTGCCAGCACAAAAATGATAACAATGTGAGGTAATGTACATGTTAATTAGGTAGATTTAATCGTTCCATGTTATAATTTTACTTTAAAACATCACATTGTACACTATAAATACGTATCATTTTATCTGTCAGTTAAAAAAAGGTTAAAGAGATAAATTATTTTATCGACAAAGGAATAAAAATTAGTGTGATAGCAGCCTTCTCATAGACATCAATAGATTCTAGAAGATAATAAGGGTAATAAGTTGAAAGTGCAGAGGGAAAACAATTATCAGTCTAGAATTCTATACCCTGAAAAATAAAGAATTTCAGGCATCCAAAGATGAAGACAGTTTACCAACCACAGACTGTCACTTAAAGAACTACTAAAGAATATTTTATTTTGGGCCGGGCTCGGGGGCTCACGCCTGTAATCCCAGTACTTTGGGAGGCCGAGGTGGGCAGATTACGAGGTCAAGAGATCAAGACCATCCTGGCCAACACGGTGAAACCCTGTCTCTACTAAAAATACAAAATCCATCAGCCGGGTGTGACGGCACATGCCTGTAGTCCCATCTACTCAGGAGGCTGAGGCAGGAGAATTGCTTGAACCCGGGAGGCGGAGGTTGCAGTGAGCCGGGATCACACCACTGCACGCCAGCCTGGGTGACAGAGCGAGACTCCATCTCAAAAAAAAAAAAAACAAAAAAAACAAACAACAACAACAACAAAAAAATATTTTTTTAAAATAACTTTTATCTTTAAAAACTTTAACTCTGGAATAAAAATAAGATGGGGAACAGGGTCCACATGTAATTAAAAAGTGCTGAGGTCCTTGCTGTAGTCAAAAGGACAAGTAAAGTTCTACTTAAGAAAAAACTAGTAAAAGCAAAATGAAAAAACAAATTAAAAACAGCACAATAAGTAAGTGTTCAACTTAAAAAACTAGGCAAGAACAACAGAGAAATCCAAACTAGAAACAGGAAAATAATATAAGAGAAGAATGAAAGAAATTATATTTAGGGAAGGTGAATAAAACACAAAGTTAGTTTTTTAAAACAACTTACAGAAAAAGATAAACCCTGAGCACAACCAATCAATAAAAAAGAGAAAAACACAAACAGAAAGTGGGAATAAAAAGGGATAGAAATAGATACAGTGGAGATTTTAAAATACATAAAAGAATAGTATTAACTCCATCTGAATAAATATGGAAACTTAGCAGAAATAAATAATTTTCAAGAAAGAAATTAAAATATGGTAATTTATTCAGATAAAACCAGAACAAAGCCTTAGCTACTAAAGACATTAAATTATTAATCAAAAGTTCTTCCATCTCCGAAGACACCAGGCTCAAATATTTACCAGATTTTTAAAAAATAGATAAGCCCTGCTTTAAAAGACAAAAATTCTTTCAGAGGATGGGAGGAAAAAGGAAGAGAATTTCCTAACTTATTTTTTGAGATATTAAAGCCAGACAGGGACAATCCAAATAAGGAAAATTATAACTTAATCTCATTTTTCATGTAGATACAAAACCTTAAAGAAAATATCATGACCAAGTGGAATTTCATCTCTAGAATGAAAGAATAATTCAAGATTCAAAAACTTATTAAATTAAAAAGGAAGGCCTTTTTCCTTTATTTTTTACCTTTTTAGTGTCTCAATAAATGCAGAAAAGGTATGGACAGAATATAGCATTCATTCATAGTTTTAAAAATCTTAGTAAACTAGGTATAGAAGGCAATTTTCCTTACCTGACAGAGGCTATACATCAAAACTCTACAAGCAAATATCATATTAACTGGTACTATTTTAGAGACATTTTCATTAAAGTCAGAAATTACAGAAGGATGTAAGTTCTAAGCCTCTATTCAGCATTATACTGAAGTTCTTAACTGATGTAATATAAAAGAATGGAAAAAGAGAAAGATTAGAAACTGTTCTTGTTTGCTGAAAATGTGATTGTCTACATAAAGAACTCAAGAACATTTACGTACTCTTAGAACTAAAAACTATCCAGCAAAGGTTGCTAGATACAAAAAAAACATGCAGAAATCAATAGCATTCTTAATAGTAATAACTAATTAGAAAATATATTGGAAAAATCCCATTTATAATAGTAACAGAAATTATATGGCACCTAGAGATAAATTTGTTAAAAGGTATGAAAGACCTCTAAGAAGAAAACTACGATAGTATTATTGAATAAAATACAAGAAGATCTAAATAAATGGAGAAAATTACTATGTTTATTGATTAGAGTACTCAGTAATATAAAAATGTTAGCCATCTTGGTGGCACCTCTGGTGTAGTGGTATCACGCAAGATTCCCATAAAAATGTTAGCCATCTCCATATTTGTTTATAGATTTGATGAAATTTTCATATTAAAAATCCTCAAAATGTGCACAATTCTTAAGAAGCTAATTCTAAATTTCATGTGAATGGGCCAGGAAAAGCCAATAAAATTTGGAAGAAAAAGAAGAGAGGGTAGCAGGACTTGTCTTGTTAGATATTTAGACTTACTGAAAAGATTGTGGTAGTATTGGCATAGGGAATAGAAATAGACTAATGGAACCGAACAAAAGCCCATAAATATCCTATGTACACGAGGAAGCTCTGTACGTGACTGAAATAGCCTCACAAAGCAATGGGAGGAAATTGTGGAACTGGGATAACTGGTTATCCATATGGGAGTAAGTGAAATTAGATTCTCACTCACATCAGCCATAAAGATTAAAGACACAGATGTGAAAAGCAAAACTTTGCAACCTCGAGAAAAAACAACATATAGGAAAATACACTCATTATCATCAAGTACAGAAATGTTTTATATAAGATACAAACATACCAACAATAAAATAAGAGGGATATATTGGATCACATTAAGACAAAAAAACTATGTGTTAAAAAAGACAATATAAACAAAATGAAAAGATATTATAGAACAGGAGGAAGTATTTGTGATGAATATACCAAAATGGGAAATATTTCAAGAAACAAAAATTATATAAGCTTGATTATTTGATCACAGTGCAGTATAGCTAGCTATTAATAATAGAAATTAAAACAAAAAATAAAGCATAAGGACAGAACAAAAATTAAACAAAACAAAAATTAAAGTATAAGAACATAGCAGTTAGAAGATAATTAAAATAAGAGCACAATATATCAGCAGGTGTGAAATATTGTCAAAGTTGTACTAAAAGTTAAAGTTACAATCTTATTTGTTTTTATTTTCAAGGAAAGGAAAAATAAAAGCTTTCAACTCAAGAGTTTATAAAAACAGCAATGACAACAAAATCCCTAAGAAATCAGTAGAAAGAAAAGACTAAAGGCAAAACCAAAACTAACTGAATTAGGACACAGGAAAACTTACAGAATTAATTTGAGAGCACTTTTTTAAAAAAGTAATAAAGTAGACAAATATTAGAGAAACTAAAGAAGAAAAAAAACCCTATGGATAATAAAATTAGAAAATAAAAAGGGGAGGTTCAGCACCAGATAAGGAGATATTTTAAATACAAGACAATACTTCGCAAAATTATAAATTATAAATCTGAAAACCTAGATGAAATGAATAGTCTGAAAATATATACATTATCAAAATTAGAAGTATAAAACCTACATATGCCAATCATGGCTGAAGAACTTAAAAAAGAAAAAAAGGAAAGATTTCCCTCCAGGAAAAAAATGTGTCTAGGCCTAGAAAACTTTATAGGAAAAAAAAAAAAAAAAAGAAAACTTTATAGGAAAAAAAAAATCTTTCAATTCCTAAGGAATACGTAATCACTATGTTTCAGTAATTTCAAACATTGACAAATATGGAAAATTTATGTAATTTACTTAACAGAGATAACCCTGATGTAAAACCCTGAAAAAGACAGCTCAAAAAAAGAAGATAATAAACCTATCTAAATTGTGAACATAGAAAAGAAAATCCAAATTCAGGTAACAGTATGAAAATAACCCAAGGAGGGTTTAATCTAAAATAAAAAATTTTATGTTTTAATATCTTTAAAATCCAACAGTGTAACATATGACATCCACAGGCTAAAAAAGAAAATCCAAATAAGATTCTCAATTAATGCAGGAAATACATTAGAATTCAACAGCTGGTTCCTATTAAAAAATAATTACAAATTTAAGAACTTTTATTAACATAACAAAAAGTGTTTATTTCAAATAAAGTCATCTTTAAGGATGAAATACTAATGCAATATTATTAAAATCAGGATCAAAACAAAGATATAGTTTGTTGCCAGTTTTACTAAATTTTGACCTGAAAGTTCTAACTGATGAAATAGGGCACTTATAAAAATAAGATGCACAAACACTGGAAGGGAGAAAATAGATTTGTAATTATTTGTATGTGATATAATTACATTCCCAGAAATTCAAAAGAACAATTCAACTAAGAATTATTAGAATCAATATGAGAGCCCAAGAAAACTGCTAAATATAAAAAAGACACAAAAGCCAGTACCTTTTGTATATACAAATTTTCTGTATAAAAATTTGTATATAGAAATTTGCTACATTGCTTTTCTATATAGAACTATTATCCAATTAGAAAATATAACTTTTGGAAAAGATAAAATGACAATAGCAAAAATCAACAATAATGACATTAGAAACTTCTGTGGAATGCCTTGGAAAAGCTATAATGAGAATGTGAAGGACCCATATAAAAAAATTATACAATACTGTTGGAAAATGTAGAAGCTTTGAATACTGAGCTTTATGGCAACGACATCAGTGCTTTGCAAATTAATTTGAATGGTCAATATAATTTCAATAAAAATCTCAATAGTGTTCTTTTCAGAATGTCACAAAATCATTCTAACATTCAACCAAAAGAATAATTAAGCATGAACAGCAAATAAAATGTGGGGTTTTTTTGTTTGTTTGTTTTTTGAGACTGAATTTCACTCTTGTTGCCCAGGCTGTAGTGCAATGGTGCAATCTTGGCTCACCACAACCTCCGCCTCCCGGGTTCAAGCCATTCTTCTGCCTCAGCCTCCTGAGTAGCTGGGATTACAGGCATGCACAACTACGCCCAGCTAATTTTACATTTTTAGTAGAGATGGGGGTTTCTCCATCTTGGTCAGGCTGGTCTCCAACTCCCAACCTCAGGCGATCAGCCTGCCTCAGCCTCCCAAAGTGCTGGGATTACAGACATGAACCACCACGCCCAGCAGCAAAGAAAATGTTGAACATGAAAAGGAATGATGAGACAGGGGCCTTGCCAGCTCTTAAATCATTTTTAAAAGCAAATATAAATAAGAGTATGGAACTGACAAAAGAACAAGTGTAAAAATGTACATATCAAGACATAGAATAGATATTCTGAGACCACAGTACATATGAGAACTCTATGGTAAATAAAGCATCACAAATTAGCAGAGAATAAAAGTATTGGCCAGGTGTGGTGGCTCACACTTGTAATCCCAGCACTTTGGGAGGTCAAGGCGGGGGAATCAACTGAGGTCAGGAGTTCAAGACTAGATGAAAATGGCCAAAATGGTGAAACCTCATCTCTACTAAAAAATACAAAAACTAGCCAGGCATGGTGGTGGGAGCCTGTAATCCCAGCTACTCAGGAGGCTGAAGCAGGAGAATTGCTTGAACCTAGGAGGCAGAGGTTGCAGTAAGTCGAGATTGCACCATTGCACTCCAACCTGGGCAACAGAGTGAGATTCCCATCTCAAAAAATATATATATAATAACAATAAAAGTATTATTCAATACATTGTTCTGGGTTAACTGATTATTTAGAAAAAAATTAATCTAGAGATTTACCTCAAATCATAATCAAAATAACTTTTGATGGATAGACATAGTTAGATGTAAAATACATACACATTAAAATAAAATAAAGAAAAATCAGAAGCACATGAAAAAATGTTCAATAACTTTATCAAGGGAATGCAAATTTAAATTACAATAAGCTACTACTGCACACCTAACAGAATGGCTAAAATAAAAATGTCTGACACCACCAAATGTTGACAAAACTTTGGAGCAACTGAATTCTCATGCATTGTTGGTGGGAGTGTAAAATGGTATAACTCCTTTGGAGAAAAGGCTGGTGGTTTCTTATAAAATGAAGTATACATCTATCCTATGGCCAGAAATTCCATCCATAGGTATTTAAGAAAAATGAAAGCATATGTCTATAAAAGGACTTTTACAAGAATGTTCACAGTTTCATTATTCATAATGGGACCAAACTGGGGACAGCCTGGTGTCTATCAATAGAGGAATGAATAAACAAACTGTCATATAGACATACTATAGTGAAAGCTTACTTTTAGTAACAAAAAGACACAAATCCCTGAAGCTTACCAACACAGATGAATTTCAAGAACATCACGCTGTCAAAGAAACCTTATGCAAAAGAGTTCATGCTGTGTGACTCCATTCCACATAAAGGTCAAAAACAGACCAAACTAATGATGAAAAAACTAAAATTTGTGGTTGCCTATATGGGTAGTATGGGAGTGAGGACAGGCTGGGAGAGAACACGAGGAAGCTTTCCAGGATGATGGTAATTTTTATTTTTTAAAAAGGTCTGTAGATATGATTTACATAACACACTTATTTAAAGGGTACAATTCATTGTTTTTTCGTATCCTCATAGATATGTGCAACCATCACCTGAAAAAGTCATACCCTTTAAGTTCTATATCTTGAAAAGCATATGCATCTGTCATTTGTCAAAACTCACTGAATGATCCATTTAAGATTTGTGCATTTCCCTGTAATTACATAAAATATGGAAATTTTATCTTTAAAAGGCTGTTTTCTATTAGAAGAAAATATGAAATAGTTTTTAAAGTTCTATATGAGAAAAAGTCATTCTCCAGAAAAAAAAATTGACAGATTCGATTACTTTAAATCTTAAAATCTCTCTGTGCCAAAAATATATAAATATAACTTCCATTCATATGTAAATGTCAAGCCAGGGAATTATTATTATTTGAAAAAAATAATAGGGAGGTCTTTGTTGATATATCTTATATATGTATAAAACATTTTAAATCACTGCAGTTATTAAGATTCCAACAGATGTACAGGCAAAGGCTCTGAACAGAAGATTCATAAACAGAAAATAAACTACTTAACAAACATGGAAAAAACTTCTTTGTTTTTATAGAAATTAAAATTACATCAAGAGCTACATATATCAAAGACTGTATGATTCATATATTATTTAGTTTATTAATTTTTGAGAAATATGTTGATTCTTTTTGAGGAAATATATTTAAAGTAAATAAGAATTGCCATGAACGTAGATTTAGCTACAATAATGTTTATTACAGTACTATTTACAATATTGATGAATCAGATATTACCCAAATATTTAACATAGAGTATTAGTAAGGTAAACTACAGTACAAAAATATTACATTAACTTGGGACTCTTGTACAATCATTAAAAATTATGTTGTAAAAGAAGAAGAATTCTTATGAGGTGGAAAGAATAAAGTGGGAAGACGTTTACATTTCAAATGAAAAGAAAAAAAAGCCAAAAAAAAATGTATTGGTTCTGTTACACTAGCTCTTTCCCCTGCATCTCCACTGTGGACACACAGGCATTGAGCTTCTGTCTACCGTCTCCCTTCTCTTTTCCCCATTTCCCTTTGGAAGCCATTCCTGTCTTCCATCCTAGTAAGAAGGAAATAGGCTCACATTAGAAAAGTGGAAAAATGAAAACAAGAAGGATGTACAACTCTGTTCTGGTTAACTTTTTTATTGGGCAAAAAGTATTGTCATGATTAAAAATTCAAAGTCAGAAAGTGTATATGATGAAAAGTCTCTCTACCTCGTCCTAGGCTCTTTAATTAGTTTCTCTTATCTCCTTCCAGATATACTTTTTAGAAAAACATTTAGCAAAAGCAACAAACAAACAAATGAAACACAAGATAATAAAAAGAAAAGAAGGCAGGGAGGAAGAATATGGAGGGAGAGATGGGAAAAGAGGGAAGGAAGAAAGAGTAGAAGAAATAAAGAAAAGGGTACTAGGGGAAAAATTCAAATAAGTTTATTCTGTAACGGCTCTAAACAGCCAATGTTTATTTTAGAATATATGTTAAACATTTGGATCCTTCAGCAACCTGTTACTAACTTAAAAACACTATTAAATTAATATTAAATTGTTTACAAGTATTTTTAAAATAAATAAACCAGGATCAGAAGTAAGGAGTCTTTTTACTTGAGATGCCTTAAGGAATAGTCGTCCACACCCAAATTAGGATGCTGGTCCAACAAACATTAATGAACTACAGTAACGACGGAGTTGGGGAGGTGAAATTACGACTGTATTGGACATGCAACTTTGAGAGAAAGAGAGCAGTGGAGGTTTAGACATTAGAAATGCCTGACCCTGCATTTACCCCATTGGAGAACTGGCCTAGGACAGAAATACCAAATGACAGTCACCAGGAGGACACACTAAATTTGCTTTCTGGCATCATCTTCAAATATTTGGGATGGGACCACAGATCCTGACTCTCCTTAACGGCCATTTTGGATTGATTTGCCGTGAATGGACTGGCTTAGATTTACTGCTTGAAGTAAGCCTAACAATAATTATTAATGGGTCCAGGATGAAGGGATCACTCAATACAAGTAGTCCACAAAAGCACACCTGAGCCTCTTAGTTCAGGGTAGGTCGATGTTTTTGGTGTGCTCTTTCTCCGGGGCTCCTTCTTTTTCCATGAGGGCGCAAATGTGGAGCATGCAAAGGATGTATACTCAAGGGACAAGGCTTAATAAAATTGTGTTGGTCATCAAAGACATTCTTAAGTAAACAGAAATACTTTTGTGTGTAATTCAGCTTGGTAGCCCCAAAATAATAACCAATTTGTTTATGAATAACTTATGTATAAGTGAATGTATAATTAGTTCACAATTTTTTTCTTAACACATTAAAAAAATTATTGACCACTCTCCATGAGAATGACACCTTGCTAGATGCAATAGCAAACCACAAGAGCAGAGCTCTGGCGTTTATAGCTTTTATCTCATTCGTTAATTCTGCAAATACTTACTGAGCACCTTCTATGTGACAGCTCTAAGTTAGACACTGGGGCTACAGTAGTGGGCAGACCCTGTCCCTACCCTACAAAAGTTCAAGGCTCTTTTTCTGATGTAGGCAGAGAAAGTGTTATTAATATTCTCATTATGAGATGAGGAAATTGAGGCATTCCCATTCCAATATTCAGTTCTGGAACAGGACTGGAGCCCAGCTTTTCGCTCCTGAGGTCTAAATACTTGGCACACTGCACTCCATGTCTCTCAGAACTTTTCCCATAATAATGAGACAAAGGAGCTTTAAGAAGACATTCCCCAGTCCCCCCTCTCCATGGGCTTCTGCCCCCGTCTTTAAAACTGGGGGAAATGGGTTTTGTCCTTGTTCCTGTTTTAGAAGCAGCAGCACAGCCTTAGAATATTATTATAATTATTAATACTGGTAACATCATAAAAAATAAATAATTTGCTAAAGTCTTTAAATCCACCTTTCCCAAGAGTTGGGTAAATGGAAAATAAGCTATAAAGACATTTTTTTCCCCATAAAAAGATCAGACATCAAGGCATTCAGATAACAATGCTAGATCTGAATTGGTTCTTAGGGAACTCTAAGTTCACCTGCCTTTCATGACATCTGAATCCTTTGCACAGAAACAGAGACGAGACAGAAGGGTTGTTTTTCCTGAGAGCATTTTCTTATTCCTTCACTCATTGCAGCTGTTAGCAGCAGCTGGTTACTTGAGTGTGCTGAAATGCCCACTGCCGTGTAAACACTCTCTCTAACGCCCTGCATTACTCATAGTTTGAAAATCACTTTGACTCCTGAAACATAATTATGTTAATGTCAGATGAGTCAGCAGGGGGACAACATGCTGCTCCTACGGCAGCTGCACCTCCTGCCAACCTCCGAACGTATCAGAACCTGGGGCTTCAAAAAAAAAAAAAAAAAAAGAAAGAAAAAAGAAGGAAAGAAAGAAAAAGAAAACCCCTTTCTGTGGGTGGGAAGAGAAATTATATTTATGGCTCAAAGAACAGCTTCAAAGAAGTGGCCAATTTCACTTTCCCTGCAACATGAAAGGAAGAGTTAAGTAAAATCGCTACCCCTAGGTTAATCTGTTTATGTGAAGAATAAACAGGAATTTGGAAACTTTCTCTAGGGAATCTGTGACTTTCCCTCAGAGACGGTTCAAGACAAGTCACTCTGGTCACTGTTCAGTCGTGATCCATTAGTCGCCGTACAAGGAGTTTTCACTTTCCCAGGAAGTGATGCCAGGCAGTGCAGAAGGTGCATCCTCTTGGGCACCAATAGGAACCAGGAGGTTGCTCAATTTTCAGGGGTCCCCAAACCCTGGATGGCTTCCCAGCACACGCTTTGCTCCAGCGGCATGACCCCCACAGACAGTTTGCAGCCACTTTTGTGAGCTGTTTTCAGCGTCATTTATAACCTCTCAACTATTTTCCCTCCCTCGGCTGCTGGGGAAGGAACAGGAACTGAGTAGGACAGGGCTAGAGGTTTCTATGGCCTGGCTGACCATGACCTCCACCCCATCTATGCCCCTGGTCACAGTTCAACCTGCCAGTAACCCCAAACATCACCCCTCAGCCTGCTTTACTCCACCTGCCCTGTCCAAACTCAGGGTGTTGCTTTACATCCACATCGTGCCTCCGAAAAGGCTCTCAGCTTCCTTACCTCACTGATGTCTCACAAAAATCCATATTTTATAAATGGGAAAATTGAGTTTCAGAGAAGGGGTGTCTTTGTCCACGGTCGCACAACAAATGGCAGAGCCAGACACTCAAACTTGTGCCCTTTCTGGGCTGCCAACAACAGAACCACAGATCCACATTTAAAGGATGGAAGAGGACCAGTGGGGCTGGAAGAACCCCAAGTGCACACGTTTTTGCAGATGAGAGGAATAACCAAAATCTAAAGAGAAACAGTGACTTGCCCAAGGTCACACAGCTTTTACTTGGCAGAACTAGCTGCCAAACAAGATCTCTTGACCCTCATTCCAGGGCTTTTCCTCTCTAACATCTTTACTCCCTCACTCTGGACTTATTCCGTTTAAGCACAGGAAGAACCAGCTCTCCCCATACCCAGCCTATATCCAGTTAACCTATCCATGTTACACTGCTGATACAAAGCATTCTATTCCCAAAACACAAGGGCCCCAGAAGAGGTAGGAAAGTCAAGAAGGAGAACACACTAGAAGGAAGGTGTTAACCAACTCCAATTGCTTCCTATTATGAATAATCAATGCCTTACATTGACTACAGCACTGACTAACGGTATCCCCAAATCACGGTTTCATCCAGGATGAGACCGAGACCACATCGCTGCCTCACTGGGATGCCACAGGTCATCCCGCAGGTGTTATGTAACCTGAAGAGGGGTCAGTAAAAACCTTAATCCAACCTAGAGCTTCTGCAGCACTCTAACTCCTGGACTTTTTGATCCCTATCCCTCAGATCACTTCACTGAGTGCCATATGCGCCGAACTGCTCACTTTCCCACCCCTCTTCCGGGTGTCACCCACCCAGCAGGGCCACAATGGGTACTCCCCCAGCTGGAGGCTTCCTGACCAAACACGTTTCTCCTGTAACATTTTTCCCACTTAGCCCCAAAGCCAGAGAAAAAGTCAAGACTCACATTTTGGGGCGAGGTGCTGAAAATCCTTAGGAAATGGCAGAGCATCCTATATAGAGGAGGATTTCTCTTCTTGTCACATCTTCCCATCTGATCCCATCCAATTTATCCTCAAGGCATGGTTGGTCAACTAAAGCTAACCCCACCTCTGCCCCCCAAAGCAACCAACAGCTGTTACTATATTGAGTGGCAATATGATGTCATATCATAGGTGACTAACCCACCAAGGCTTCCCTGCGAGCCATCATCTAAATATGACAGCCTTCCATCATCCTGACCTTTTCACGGGAGAAAGCTGAGTGAGGGGCTTGACACTGATCCGGGGCTCCAGTGCATGTCTGGCCTTCTGTAGCCAGCACCTCTGGGGACACACATGAGCAAATGAGGACACACAGGCCCCTCATGCACAGATTCTTTTCTAGTAGAAGACACTTTCACCCAAGACAGCTTTCTTGCCCTGGCCTGACTTTGAAAATAGTAGCCATCAGAATAGATAAGAATCACAGTCATAGGGAGGAATGAGGAGGCCTGTATATATTTACCATGCTATATATCCAGGTGCTGGATTAGATTCTTTACATACAGTTTTGCATTTAGCTCTGAAAACACTCTGAGGAAGGCATTACAATCTCTGTAAAGTTAGAGAAACTAAGATTAGAGGGGTAAGTAACTTCTCCCAGGTTACAGGGCTTGGCTCAGATTCCAGCCCAAATCTGTGTAACGCTACAGTGGAATGAACTCTACAGAAAGGTGTTAGCACCTCACTTGGCTTTCTTAAACATCAACTTTATTGTGTAGAACAGTTTTAGATTGACAGCAAAATTAAGTGGAAAGTACTCAATTTCCCACAGACTTCCTCTTCCCACACTTGTATAGCCACTTCCTTTATCAATATCCCCCACCAGCTGGTACGTTTGTCACAATCAATTAACCTAATTAACAAATTATTCATACATGAAATCCATAGTTTACACTGGGGTTCACTCTTGGTGTTGTACATTCTATGGGTTAGGGCAGATTTTTAAACACAAGTATCTACCATTATTGTATCCTACAGAATAGTTTCACTGCCCCAAAAACCCTCTGTGCTCCACCTGTTCATCATCCCCACTCCTCAACCCCTAGTAACCACTGATCTTTTTAGTTCCCATAGTTTTGCCTTTTCCAGAATGTCATATACAGTCATTCATCACTTAACAACAAGAATATGTTCTCAGAAATGTATCGTTAGGTGATTTCATTGTTGTGCCAACATCATAGAGTGTACTTACACAAACCTAGGTAGTGTAGCCTACCACACACCTAGGCTATATGGTATAACCTATTGCTCCAAGCTACAAACCTGTATGGCATGTTACTATTTTGAATACCGTAGGCAACTGTAACACAATGGTAGCTATTTATGTATCTAAACATATCTAAACATAAAAAAGTTAATAGGTTGGCTGGGTGCAGTGGCTCACACCTGTAATCCCAGCACTTTGGGAGGCTGAGGTGGGCGGATCACAAGGTAAGGAGTTCGAGACTGGCCTGGCCAACATGAAATCCCATCTCTCCTAAAAATACAAAAAATAGCTTCGCATGTTGGCAGGCGTCTGTAATCCCAGCTACTTGGGAGACTGAGACAGGAGAATCACGAATCTGGGAGGTGGAGTTTACAGTGAGCTGAGATTCTGACATTGCACTCCAGCCTGGGCGACAGGGCAAGACTCTGTGTCAAAAAAAAATAACATTAATATGTTTCACTACTATGTTATGACAACTGTATCACTAGATGACAGGATTATTTGAGCTCCATTATATCTTTTTGCTTTTTTTTTTTTTTTAATTTTTATTGTTGTTGTTTTGATACAGAGTCTCGCTCTGTCGCCTAGGCTGGAGGGCAATGGTGCGATCTCAGCTCACTGCAACCTCCATCTCCCGGGTTCAAGCTATTCTCCTGCCTCAGACTCCAAAGTAGCAGAAATTACAGGCACCTGCCACTGTGATCAGCTAATATTTGTATTTTTAGTAGAGACAGGGTTTCACCATGTTGGCCAGGCTAGTCTTGAACTCCTGACCTCAAGTGAGCTGCCCGCTTTGGCCTCCCAAAGTGCTGGGATCACAGGTGTGAGCCACCACTCCTGGCCCATTATATTTTTTGGGACCACTGTTATATCTGCGGTTCATTATTGACTGAAACATCATGTGGCACATGACTGTATGTCCATGTGTTTTCTATCCAATTACCATGCAGGTTTACCTTTTTTTATTCCATCCATTCATACATCCAATATCTATTGAGCACTGAATAAATGGAATGAATGTTTGTGTCTCCTCCAAAATTGTATGTTGAAGCCCTAACTCGAAGTGTAATGGTATTTGGAGGTGCAGCCTTTGAGAGATCATTAGGTTTAGATTAGGTCATGAGGATGGTGCCCTCATGATGGAATTAGTGCCCTTAGAAGAAGAGGAAAAGATAGGAGAGCTCTCTCTCTTCACAGGCACAACACCAAGGAAAGGCCACGTGAGGACACAGCAAGAAGGCAGCTGTCTGTAACCCAGGGAGCCAGTCCTCACCAGACACTAATCTGCTAGCACCTTGATCTTGAATTCCCCAGGCTCCAGAACTGTAAGAAATAAATATCTGTTGTTTACACCACCCAGTCTATGGTATTTCGTTATAGCAGCCCAAATTGACTAAGACAAGCGCCTACCATATGTTCATCTTAGATAACAAGTCCTTAGAGGACATTGAATCTGTTTGGGTAAGTCTCTGCGCAGAGTTGCACCCATTACAGCACCTCATTCCATTAATAAATGCTTCCCCCGCCCCTTATCTTCACTATGACACTTAAAAAAATTTCTGGCTGGGCATGGTGGCTCACACCTGAAATCCCAGCACTTTGGGAGGCCAAGGTGGGCGGATCACCTGAGGTCCAGAGTTCGAGACCAGCCTAACCAACATGGAGAAATCCCGTCTCCACTAAAAATACAACATTAGCCAGGCATGGTGGCACACGCCTGTAATCCCAGTTACTCGGGAGGCTGAGGCATGAGAATAGGTTGAACCCGGGAGGCAGAGGCTGTGGTGAGTGGAGATCGTGCCATTGCACTCCAGCCTGGGTAATAAGGGCAAAACTCCATATCAAAAAAAAAAAATCTTTAAAAATTGATATGAGGTCTCACTATGTTGCCCAAGCTGGTCTCAAACTCCTGAGCTCAAGCAGTCCTCCTGCCTCAGCCTCCCAAAGTGCTGGGATTAAAGGCATGAGCCACTGCTCCCAGCCAAGAGATTCTTTTTGATTGGGGTTGGGGAGAGATGGGTGGGGGCATAAACAGAAAGCTAGTGAGTGGTTGAAAGTATGAAGCCTGTGAGGCCATCTGCATGAATAATTATCATCAAACTGTAATATAATATTTGTTATGTGTAACAATACAGATATCAAATTATTGTGATTATTATTATAACAAACCATTATGCAGCACTTCCTGTGTTTTAGAATTTAAGAGTTTTTACATAAATGGTAAATCTACTTCTTGCCTGAAAAGGCTGTACAGGCTGAAATATAAATAGAATGAAAGTTTCAAATAAATTCCTGGAGGGCAGATCCAGAACAAGTTATTAAAGTGGAGTTAGAAATAATCAGGGTGCATTCCTAACCTATGAGAATGATGTCATGAAGGGCAAGTGCCATAATCCAGCCCAACCCATGGTAGTGTCTCCATTGGAGGCAGAGCTCATGACCATTGCTAAGGAGTTACTATGGAACTGGATTCCACCAGGGACCCCCGAGCTTCCAGCAAGCAGGGAAACCCTTCCACCTCTGTCAGGGTGCAGACCATGTGTGTCTCGCTGCCCCATGGCTCTCCTTCCGCAAAAGTGGAGCTTTGCTTTGTGTCACACAATGAGTCACAGGCACAGTTGGACACTGACCCAGGATTCCTGTTCTTTTGCTTGCCAGGGCTGTTTGCCGGAGATCACAATCCTTCCACATTAGTGACCAGTTACATTTATGGTTCTTAATGACATTTAATGGGGCTTCTGGGATAAAGAAATGATGGAGAGTAAAGACTGGAAGATAAAAAATTAAAACTGAAATGACAAACAAGATCTTTATTACTGAAGGTTTAAAAATGGCAATCCACTTCACTGTGTCATTCCACTGGGAAATGATTCCTGGGTCTGAGGAGGAACAGCTCACCTGTCTTCAAACAAGGTGGGAGGCCGAAGGAAAGAGGAAGTGGGAATAGCCAGTGGTCATCAGAAATTGTGTTCTCCAATTCTTCCCTATGATTTCATGTCTATATTTACTTCATATCATTTGTCTTCCCTTCCATCGTATATATGACATGTTCCCATTTGCCATGCACATTCATGCCCTTTGTCCTACCTGCATCTTATAACAGTGGTGTGTGTGTGATCCATGGAAAAGAAGCAGGCTGGAAGTCAAGTAACTAGAAATCTCTACCCCTAACAGGCCGTAGGACCCGGGGAGGCCACCTCACCTAGAACTTGGTTATAAAACAGGGGCTTGCCTGGTTGGCCTGGAGGTAGCATACCACTCTAAGTTTCCATGTGTGTGTGTGTCCACCCCGAATACAGAGGAAGAAGTTCCTGTCCCCACAGAACCCCCATCCCCCCACCCCAACAATACCTGAGGCTGCCAGCAGTTTTTCTCTCCTGAGGAGCACACACAAGGTGTTTGGTCACAGGCACTAGGAAACCTGTAAGAACTGGAAGAGCAGTGGGCAATGCTTCTATCAGTATGAGGGGTAGGAGCTGGGGACACCAAGGAGAGAGCCTGCTGGTGGCTGGAGACTGGGGGCGGGTGGGGAGAGGAGTCAGCTCTAAACATCTCCCAGGAGTCAGCTGGAGGTTGAAGGTGCTTCTGGTACACCTGGCATGTGTAGCCTGAGGAAGGGGCTGCAATAGTTAGCCAAGGACCAGTAGTGATTGTCAGATGGTAACAGTGACAGTGGCTCACTCACTTTGCTTCATTTCCAGGACACAGTCACCATCACTTTGCTCAAAATTTTGCGAAGTAGTTGTTTCTAATTTGTTTTTGGCACAATCGTGCTGTTCCGATGGGAAACTTTATGTTGTTTTATGCTTGAGAGGGGACGATGATAGAGGAGATAACAAAGTGTTTCTTCTGCACTTGGGCACATCTGGTCGCTGGTAGGCCAGGTGAGGACTCTTTAAGTAGAATGGCCTCTCGAGTTTCCAGAAAGGAAACACAGAGTCAAGGGTGGGCCTGGCAGGGCTGGGATGGAGAGCCAAGTGGGGTGCCTAAGATGCAAAACTGAAGGCGGTGCTCATGGTCAGGCTCTGCAAGCACAGGGTGGGCACTTGATGCGATGCCTCCTCATACACCTTCCCGTGTCTGGGCCCTGAGATCTGCCACCTCCATCTCTGGAGATCTGGTCTGGTGCAGGTTACCTGCTGAAAGGCACTGAGATTGTGTTACAAGTGGAAAAGCTGGGTCTAGGGGACTCACATGCACAGAAGAAGACACACATTTCACAGCCCACCTTCATCACCAAAACCATGAACTTTGGAGCCTGATGACCTGGGACTGACTTCCATCTCGCCATTCATTAGCTGTGTGACCCAGCGAAACATGCTTAATCGCGTGCCTCGATTTCTATCCTCATCAGTAAAATGGGGAGGACAGTACCTACCTCAGAGAAGAGGATTAAATGACAGGAGGATGGAGGCTCATGAAAACACCTGGCACAGAGCAAACCTCAGTAAACTGTGAGTTCCCTGTAAGGCTGTCATGTTGTTTACGATGATGTGTTGGCCAAGGATCCTGGCCTCTGGAAACCTTCATTAGCAATATTAGCATAGTAGGAGGGTTTGGAGATCAGTCCACGAATTTACCACCCAAAGATATTAACTGGTTTCTGGTCACACCACTAATGACAGTTTAGACACAGTTGAAACAGTGATAAATGGGCCTAGTTGGCCCAAGTTGATGGATTCAAAAATAAATATTTAAACTACAGCTTTTCTCTGACAGCAGAGGCATCAGACAGCAGAGACGCCATAAGGGAAGGGTTAGAGAGTCAAGGGCCATAGAAAACTCTTCCTGACACTTGCCTCAGGCTCAGAGGGCAACTGAGATGTCCATCTGGTTAACCAAGGAGGGCTTCCAGGAAGAGGTTCTGGGACTTCAAAGAGCCTCCAACTAGGCTCGGTTGTTCTACCGTGTTCATCATCATCTCAACAGTCAACTCTCTTTAAGTATAAAAGGGTACAAGATGGGCTCTGAGCCTGCAGGTGTGTGAGTGGAGTCATCTCCCCAGAAGTTTCACGATAGCATGCCTGGTCCCTTTAAGGCATCGAAACTCAGAACATTCTATCAGCTGCCTCGGCCTCCCCGTGGCGCGCTTACGTCACCCTTCGGGGAAGCGGCTGACGTCAGCCCGTTCTTGGCGAGTGGGGCGGGGCCGGTGAGTCACCCGGACCGCGCCCCTTGCTCCCCGCCCCCGTCCGGCCGCGCGCACGTGAGCGCGCGCCGGGCGAGTTGCTAATTTTAGCTCCAGCGGCTTCCCTGGGGTCCCGTGAGGTGAAGGCGGATAGAGGGGACTAGGCGGGCAAGGAGCGCGGCTTTCCTCGTCCCTTCCTGCTCCGCCGTGGGTCTTCCTCGAGGACCGGGTCCAGCCCGAGGGGTGGGGGCCCACGGGCGACTCGAGGTGCTGGAACGCGGGCGCTTACCGAGGCGAGAACCGAGGGGTCTCCTCGCGTGGAAACCCCTCCCCTCCCTCGGCCCTGGACACAGTCGGCGCTCAATAAATGAATCGAAGTGTCTTCCTGGACAGCGACCCTGGGCTTTCGGAAGAAAGCCAGAGGGGCAGGGTTCTGGAAGGTTCCCTGGCGGCTGGGGTGCGGTGCGGGCTGAAATCCGCCCGGGAGCGGGGCGCGGCCCTCGGGGACCAACTGTGGGGGGCACCGCCGCGGGAGTGGGGCAAGGGCGGGCCTGGACCCTTGGGGCCACCGCGTCAGTTGGTGGGGCCATGGGAGGGACCATGCCCGCCCGCTGTGAAGGGCGGTGGCCCTTCTAGGGTCAGGCCAAGCTCAGAGGCCTGAAGGTCACCGGGTGAGGAGCCAGCGTGGTGCCGCAGAAGCCAAGCGCCCCGTCCCGAGTCCTGCGCGAACCAGGATGACCTTCCAGGAAGCAGATGAGAGCTGCATATTCAAGAAGCAGTGCTAGACACCTTGGGAAATCGACACTCTACTGTCCTCGAGTGGGGGTGGGGGTCCTGGAAAGAAGCTCTGTCAGCGTAAAGTGAACTGCAGTTTTGACTTTGCAGAGGGATCCGCCGTGTCACAGTGACCCGCATTCCTGTCATTGGTGTGGTGTGTTTCACAGTCACTGCCTCCCTAGGCAGACTAATGTAAAACGGCGTTCTTCGTAGAGCCTTTGACCTCCTCATAAGATTATGTTGGAAATTACATGATAGTAAACATAATGATAAACGGGGAATGTTAAATGTTAGTATGGGAACATTTTCTAATGGTTGCATCCTTAAAATTTTCTATTTCAAGTTTTTGAAGGCTATAACCTTAAAAAAAGCTGACCGTAGGAAAATGGTGGAAAGAGTTGTGGAATAAAGGTGGCTTTATTTATGACATGAATAAATGACAGAAATTGGTATGTGTCATTTTCCTTTGTTTTCCAAAAATATCACATTGGCCTTTGTAAATTGGAAGTTTTTCAGGTGTCAGTGTGGAACCTGCAAGATTTTTAGGGCTTTATATCCATCTTAAAACTGGTTTTAAAGGATTGGCAGTTACAATCTAATACTGGTATTTGTAACAAATACGTCCAGAGGTAGGCATACTGGTTTTTTTATATTGTTATATAGCAACAAAGGTCTCTTTGTCCTAATTTTTAGGACAAAGTTGCAACCACATTTTCCTCAATGTAATGCTTATAGGAGGAGGGTCTTAAATTGATTTGAAAGCAGGTTGTATTAGGGTTTTCCAGAGAAACAGTACCAATAGGATATACAGGCATGCCTTATTTTATTGTGTCTCACTTTATTGCACTTTGCAGATAATGTGTTATTTACAAATGGGTACCGTTGGTACCGTTTTTTCCAGCAGCATGTGCTCACTTTATGTCTCTGTCGGCATGTTTTTAGCAAGAAAATATATTTAAATGAAGGTATGTACTTTTTAAAGACATAATGCTATTGCACACTTAAGACTACAGTGTAGTATAAACAACATATATGTACTGAGAAACCAAAATATTTGTGTGGATCCCTTTATTGTGATATTTAGTTTACTGCAGTAGTCTTGAACCAAACCTGCAATATCTCTGAGGCATGCCTGTGTGTATTTATATGATTTATTATAAGGAATTGACTTAAGCAATGATGGAGGCTGGCAAGTCCCAAGATCTGCAAGGTCAGTAAGCAAGCTTGAGACCTAGGAGAGCTGACGGTGTAGTTCTAGTCCAACTCCAAAGGCAGGAAAAAGCCCGTGTCACAGTTAAAAAGTAGGAAAAATTCTCTCACTCTGGGGAGGGCCAACCTTTTCATTCTATTCAGGCCTTTAAATGGTTGGATAAAGCCCACCTACGTTATAGAAGGCACTCTGCTTTATTCTATCAATTGAAATGTTAATCTCATCCCAAAACACCCTTACGAAGATACCCCAGAATAATGTTTGACCAAAATATCTGGGCACCCCATAATCCAGTCAAGTTTGACACAGAATTAACCGTCACACTGATCTGTCTGATTTCCAAAGATCTTGGCTGTAAAATTGTGACTTTGGTCTCTAAGGCAATTATGAGGGTGAGTTTTTCGTAAATAGTTTCTTGGATGTATTTGCTTCTATTGAAACCTTAAGAGGACCCATCATTTAATTACCTCTTCCTATGTTCTTGAGAGTCTTTATTTTTAAAATCTAGTTCAGTTGAATGTAATAATTTCTTTCACCTTTTTTAGAAGCTGAGCTACAATTATGTTTTAGGAAGCTGGTTGATCCATCAAGTAATCTATCAAGTAATGTTGATCTATCAAGCAAGTTAATCTATCAAGTAATGAAGCTAGCTGGTATTAAATAATTCTTTGTTTTTAACTATTAAATATAGGGCTTTCGGTATATAATATAAGCAGCATTATGGTAATATTCTGGAAGTTTAAATCATTGCAATGATGAACAGCATTACAGTGTTATTTTGTGTTTGAGATATTTTTAAAGATAGCATTGCTTCAGCAACATTGTAGTCATAATAAATATTTTGCAGTCTAAATCCTTATTTTTAAAAATCTCATAACTTTTTATATCCTATTTAAAAGTATTTATATTGATATATTGGATTGGATTATTAGCTTTATAAATAAATACAATCATTGGACCTCTGTCAGTCCTGAAAACAAAACTTGTTTTGCACCTAAATTGTATATTTTATTTTATTTTATTTTTAGCTGAGTAGTTAAGATTTCAGGCCTTTTTAAAAAGTCATGTCTAGTCAGGTATAATTTACATGCAGTAAAATTCACCCTTTTAGGTTTAAAGTTCTGGAATTTTGACAAACATAGTCATGTAATCATTACCACAATCAAAACAAAACATTTCCATCACCCCAGGAAGTTCACTTGTGCTTCCTTGCAGTCAATCCCATTCCTGAAAATAAAATTTTAAATAAAATTAATAAATAAAACTTTCTAAAAAACATATCTGGTTCATGCCACTCTCTGTCACCATCATAAATTGACTTATTTGTTCTCAATATGGAATTCACAAGTCATAGCATCACATCAGTTGAATAATTCTTTATAGTCTTGCTGATCTAGTCAAAGTGAGATCATTCAATGCTCAATGGATGGCTGCATAGAAACGTTTAAGACTTGAGAGGATACAGCACACCGGGGGGACTCTCATGATGACTATTACAAAGGATTTGGTATTTAGGATAATACCAAAAAACTGCAGCGTGTTCCTTAACAGGAGCTCCAAGGGACCAAATTGATTCAAATCAAACAAGTCAAAGCTTAGGTAAGTAATATCGACAGTTTAACAGTATTTGAATCCAGTTGGCCATAATCCTTATTCAAAGTGTGATGGTGGCCGGGCGCGGTGGCTCACGCCTGTAATCCCAGCACTTTGGGAGGCCGAGGTGGGCGCATCACGAGGTCAGAAGATCCAGACCATCCTGGCGAACACGGTGAAACCCCGTCTGTACTAAAAATACAAAAAATTAGCCCGGCGTGGTGGTGGGCACCTGTAGTCCCAGTTACTCCGGAGGCTGAGGCAGGAGAATGGCGTGAACTGGGGAGGCGGAGCTTGCAGTGAGCCGAGATCGCGCCACTGCACTCCAGCCTGGGGGACAGAGCGAGACTCCGTCTCAAAAAAATAAAAAAAATTAAAAAAAAACAAAGTGTGATGGAAATTAAGGACCACAGCTTGCTATAGAACGATCTGATTTAAATAAGTATCCAGTTTTGTCATTAATTTAATAACACAAGCCATAGTAACCTGGAGACCCACTAGAAGAACATAAAGATTAGAAACCTGCAACCTCTGCCTCCCGGGTTTAAGCCAAGCTTGCCATCCACCACTCAGGATTCCTGCAAACCAACTGTTAGCTGCTGCCCTGGACACAGCATTTTTTCCTTTCCCTTAAGAAATTTCCTTCATGTATTTGATGGTAGTGTCTGAAGACACAGCAGTTTCAGTCAGCTTTGTTTTTAGTTAAGCGTCCTCTACTAACAAAATTAGGGGAGAGATAGGCACAATATTCAGTTTTGTCAATGCTATATACAAGCCTCCAAGCTGAGCAAAAAGGAGCTCTAAAGCCACATGATGTTCCAGTAAATATTTTTTCTTAAAACATATATGCTGGTCGGGTGCAGTGGCTCACACCTGTAATCCCAGCACTTTGGGAGGCTAAAGCGGATGAATCACAAGGTCAGGACTTCAAGACCAGCCTGGCCAAGATGGTGAAACCCCGTCTCTACTAGAAATACAAAAATTAGCCAGGCGTGATGGCACGCACCTGTAATCCCAGCTACTGGGGAGGCTGAGGCAGAGAACTGCTTAAACCTTGGAGGCAGAGGTTGCAGTGAGCCAAGATGGCACCACTGTACTGCAGCCTGGGTGACTCCATCTCAGAAAAAGAAAAAAAACAAAAAACAAAAAACATATATGCGTGCTATCATCCACCTTTCAAAGGATGACTTCTGCCCATTTGAACCTCTGGGAGTTCTGGTTAACCACAAAGTCCAGGATTTTTCCCCAATTTATGGATTAGTTTCAAATTCCATATGACTGATGTGCTACTACTGCCAAGAGTGGGCCCTCAGGAACCCCACTGGACTCATTCCTCAGTGGAAACTAGCTTATCTTCATAAGCCTAACAGTTGCTCTGGTTTTTTGCTAGAGCATAAGCCTTACCTAAAGCCATCCATAGATTACGGTTCCATGGATTTTCCTGTAAGGAAAAGGAAGTAGTTAGGACATAAGGAAACAGGGGAGAAAGGAAAAAGATAGACCACAGTAAACAATTGCCAGCTGAGAATAACAAGACTTCAAATGTTCATGGTTAAAGATCTGATGAGAGTTCATTATGATGATAACACAATTGAGAAGAAAATTTGGTTATTTCTGTTGCATGCAACGTTTTAAGATAGTAACCAGAATTATGACTGATAATGTTATTCCAGACTATCAAATTTCTATGAATTTCATACAATTTCTGAAACATATTAATAACACGTTCACACAAATATAATCCAAAGAAGGTTAGCATTACTTATTATTTGGTAATGCTTCCCATATAATTTAATATACCAAGTAAGCCCAATTAGCTCAATATTTCTCTTTTCATAAGGAGAAAATCAACTTACAAAGGGCAGAATAATGGGAGAAAAAGCATACAAACTTATTAGCATGCATAGGGGGGCTATCACAGAGTGATTATGCCACCACGCAACGGGGCACAGATGCTTGTATATACACTTCTTCTTAGGAGAAAGGGAGGTAGGGGAAGTGTGGATGATTTTAGGGTAGCAGTAAATGAATTCTGGGGAATTCAATAGGCATGGAGAACATACAATGGCCTGAGACAAAGTCTGTTGGGCCCGCAGAGCAGACAATGGTTTGTGACAAAACTCTGTCCAGATTTGTTGACAAACTTCAGTTTTTCTTCCTGTGATATGAGTTCGGTTACTGAAAACTCAGGGAAGGGACCACAGGTAATTGTTTTCTTCTTTGGTGGGTCCAGACTTTAGGCCAGTCAGGGAACTTCAGAGAACAGATTCGCCCTGTGCTCTGGGAGAGCGAGTGCAGAGAGGGTTGGGGGCATGTCAGAGAGACCCTGAGAGGCTTCATCTGAAGTTCAGCATGTTAAAGTGCCATACTTTAGGATGTTGGTTTCTGAACCCCAGCACCATTGAAGGAGTTCAGGAAATGCCATCCCGAAATATGTATATTGGTATATATATGTATTTTTTTGGTATATTGATTACTTTGAGCTAAAGGCACTTGAAAAACTGCAAAACAGAGAGTTTCTCTGAGTTTCCCTCCATCTGCCTAAAGACACATCCTACAAGATGAAGTCAGTTGTCACCAAATCTCTGAAGATTAACTCTTATCACAGAAGAGGAGGCCAGAAGTCCACCACACCCAGACCCTGTCACAAACCATCATCTCTTCATCTAAGGACTCATTCCTCTTTCCCCAAAACCATTGACTCTGAAGATCTTTCTTTTCTTTACCTGCTGGTCGTTTTACCTATTCCAGTAGTGGAGTTGAGTCAAGGGACCCTTGCCCTTTTCTTTTCTTTTCTTTTCTTTTCTTTCTTTCTGTCTTTCTACAGTTTTGCTCTTGTCACCCAGGCTGGAGTGCAATGGCGCAATTTCGACTCACTGCAACCTGCGCCACCCAGGTTCAAGGGATTCTCCTGCCTCAGCCTCCCACATAGCTGGGATTACAGGCGCCTGCCCTCATGCCTGGCTATTTTTTGTATTTTTAGTAGAGACAGGATTTTACCTTGTTGGCCAGGCTGGTCTTGAACTCCTGAACTCAAGCAATCCACCCACCTCTGCCTCCCAAAGTACTGAGATTATAGGCATGAGCCACCAGGGCCTGGCCCTTCTTGATTGGCCTGCCTGATGATTGCCCTATGTGATTATTAGCTGGGCTGCTCATTGTAATCTCCGTCTTTGGCTTTTATAGTAAAATTTCTCCACACTGTGGCAAACAGAGCAGACTGAGTTTGGGGCTCCCTCTCTGCCAACCTTGGTTTGGCAGTGACTGTCTTCCTCTACCTAAGGTCACCCTACCCACACAACTATAGCTTGCTCTGGCTTCTGAGAAGAGCTCTTTCTCCTGGCCTTTTCAGACCTGGGGGTGGAAAGACTTCTTGCTCTAAGGACTCCCTGGCTGTTCCACCATGTATAGTCGGTTTTCCTTAGCCCTAGCCTCACCTTTGTAAACCGTCACTTAATTGAATCATTTAAATCACACTTGAGGAGTTTGCTCTTGTAAGCAGGGCCTAAAGCACTCCTTTCCCATCCATGTCTATCATTCCACAGGAAAAGTTTCATTAGGGACCATGGAGCAATAAAAAGCACTTTTATGTTTGGTTTGGTTTGGTTTGATTTTAAAACTATTAGGTTGGTGCAAAAGTAATTGCGAAAGTAATTTTGCCATTGAGAGTAATGGCAAAAACCGCAATTACTTTTGCACCTACCCAATAATAAATGTCTAAATTCACTAGTTGGAAAGCTAAAAGTAGTGCTCGCTTTGGCAGCACGTATAGTAAAATTGGAACAATACAGAGAAGGATGAGCAAATTCGAGAAAACTAAAAGTAAAAAGTGTAAAATGTAGCAACTGTGAAAATAGAGAATACTTCAAGTCTTTACTGTGGTCAAATAAGTGGGGAAGAGAGAAGGGAGGCAAAGCAAATATGAAGGGGAAAGTGACACTTCCATAAAGGTAAAGAGAGAGGAAAGGGGATAACAATAACCCCAAGACAGAAGCACCCAGGCTTTGGAGTGTTAATTAAATGATTTAACTGTACCTTGCGCTCATCACTCTGAAATGCTAGTTCTTTATCTGCTTTTTACCCTCAAAATCTTCAGGAATTACCTTTAAATAGAATACCACAGCTGCCCCTGGTAGAGGAGAGAAGAACTGTCTTTTAGAATGCAGATGCAGGTGACTGAAACTGGCCTGTGGGCTCAAGGGGAATAATCACTCTCTGATTTTTCTTTTGGGTAAATACAGGTTTTCATATATTGGATTTTCTCAGAGTGAGAAAAGAAAGAGTGACAATGAAGAAAAATGAAACAAGATGGAGAAATTGAGCAAGAGAATTGTTTATTGAACCAATGATGAATGAATGAGTAAATTGTGAGGGCAAAACGCCAAAAAATAGTAACATCATCCTACAACCTACAATATATGCCATTTTGTCATATGTCACTCATAATAAAAAGAGAAAAGGGACAGGTGTAGTGGCTCACACCTGTAATCCCAGCATTTTGGGAGGCTGAGCTGAGAGACTCTCTTAAGGCTAGGAGTTCAAGGCCAGCCTGGGCAAAATAGCGAGACCCTGTTTCTTAAAAAAAAAAAAAAAAAAAGGCTGCGAGAGATGGCTCATGCCTGTAATCCCAGCACTTTGGGAGGCCGAGACGGGTGGATCACGAGGTCAGGAGATGGAGACCACGGTGAAACCCCGTCTCTACTACAAAAATACAAAAATTTAGCCAGGCGAGGTGGCGGGCGCCTGTAGTCCCAGCTACTCGGGAGGCTGAGGCAGGAGAATGGCGTGAACCCGGGAGGCGGAGCTTGCAGTGCGCGAAGATTGCGCCACTGCACTCCAGCCTGGGGAACAGAGCGAGACTCCGTCTCAAAAAAAAAAAAAAAAAGAATATAATTTTCATTTGTTTGAACCTTATATTTTCAGCATCCAGAATCTCTCAAATTCTGTGCTATGCAAAAAATACCACCTAATAGAGCAATTAGTTAACTTGTATGTAAATCTATAGCCATAGGATATTAATAGCAAAAAAAAAAAAAACGGACTCATTGCCTTCCACAGTTCCATCAATATTTAAAAGTATATACTAATGCTTCAATTTAACTGGCTAAAGACTCTTGTATATATTTATATCATCTAATTATGGGGAGAACCAATATTACTCCTTGTTTGACTGACTTAGTTTCTCAGTGTTAAATTCATTTTGTGGATGGAATAGAAACAAAATATTCTAAAACGTTTTAGAAACTAGAAATTTGAAGAATTGCTAAGTACAATGTTTAAAAAGGTTTTGCTTTCTAAAATCAACTGTCCAGTTAGCTGTACTTTTAGCATATGACACCAAATCTGCTTGTTGCCTGACTTACTTATATCTTCCTCTAGACTGTGAGCATCCTGAATGGGAAATTATGTCTTTTCATATTTGAATACTTAGTGCTTAAGAAGCAGAAAGCACTCAGTAAATTCTTGTTGAGTGAATTTGACTAGCAAATCACTACAAAAGGTGAATTATAATCAGCAGTATTTTGAAATGAATCAAATAAGACTCTCTACTCTTATCCTTTCTCCTACACTCTCTATTTTATACCCAATAGGCATGGTCTGTTTCTGTCTATATGGTGTGTGTGTGTGTGTGTGTGTGTGTGTGAGATGTGAATGTTTCAATGCCACCCTTACAGTCTTGGATCAGAAAGATTTAAGGAACAGCCATGATTTTCCCACTTCTAAAATAAGTGTTTTCACATAATTTAGATGTCCGTTAAACACTTTTCTCACGTAAAGATATGTGATTCTGATTCCTTTGTGTTAGATGTGTAATTTCATACAATTAGAAGAGAGAAAAGATGAACATAAAGTCGTTGTTTTAAAGAGAGTGTTGCCATGGGATGGAGTAAACATCAGATGACTGGAAACAAATGCTGTATGCGGGGAAGTTCAGCAGTACAACCCAGGCACTGACTGGGGAGATCTGGATTCTAGTCCCATGCTCCTCTGACTTGCTGTGAGAGCTAGACTAGCCTCTGGGTGCGTGTTTGTTTCTTCATCCGTAAAATGAAGATGCTTCATGACCTTTAAGATTTCTTCCACTTCTATAGTTCTATGCTTTGAATGACTTTTAAATAACAGACCACTTCAATTGCCAAAATTTAGGCCTTAAGTCTTTTTTTTTTTTTCTCTGCTCTATTGTGCCTTCAGTAAATCATTATGATGCAAACGTGAGTTTTTCAGAATTTCCATTTTTCAGATGGGAGTCTGAGCCGCCTGACTTTGAGTCATGTGATAGATTGCCTAACCTCATCTAAGGCAGTTAGCTCCCTTGGAGGAGGAAAACAAGCTAGACTCCTCAGGACAAAAGAGCTTATTCTACATCACTGCAATGCTGCTCAATCTGTTATTCACTAATTTTTTTAGATCAAATTGAGTCATTTCACTTTTCAGATTTTCCTCCTGCCTGTCTTATATTCAAACAAACCAATGTTTTTTTTGGAACAAATGCAGTGTAAAAATCACTGTTCACGCTTTCTGGTATTCCAAACTCCTTCCATAATTCCTTTTATTCTCCTCAAGTGGCTCCCAACTTTTGTTCCCTTTCCAATATTAGAGCATTCTCCTGGATTCTTGATGTTTACCCACCTCTTTTCTATCCTGAACACTGGATCTCCACTCCTTCCATCAGCATTTTAAAGGCTTTGAGGTACAGACACCCCTAGGTAAAACACAAGGACACCAAACATTGCAAAATGACAAAGATACTTGTAAAACTTTCTTCTCTAAATGAAAATTTAAAACTTGTCTCCTCTGAGCAGCATATACTACCTGATTTATAACCATCATCTAACACCATTACATACCATACTTTAATTTTTAAGATAAATAATAAATACAAGTCAGAATTACATTAGAAACAAAAAGGATTAAAAGAGTACCAAATTGAAAACGAAGATTTGGTTTTGGTACAGGCTCTGCCACTTGAACCAAGCAATCTGTAAGAGCCATCCCCTCAGAAAGTCTGTGATTCTGTGACTTTCTATATCTGTGTCTACGCATGAATGATAGAATCCTCCAGAATCACGATACATATCCAGGTGACTCTTCTGTTAAAGAAAGGGAGGAAGGAAACTAATATTTTTGAGAGCAGAATGCACCCCATATCTGGTGTTGATCATGATACAGAATTATCTCATTTAGGTGTTTGTTTTGTCTTGTTTTTTGAGACGTCCCCCAGCTTGGAGTGCAGTGGCACGATCTTGGCTCACTGCAACCCCTGCCTCCTGGGTTCAAGCAATTCTCCTGCCTCAGCCTCCCGTGTAGCTGGAATTACAGGTACATGCCACCATGCCCAGCTAATTTTTGTATGTTTGGTCGAGATGAGGTTTCACCGTGTTGGTCAGGCTGGTCTTGAACTCCTGACCTCAAGTGATCTGCCCTCCTCGGTCTCCCAAAGTGCTGAGATTACAGGCATGAGCCTCTGCACCTGGCCTCATTAGTTTTTTTTTTTAAAGAACTTTAGCAGATAAGCCTGTTCCCTGTGTGATGACATACAAATATCTTCAAGATGAATTGTTTTTAAAAATGGTAAGATACATATGAGCATTCATGACATAATCTCATTAATGAAAAAAAAATTAGGCCTCGCATATGCCTAGGAAATTCTGGAAAGCTACACAAGAAAATATTAATAGTAGTTAGCTCTGATAAATATTATTGGGGGTTAGGAATAAAAAGAAGATTTTTACTTTTTCATTTTATATTCTTTTGCACTTTTTAGAAAAACCCAGGGCAGGCACTAACCTTGTTCTTATATCTGCTTTAGGAGAAAGGAAACAAGAGGAGGCTTTGAAGATCTAAGAAAATCAGTAGTCGTAGTGTAACTTATTTTATTGTTTTCTTCATCTGTGATGAGAATGATATTAAAGTATAAGAAAATACATTTGCCTAACTGTAGATAAACTCATAAAGTTTTCTTTTACAGGAATAAGTGGGGAGATACTAGGTTGTCTTTGCGCTGTCTTTGGAATGTAATGTTCAATTTTTTGGTTAATGTAGCTCAGAGATAAATGAAAGTGGATGAAATAAAGACTTGTGTGTAGGATGTGATGCAATTACAATCATACTTCGCTTAATGACAGGGTTATGTTCTGAGAAATGCATCATTAGGCAACTTTGTCATGAAGTATCCTAGAGTGTATTTACAAAAACCTAGATGGTATAGCTTACTACACACCTAGGCTATATGGTATAGCTTATTGCTTCTAGTCTACAAACCTGCATGGCATGTTACTGTATGTCTTCCGAAAAGGAGTTTAGATAACCTCTAAACAAGGTATTTGATTCACATATAATCACAATTGTGAAGGGACATTACAACAGAATTTTACCATTCTCTAGAAAATAGCTGATATGCACATATGTAGGGAACTTGGAAGTATTAGTTGCCAAGATCTAACTAGGGCATGGCTGGAGTTACTGATGGTCTTCCTCACCACTGATAACTTTCTTTTAGTAATGAGAATTTTCCAAGTTTTTACAAGAAAGAGGGAAAATGTGTTACACTGAGAACTGTAGTGTATGAAAAGTTTAGCAGTAGGTTATCTAATCCTTTCCACTCATTATACTAGGAAGAAAACAGACTCAGAGATAACTCAGAGATAAGATAGATAACTTGCTAGAGATCACACAGCTGATTACCAGGAAAATCAGTACTTGGTCTAGGTCTCTGGCCCTGAACCCAGTATTTGTTTCCATGTGCTCTGCTGCCATGGCCACTTTATTGAACCATTTAGAACCTGAATTTCTGATAAGGACCTAAAACACACTGAGTAGAGGAACATCCTTACTTCCAAACCAAACAAAACCTAACAAAATATCCAATATTGTGACAATGATCATTTCTGAGTTCTATTATTCTGTGTTCTGAAATAGTACAAATAGTCCAGAATTCAACTAGAATGCCATCAGTGGAAGCCACCAATTTTTCTCTCTCTTTCTCTCTCTCCCTTCCTCTGCATCTCAGCAAGATAATATTCCAACCCCTCCATCCGTCTTCCTTCTGTCATTGTTTATTCTTTCTTTATAAAAACAAAAAACCTGTAAGCACTTTATAATCCTTCTCAGTAAAATATTCTAATACACTACAGCACTTAAATCAGAAACTTCTTTTTGAAGTTTAACCTAGAGCACTCCAAAGGAAACCCCTTTCGGATAAGTATATACGTATCAAAAGAACACAGGAAAACTAGAAAACTTCCAGTGAACAGAAAAGGGATGTCAACCATAGAAGGTAACTTCACTTGGCTTCGTGCAGACTATATAAGGAACTGAAACATAAAGGAAAAGGCACAAAAACTGGAACTTAGGTCAAATCCACCAAGAAGAGAAATGAAGCAGGGCAGAACAGAAGGCTCCGTGTGAGAGAAGCAGAAATCCCAAAATAGGAAATGAAAGTCAAATGACAAAAGATAAAGGGAAATTAAACATTCTTTACATAAGGAACTAGAGGAAGAAAAAGGAAAATATTGCCTTATTAGGTGTTGGAGGAGGACATACATACTCACCAGCCTGGTCAACACAGAGAGATTCAGAGGGAGTCACACTGCTCTATGGGAACAGGTGGGCTGCCTGTCTCCCAAGAGGACTTTGAGCCTGCCATTTGTTACTCTTGCGGAATTATTTCAAAAAGCCCCAGTTTCCTGAACTTTAAGTTGAAGGTAGTAATTTTGCCTTCCTACAAAGTTATTCTAAAGGGCCAATCATACAACATTTAAAAAGCACTTATCAAAATGCTTGGCACATAATAAATGCAGGGTAAATAAAAACTGTTATTAATAGCATTACAAATTCATTAATCCAAATTTTTAATTTTTCCTTATGTTATTATTTATTTATTTTTGCTTTTTTTTTTTTTTGAGACAGGGCCTCTCTGTGTCACACAGGCTGGAGTGCAGTAGCATGATCATGGCTCACTGCAACCTCCAACTCCCAGGCTCAAGTGATCCTCCTACCTCAGCCTTCCAGATAGCTGGGACTACAGATGCATGCCACTATGCCAGGGTAATTTTTGTATTTTTTGTAGAGGCAGGGTTTCACTATGTTTCTTATGCTGGTCTCAAACTTATGATCTCAAACCTCAGCCTCACAGGTGTAAGCCACCGGACCCAGTCTTCCTCATGCTATTATTTATTATAGACATGGTATTGTAGCTATAAGACCTATAAAGACACAAGTAACTGCCTTCCCAGTATATAAGGCCATTGTTTCTAATAATCTGTTTTAATCAACAACCTGATGATGAACTATTAGTGACAAATTTTACTATCTCAAATTCATAAACAGGGAACAGACGTGGCTTAAGCCATTTCTCAGTGAGATACAGCAAAGCAGTGGCTTAGCTGAATGCAAGACCTGCACCTCAGAGTCCTGTACTGTGGCCAGGAAGTCCTGCTAAGACAAAAATAGCCACTTTGTTATTTTACATTCTTATTTATCATCTGTATCATGTAAGCAGTGACTTAGACTGATTTAATTATAGAAAATCTACATTTGCCCTATGGCATTAAATATTTTTTGAAAAGAATGTCTAAAGTACCACTTATGTTTGCAAACTAAGGGCAGCAAAAGTTGAAAGGACAGAAGCATGCAATTTTAAAAATTTGTTCATATTATCACAAAACAAATCACTCACAAGTTGATACACTCATTAGAAAAACTTCCTTCTATATTTATCATTCTAAAAAACTGTATGTTTTATTTGGCCTTATTTTCTGCCCATCTGTAATACCAACGTAAATACTAGTGATATTAATATTAATAGTTGGTCAGGCACAGTGGCTGACACCTGTAATCCCAGCACTTTGGGAGGCCGAGGCAGGCAGTTCACCTGAGGTCAAGAGTTTAAGACAAGCCTGACCAACATGGCGAAACCCTGTCTCTACTAAAAATACAAAAATTAGCCAGGCGTGGTGGTGCATGTCTGTAATATCAGCTACTTGGGAGGCTGAGGCAGGAGAATCACTTGAACCCAGGAGGCGGAGGTTGCAGTGAGCAGAGCTTGCACCACTACACTCCAGTCTGGCAACAGAGTGAGACCCCGTCTCAAAAAAAATAATAATAATAATAAAATAAATAAATAAATAATAGTCATTATTTATTCCTGCTTCCCTGGCATGCCCCTTCTCTCCCTTTCGGTCTCCAGCTTTCAGTTGTAAGATACCACATCAGAAAAGGGTGTAAATTGGTAAAGAGACTACAGAGTAAGCATTTACCCACCCCATATACTACAGTAGGGACCAGTAAGACCAGAAAACTAGAGACTGAAGCCATTCAGATAGGGGTTTCCAGATTCAGAGTGCTGGGCTCTGTAAAATTTCAAAATATTGGGGGAAGATTGGCGTAGAGATAATTAGAAAAACTTTCTTCCATATTTTACCCTTAAATTTTGCCACACAAGGATATTTAAACCAACAATTGCTACCATACACTGACAACATTCTTTATTAAAAGCCAGAGTGTGTCAACTTTAAGAAAAACCTGGTAGGGGCCGGGCGCGGTGGCTCAAGCCTGTAATCCCAGCACTTTGGGAGGCCGAGACGGGCAGATCACGAGGTCAGGAGATCGAGACCATCCTGGCT
>NW_012101576.1:225561-226674 GCF_000951045.1 Mandrillus leucophaeus
ATTCTCCTGCCTCAGCCTCCAGAGTAGCTGGTATTACAGGCACACGCCACCTTTCCCAGCTAATTTTTGTATTTTTAGTAGAGACGAGGTTTCACCATGTTGGCCAAGCTGGTCCTGAACTCCTGACCTCATGATCCGCCCACCTCAGCCTCCCAAAGTGCTGGGATTACAGGCGTGAGCCACCGTGCCTGGTGCCTTTTTTTTTTTCTTTTGAGACAGAGTCTCTGCAACCTCTGCCTCCTGGGTTCAAACGATTCTCCTGTCTCAGCTTCCTGAGTAGCTGGGATGACAGGCATCCGCCACCACACCCAGCTATTTTTTTGTATTTTTAGTAGAGACAGGGTCTCACTGTGTTAGCCAGGGCGGTCTCAATCTCCAGACCTCATGATCCACCCGCCTCCACCTCCCAAAGTGCTGGGATTACAGGCCTGAGTCACTGCACCTGGCCATCTTGTTTATTCTTATAGCTCAATGCTGGAATAGTGTTTGGCACATAGCAGTACTCAATAAATATTTATCAAATGAATGAATAGATGATGAATGAAAGGATAGGCGAATTCATGAGCATTTTCATATTTTGTCACCTTTTCCCAGAGATTTTGTGTCTAAATGGCACAAAGGCTAATGTAGGTTCACCAATTCTCTTGATAATTTTATCAGTAAAGATAGACCAAATGACTCATGATTTAAGTTATCTGGCTTGGCACTCTATAACTGATCCCATCACCAAATAGTTGCCAAATCTCCACTTCATTTAAGTTATGTAGTTCAGTTTGACAGAGCAATCTAATAAGTGTGCAAGTAAAATTTTAATAGGAAAAGAAACAATTAGATGCGATTTCATGATTTAGAATAAACAAATGCTTTTCAAAAGTGTTTATTTCAAACCAACAGCTAACATAATAATTGCTAGTAGGAAAATAAAAAGAAAAACCCAGTAAGGCAAAAGGCTTATTATTCTCATTTTTAAAATATTGATCTGGAAGTTCTAACCCATGCAATAAGATAAGAAAAAGAAAGAAATGATATAACTATTTTAAAGTAGAGACAAAATTATCTTTATAGATAATGATAATCTATTAGGAAAACTCAAGATAACTTTTTTTTTTTTTT
>NW_012101576.1:230124-232199 GCF_000951045.1 Mandrillus leucophaeus
ACCCGGGAGGCGGAGCTTGCAGTGAGCTGAGATCCGGCCACTGCACTCCAGCCTGGGTGACAGAGCAAGACTCCGTCTCAAAAAAAAAAAAAAAAACCTGGTAGGCAGGACAAAAATATCAGAGTCAAGGCAGTTCACAAGAAGTGACCAATGATCACTTTAAACCATCTCACATGTATGCATGAATGTTTACTCAATTATTTCAAAAAATAGTTTCTTCTCTTTTCGCTGGAGACCAGTAAAAATGGGCTGGCCTAGTTCTGTGGAATGCTGTTTGGGAGCTGCTCTACAGACTGCTAACTAATCCATTTGGGGGCTAGGTAAATATGAAATCCAAAATCAAGCAGATGACCTTCATTGAGGGGTTACTCTAATTCCAGGCCCTGTGCCCAGTGCCTTGCTTGCCTGAGGAGGGATGAGCTCCCCGTCGTATGTGAGTAGAGGAGTCTGCTCCTGCCTTTGTCTGGTTCTGATCACCACGACAACCACCACAACCCAGAAAAACTCACTGGTGAGTTGCTCTTTCCAAAAACATGATCACTATGGGAAATTTTAAAACTCCAATATAACAAAGCCATGAGCAGCGTTTTGGAGGCTGCCACAGCAGAATCTAACCACACTGGGATTCGATGTTCTTTCACAAAGGGACAGAAGGTTGCCAGGTTTGTGGGTACAAGCTTCTGTGCCGTGTGACAAAGCACTGCTTTGACCATTGTGCTGGGCCTGGTCTGAGACCACAACAACCAACCAGTTAGGACAAACCCAAAATAGCCCCATCTTCTAAATCAAGACGCAGAGAATGACCACCCTGAGTCACTCAAGTTCAATTGTTACACATTTTATTTTTGGGTAGCTTTAGTGGGCACGAAAAGTGTTTCATTTGCTGGTTCTCTCCAATAAAAGTACAAAGAAAGGAACTAAGTCATGTGGTTCTGTTTGACTTACCATGAAGACTGCAACTAGTATGGATGATATGATTCCTCAGCTTTGGAAAGCCCATGCTAATTGTTTAGGACAGTATGTCTCTCTAACGTACTAAACTGTCAAAAAGATCTTGGCTCACAATCTGTTGCATAAGCAATTTTACCCCCAGGAATGTATGCATGTTATCATTTCAAATCTTTGTTGCCATTCAAAGTGACAAAACACAAGTATATGAGAGTTGGCTGTGGAATAGAATGGAATAAAGAGCTTATTTGCCTTATTTGGGCATTTTTCCTGTCTATTTAAGATATTCCATTAATTTTATGTGTTTATAATTTGCACTGTAAATTTTCTAAATGTATTTCATCTTATCAAATGTATTACTATCATCCTTAAAAATTATTTTCATGAATACATGTAATCCAAATTATTCACCATCATCTGGTCCTCCTACCACTCCAACCTTGTATTTTATTGTTCTCCTTCCATTCACTGCTCCTCATCATTCTCTTTGTTCTTGTAAAATGCCAAGATCGTTTTCGCCTTAGTGTCTTTGCATTTGCTATTTCCTCTGCCTGCAGTGTCTCTGTGATCTTTACACAGCTGGTTTCTTCTTGTCACTTAGGTCTCTGTTCAAATATTATTCTTTGGAGAAGCCTTCTCTGACCACTTTTGCTGAATTATCCCATCTCCATAAGTCACTCTCTAACATATCATTTTATTTTGTTATCTTTATAGCATTTACGAATATCTTTTTTCTTTTTTTTTGAGATGGAATTTCACTCTTGTTGCCCAGGCTGGAGTGTGGTGGCACGATCTTGGTTCACTACAACCTCCACCTCCTAGGTTAAAGCCATTCTCCTGCTTCAGCCTCCCAAGTAGTTGGGGTTACAGGGGCCTGCCACCACACCAGACTAATTTTTGAGACAGGGTTTCACCATGTTGGCCAGTCTGGTCTCGAACTCCTGACCTCAGGTGATCCTCCCACTTCGGCTTCCCAAAGGCGTGAGCTACCGTGCCCGGCCGTGAATATCTATTTTTAAAAATCTTGTTCGCTTATTTGTTAACTTGCTATTTGTTTGCCCTCTCTAGACAGAAAGCTCCACAAGAGTAGGGACTTTGTCTTGTTTATTCTTTTTTTTTTTTTTTTT
>NW_012101576.1:234029-293506 GCF_000951045.1 Mandrillus leucophaeus
CTGGGAGGCAGAGGTTGCAGTGAGCCGAGATTGTACCACTGCACTCCAGCTTAGGCAACACAGCAAGACTCCATCTCAAAAAAAAAAAAAAAAAAAGAAATTTATGGATGTTAATATACCAGCTATAGGTTTTTCTTTTCCTAAAATCCAAAATGGCATTATCTTAAACTAAGGAATATAGCCATGGATTTTAATGTAATATTTATTTTCCTATGAAAAAGCATATCTTATCAGTTGTTCATTTGGCTAATATTTATATTCCTGCTCTATTTATAGTTCTATACTAAGAACTACGGAGAAAACAAAGGGAACGGAAGAAAACATTGCCTCTGTTTTTAAAGATTTTGAAATCCAGGCCGGATGTGGTGTCTCACGCCTGTAATCCCAACACTTTGGGAGGCTGAGGCAGGCAGATCGCTTGAGCTCATGAGTTTGAGACCAGCTTGGGCAACATGGTGAAATCCCATCTCTACTAAAAATATAAAAATTAGCCAGGCCTGGTGGCGGGCCCCTGTAATCCCAGATACTTGTGAGGCTGCGGCAGGAGAATTGCTTGAGCCCAGGAGGTGGAGGTTGCAGTGAGCCGAGATCACACCACCACACTCCAGCCTGGTTAACAGAGCGAGACTCAACCTCAAAAAAAAAAAAAGATTTTACAATGCTGTTGGAAAGAGATATTGTAATGTATGCATGCAAAATGACTAGGAAAACATTTCTGACAACAATTATTTGTCAGCAATAAGCATTTACTTATTACTGACAAAAATAAGAAAATACTTATTAAGCATCTGTAATGAGAAGGTTCCTTTGCAAGTTGTATGCAGAGTGGTGAGTAGACTTACTATAAATATAAATAGAACCAAGTCCTTGCCATTGGTGCAAGATATTAGGGAGAATAAGGCACAAATTTTTAAGTTATAAAGCCATTAAACTGAACTTTGAAAGAGGAAAGAAGGCTTTCAATGAACAGACAACATGGGATTCCAAGTGGAAAGCATAACTTTGGGTAGAAAAGCATGGGATGTGTTTGTGAACACGGAGTAATCCTGTTTGACTGGAAGACAGGTAAACATGAAAGGGGATTAGGAGATAAGACCAGAAAGAAAGATGGGAGGTCAGGCCTCAGATGGGGTCTTGAATTCTTTTTTTTTTTTTTTTTTTTTTTTTTGAGACGGAGTCTCCCTCTGTTGCCAGGCTAGAAGGCAGTGGCGTGATCTTGATTCACTGCAACCTCTGCCTCCCAGATTCAAACGATTCTCCTGCCTCAGCCTCCCGAGTAGCTGGGACTGCAGCTGGGACTACAGGCACACCACCATACCCAGTTAATTTTTGTATTTTTAGTAGAGACAGGGTTTCATCATTTTGGCCAGGATGGTCTCGATCCCTTGACCTCGTGATCCGCCCACCTTGGCCTCCCAAAGTGCTGGGATTACAGGCGTGAGCCACAGTGCTCAGCCTTGAATTCTTTACTGCAACTAATATAAGAAAGCAGCCTTACAGGAATATTCGTCTGACAGAGGCATTTGGGCTGAGTTGAAATGTGGAGAGACCGTTAGGAGGGGCCATTAGGAAGCTTGAAGAACAGGGAATAGGGACCTGTACTGTGCTGGAGAAGCTTTGAGAGGCACTGCAGAGGTGGGCTTGACACTTTGGCACCCAGACAGTGCTTGGCCTTTAGGAGACAGTCAATAAATATTCATCAAGTGAAAGAATAATTTTTCTGTCCTGCCTTTAAAATAAGTTCTCAGAGCAGCATCTAGCTTTCTTTTCAAGCACTATTTATATGTGGTCATAAACTTATTTGTGAAATTGTTTGCTGAATGTCTTTTTCTCCTGTTAGACCATAAGCTCACCTTATCTCTCTCTCTCTCTCTCCTCTCTTTCTCTCACTCTCACTCTTGCTCTTTTTCTCTCTCTCCTTTATTTTTTCCACACTACATCCCCTGAGTCAGGCATATAGTAGGCATTCAATGAATGCATGTTGACTCTGTAATTAGTCAACTTATTAGATATGGGCTTAAGAGAGATGGAGGAGTGAAAGATGTTCTGTTTTAAACCTTATTTCAATGTTAGCGGCTTATGTTCTTTTACAAATATTAATAACGAAGTTAGGAGGAGGAGCTGGTTGGAGGGACAAGATTATTTGTTCTCATTTTAACCCCTGCATTTGAAAGACTAGGAGAATCATCTAGATGAAGCCATCCAGCGGACAATTGAAAATATGAGCCTGAGCAACATGACAGGACTCTCTACAAAAAAACAAAAACAAAAATTAGCTGGACATGGTGGTATATACCTATAGTCCCAGCTACTTGAGAGGTGAGGTAGGAGGATCACTGAGCCTGGGAAGTAGAGCTGCAATGAGCCATATTGTGCCACTGCACTCCAGCCTGGGCAATACAGCAAGACCCTGTCTCTAAAAGAAAAAAAAAATACAGGCTGGGCACAGTGGCTCTCGCCTATAATCCCAGCATTTTGGGAGGCAGAACAGGGCACAACACCTGAGGTCAGGGGTTCGAGACCAGACTGGCCAACATGGTAAAACCCTGTCTCTACTAAAAATACAACAATTAGCTGGGTTTGGTCGTGCATGCCTATAATCCCAGCTACTCCGGAGGCTGAGGCAGGAGAATGGTTTGAACCTAGGAGGTGGAGGTTTTAGTGAGCTGAGATCGTGCCATTGCACTCCAGCCTGAGTGACAGAGTGGGACCCTGTCTCAAAAAAAGAAAAGAAAATTTGAAACTAGAACTCTGTAGATATTTGGCCTAGGGATAAAGATCTGGACTAGGATAACATCTGCATGGAGGTGTTAATTGAGATAGTATGGGTACTTGAGATCATCAGAAAGGAAATATAGAAAACGAAGAAAAACAGAATTGAGGAGAAATCTTGGGACACACCTGTGTTTTAAGTAAGGCACAGATGAGCCAACAGGGAGAGAGAAGTAAGTTAGTGAGAGGTGAGAGGCAAACTGTTTTCCAGTCACTCGAAAGATAAGGGAAGAAAATTTTCAAGGAAATCATGAACAGCTGCATCAAACTCATTAGGAAGATTAGCAAGGATAAAATTCAGGAAAAGCTATTACATAGATGTGAGCAATTTCAGAGTTTGCATAAGTGTGGAGGGAGCATGGGAAGTGAAATCGGATTTAAATGGACAAGGTATGAGATAAAGGCAGTAGATACAGATTACTCTTTCAAGAAATTTGGTGGGAAGGGGTGGGAGGAGAGAGAAAAGATAGAGTTGTCTGACTTGTTGTTTTTGTAGACACCCATTATTAGGTAAATAATTTGCCGAAAGTATTGAAACTACACACCAGTCCAGGTTAGGATCTGTCTGTCACGTAACTTCCCATGACGCGTTCTGTTCTCAAGGGCCAGTCAACAAACACTTGCTAACGACCTCCTAAAGCAGCAGCGGAGACTGGGAGCTGTGGAATGAGATGCAGAGGTGCAGACATAAAGGGGTGACAAGAGACAGCAGGTGGGAAAAGACCACCTATGTAACACTCACCTTTCTAGAACAGGAGGAAGGAAAAGAACTGTGCCAAGGGTGAAGCCAGAATTCATCAACTGGGTTCACCAACATCATTGACCATTGTTCTGTGCCAGCTTTGGTATCTGGGTAAAGGAAGATTTGGGGGAGGGATGAATCAGGTCTCTGCCTAATGGTGGGATCAGTCTACTTGTTATCGGTGGAGGGTGTCCAGATTCTTGGCGTTTTGAACAAAGAATTGGACAAAATGCACAAAGCAAGGAAAGAATGATGCAACAAAGGCAGAGATTTATTGAAAATGAAAGTATCCTCCACTGGCTGGGAATGGGCCCAAGCATAGGGGCTCAAGAGTTCCCTTAGAGAATTTTTGGGGGTTTAAATACCCTCTAGAGGTTTCTAGTGGTTACTTGGTGTACACCCTATATAAACGAAGAGGATGAAGTAAAGTTACAAACTTATTTACTCGGCCTATGCCCTATGTAAATGGAGAGGATATTTCCTGTCATAGCTGAAGTATTCCCATTTGATTTAGTTCTAGGAAGTCCTTATGTTCCTGTCTCCAAACCCTATTCTCCTGCCTCATACTGACAGGTACTCAATTGGAATAAAGAGGGGCTGGAATAAAAGGGGAGGTATCCATCCCTAAGCTGAATTTGAAGGTTGGCTTGAAGGAGTCAGAATGAGTAAGAGAAGGCAACCTTCAGCCTGGGGACAGACTTGAAGACAGCGCAAGCATGAGGACTGCCTTTTGTGGGCAGTGAAATTGCCTGGCTGCAGGGGCCTAAGGGCAAAGGAGGTTACAAAAGTGATCTTGAAAGTCATTCGCTGACCTGCGGAGGGAGCTACCCTTCCTTAAAGCCTGAAGAAAAAGTTTATTTTCTGCTCCTTCCATGTTGCTCCCACACTATTTCTCTGAGCTGGAGGTGGAAATAGACTTCTGTGTCATGATCACACTACTAGTTAAGAAAACATTTTCCACCAAAATAAAAAAAAATACAATCTCATAAGATCCAGTCTTCATAGATCTTCACAATGTCTGATATTCATGCGAAGGACACTTTCTAGACCATGCAACATCCGGCCACTCACCTTTTTAGAATAGGAGGAAGGAAAAGCTCACCATAGTCATCAGAATCAACCCACTCTCTCACCCACTGACTGCAAGGCAGATACAAACAGCCTTCCCAGATGCCCTGTCATCTTGTGTCATCTTTGTCATGAGACCAGGGACGGTGTCCCTCAAAGATGCATGTGACTTCAGACCTTCTCCTGCCACGTAGCCCTCATCATCACAGTTGTAGTTTTAAAGAAACTGGTTGAACTTTGTCCAGTTTACTCCATGACGAAAAGCCTAAAGATACAAGGAAAATAGGCCTTCCAAAACTTATGGAGAGCTTAGTTATAAAGAGTGACTTTATAATTCTACAAAGGGCTGTTACTTCCTGAGGGCAAAACAAAGGGAAGCAGAAAAAGGAGATCCACTGAGGTTGAGGACTGTAGGTGCAGACGGCAATTTAGAGGACCAATGGGAATTTCTTTCAACTATGACATTCCAGAATGATTATCCTTGAGTTTAATGCAGTATTTTGCACATCTTCCCTGATTAAAAATTTACTAATACGTGCAAATTTGCAGAAAAGTCCTCAGGGCTTAGAAACTGTGTAATCAGCATGAGATATTCACAGAGGAATGGCAAAGGATCCTGTCATCCAAGGAGTCTGTAATAACCATGAAATGGATGGGCTAACAGCTGCTGTCTGGAAAATCATGACCACTCCAACAGAGGGGTCAGGCTCATGAGTTCTGAAATACCCACAACGTGACACTTCCATCCACTCTGGCTTGGAAACTAGCTTCTAGAAGCTCTCTGTCTAGAAATAGACAAGTTCTTGTTCACTTGGGAGTTTTAGTCTATAAAATCAGGGAGGAGCTATAGGAAAACACCTAATATCTAGGGGCAGACACAATACAGTCTTCTTAGTGTATTTATCTCAAGTGGCCTCTGTAGAAGGGACTAGGTGGGTGTGTATTTGTTTTTATTCTTCAAACTTACCAAGCAATTTATATCAATGGCTCAAGAACAAATGGTGTATTTGTGCTATGGTGATAAGCACTCTGGAGATAGATGCAAAGAACAGTTTCTTTTGGCATAGTTGTTTTTGGTGACTGTAGCCTCATGGCTCAGGTATGCAGGTTGCTGTGAATGAGACGAGTGATACACTTTGTTAAAACTAGCCACGGTTCCCAGGTAGAGTTTGGATTTGGATTTCCTTAGCAGAGACTGAAACCAGGAAGAATTCTCACTTTCATTTACGACATGGCATTTCCTGATTCCTTTACTTTATTTTTTTTTTCTCCTTTGTACAGCAAAATACAGTCATGTTTTGGTATTTGTGGGGGATTGGTTCCAGAACCTCTTTAGATACCAGATACCAGAATCCGCAGATATCAAGTCCCTGATATAAAACGCACATCCTTCTGTACACTTTAAGTCATGTCTGGATTATTTGTAATACAGACATGTATTACATGTACCTAATGTAATGTAATTACATGTACCTAATACAGCGTAAGTTCTAAGTAAATAGTTTTCATACTGTATTGGTTAGGAAACAATGGCAAGAAGAAGGTCTGTACATATTCAAGACAGGCGTGCTCTTTTTTCTGAATATTTTTGATCTGCGGTTACTGGAATCCACAGATGCAGAACCCATAGGTAAGGAGGGCAGACTTATTTGGGATAGTCAACCACAGAGACTCAAGGTTCTTCCTCACTTTGCATTATGAATTTTTCACAGTCCCTCATGTTTTACAGAAGAAGCAGAACCAGAGAGAAGACCACACATGTGAAAGGAGGTCATACACACATGTTAATCCCTCAGTCATTCACCGTACCCAATCACCACTATCCTCTCCATTCCACAGACTACCCAATGACCTTGTGTTATTTATTTTCTCCCCAAAATTGGTGCTTGAAGTTTATTTTAACCCAATTTCACCTAAATACAAGTGTTATTGAGAAGAAAGCCCATTTCTAAACATGATAACTTGAATTTTTCTTTAATGACTCAAAATTTATCATTTATTTGATACACTTGCTTTTTCTATATATACATTGTTAAAACAATCATTAAAGTAAAACATGAACACATTGTCCTTTTTAAAAAGTATTAGAACATTACAGATAAAGCTAAGTGCTCTTTTCCTGTAATAACATAATCACTCCTTACCTCCACCCACCTCCTTTCCATTTCTTTCTCTCCCTCTCTCCAAAACTGCCACATATAATCAACTTTGTACGTAGTCCCACAGTCCTTTAAAAAATGCTTTTACATCTGTGTATGTCCAAAGGAGATATGCATTATTGATTTTTATTTTTCAAGAACTTGAAGTTTTCATACTGTCCAAATCTAGAATTTAGGAACCAATGGAGATGTAGAAGGGGACAGGTGTGCTCTGAGTGAAGCTTTCCCCATTCTCAAAAAAATAAAAAGGGGGCAACTCTTGGGTATGCTTCAACCTCTGGGTCAAGTCTGGAGTCCTAAGGCTTTACCTTACCACCTGCTTCAGTGTAAGTTTGATAAATCCACAATAGGAGTCTCTGAGAGATTACCGAGGTTCTCAGCTACTCAGTTTCCACCAGCGTAAAAGTGGGAGCACTGTTCCTCCTCTCTTGTAGTTATGATGAGAATCGTGAGCCAAGGTGTTTGGCAGTGCCTACCGTGATGCTTCTCGAGAGTCTGCTTTGTCTGAGAGCCTCGGTAGTCTCTCAGAGACTCCTATTGAGGATTTATCAAGCTCACACTGAAGTGAGTGGTAAGGTAAAGCCCCAAGACTCCAGACTTGACCCAGTGGCTGAAGTAAACCCAAGAGTTGCCCCCTTTTTATTTTATTTCACTTTTTCTAGAATGGGGAAAGCTTCACTCAGAGCAAACTTGTCACCTTCTACATCTCCATTGGTTCCTAAATTCTAGATTTGGACAGTATGAAAAATTCAACTCTTTGTCAGCTTCTCCTTGAGCTGCTGAAGGCATTCTTTCTTCTGAAAAGTGCTTGTGATGCTGCAAGTGCAGAGTGACACATTGTCTTAGTATCCCGAGGAGTATGGCTAATGGGAAATGACTTCAGTTTACTGCATCTTCTAGTAATCCTGTGATGCCATCGCAAAACAAAAAGCACATGACTACTCGTAAGCCCACTGCACCTGAAAAAGAAATTGGATTCTACTCGGAAAAACAGGCTGTAAAGCTAATCACTCTGATCCAATAACGTGGCCCTGCAGAGTGGCATCATCAGCCCAGAGACGCAGAGAGGAGGAGGGAGAGCAAGGAGGGAGGGAGAGCACTCAGGGAGGCAGCTGCCCAGCTCTCCAGACACTCAAGCCAATAAAAAATTCATAAGGAGATGTTTTATAGCCAATGTCTAATACCCCTGCTGGGTCACAAGCCTATCTGAGCCAATCAATAGTATTCATCATGCTGAAAGGAGCTAGTGATTGCATGTTGATGAGAACTGGGAGGTTTTCCAAGCCAAGGCCAGTTTCTGGTTACTTGGTATGTGTCACCCTTAAAAATATAGAACTTATTTTGAAAATGGAACCCAAGACCTTTTAAAAAATACAGAGTGGGGAGAAGGAGACATACTTTTCAAATCTAGGGGGAAAGGGATGTTTGAATTCTTTTTAAGTCAAACCAAGGACTACTTTTAAACTGGAACAACTTTTTTGTTTCAATCCAGGTGGCCATTCCTTGTATATGATTTCTTTTTCTTTAGCTCCAGAATTTTTTTAATAACACTTAAATAACAGCATCTGTGATAAACCCCTTCAAATACAAATGGGAATATATGACAATGAAGTCATAAGAACGAAAGTAAATGGAGTCAACTGTCAACTTTGTCATTACATACCACTACGTTCCAGGTTGATTTTATCTCTAAAAGCTTTTAAAATCATAGCAACTTCAACTTGAGTTTAAGGGTTTGCTTTCTACACAGGCAGTGATGTAAGGGCAGAGTGAGGTAGAGAGACAGCAGGATGAGACTTAGGAGCTGTGTGCTCAGAGATCTGCTGAGGATTTCAGGGGATTCCACACTTTTCCCTGGTCAGATGGGAACAGCTCGGGGAAACTTAAAGCTTTCACATGTGTGTTTCAGGCGTGGGTAAATTATAGCCCTCCCTGAGGTCTTCAAAGCAGATCACATCGGACATCATCTCTTCCACTCCCACCAAAATTGTTTTAACAAATTTGAATGTTGAATCCTTGATGTTGAATTAAACATCAAGAACTCACAAATGGAAAGTCTTGGAAAATCAACTTGTGAGCCGGCAAGACAGGAGAGGAGGAGGGTCAATGGGATAAAGAGAGGTTCATCCTTTCCCTGTCAATGGTATCAGGAAAAAGCTGTGCCTTGCATCTTTGTAAGCAAATAAGATCTCTTTTCATAGCTGTAAAGGTACCGTTCGATGTGTTTGAGATACAGAAAAGTAAAATCAGAAAACAAAAATCATTTATGAGCCTCACATCCTGAAAAATCCACTTAACAAGATGGTGGATTTTCTTGTAGTCTTTCTCTCTCTCTCTCTCTCTCTCTCTCTCACACACACACACACACACACACACACACACCTCTACCAAATTGGCATCTTGTTATATACAGTTTCATATTCTGAGTTCAATGTATATTTATTTTGCAATCATTTTCACATCTCAAAATAGTGAAATGTGGCATTTTATTGTCCAGTGAGAACTGTACTAAAGGAATGTGTCATTAGGTGCCTTTCATCTATTGACAGACAGATCATGCATTTTCAAACCCTGGGACTTTGCTGATGCAGGCCTATGGCATGGCCTGCCTGCCCTCCCACCTCTGTCCAGTGAACCCTGCTTGATGTTTCGTTCCAATGCCAACTATGCTGAAGCATAGTTCCCTGGCTGGAAATCATCATTTGGGAATCAGGGGTTTTGGGCCTTGGAGGCTGACAGGCTTGGACTCCATACGTGGAGCAATGCTTACCAGCTATGTGACCTCGGGACACCTTTTAACTAAGCTTCAGTTTCCTCACCTATAAAGTGGGGGTAATACTCCCTTCCTTCAAGTGTTAATATAATGATTGAGAGGAATGTATGTGTTTGTTTTCTCCCCTCCACCCTTTTTTGTTTTCTGGTTTCTCTCCAAAGCAGCTATAGAGTAGTGGTTAAGAGCTTAAGAGAGCTTGAGCAAATAACCTAGTCTCTCCGTGTCTCAGTTTCTTCATCTATATTGTGGGGATAATAGTACCCATCTCTGCAGGTTTTTAGGGAAGATTAAATCAGATGCTCAATGTAAGACCTCTTTTTTTTCTCTATGAAAATGCTTTAATAGAGGTGTCTTCACGGCATGCAATGTGAAGACACAAAGACCAGCAAGTGCACACAAAATGAGACATGGCTACCAGAGAAGAGTTTGTGAGTGAATGAAGAGTTCTCACCGCTTCCACCCTTTGCTCAGTAACAGAAGGCTGTTACTCCTCAAACTATCTCTCCTCAGCAAAGGCATCCTGGTACTGTCGGTGCCTGGCACAAGTAGGAGCACAATCCATGTTGGTTCTTCTTCTCTTACAGTCTTACGGGCTCTCGCATGGGTGTTCTTTTATTGTCATCAGAATGTGGCTTTGCAGTGGACAATAAAGTCTTCCCTGTTGGCTGCCTCTTGGGGTCTTTGTCTGGTGAGCTTCTGAGCAACCCAATGCCTGGGACGGGTCCCTTTGTCCCTGCTGGCCATACCCTACAAAGGGCTCGGGTCACCCAGACGTCCTTGCAGTCCCTGCTTGATGGATACCCTGGAATGAGGAGCCCTTCTGAACTAGTAGCCTGAAGTGGGAAGAACCTCCTCAACCACTGCTCAGTAGCTAGGTATCAAACCAAAAAAGAAAGTTTGTGAGAGAACTGCCGGAGAATTGATTCTTTTCCCAGAAGAAGGCCCTGAGAAGAAGGCTCTCTCCAAAAGTGCCACGTACAATCAGCTTTGTACATAGTCTCACAGTCCTTTAAAAAAATGTTTTTGGCCGGGCGCGGTGGCTCAAGCCTGTAATCCCAGCACTTTAGGAGGCCGAGACGGGTGGATCACGAGGTCAGGAGATCAAGACCATCCTGGCTAACACGGTGAAACCCAGTCTCTACTAAAAAAAGTACAAAAAACTAGCCAGGCAAGGTGGCGGACGCCTGTAGTCCCAGCTAGTCGGGAGGCTGAGGCAGGAGAATGGCGTGAACCCAGGAGGCGGAGCTTGCAGTGAGCTGAGAGCCAGCCACTGTGCTCCAGCCTGGACGACAGAGCCAGACTCCATCTCAAAAAAAAAAAAAAAAATGCTTTTACATCTGTGTATGTCCAAAGGAAATATGCATGATTGATTTTTAGTTTTCAAGAACTTGAATTTTTCATACTGTCCAGATCTAGAATTTAGGAACCACTGGAGATGTAGAAGGGGACACGTGTGCTCTGAGTAAAGCTTTCCTCATTCTCAAAAAAATAAAAAGGGGGCAACTCTTGGGTTTGTTTCAACTACTGGGTCAAATCTGGAGTCCTAGGGCTTTACCTTATCACCGACCTTGACCCTGAGTGTCCAGGTAACCTCCAGCTGCTCACCTGGCCTCCCTGGGCCTCATTTCCTCATGGGCAACATGACAGTAACTCTCCTACCTTGAGGGCTTTTTATTTTTTTTTTTCTGTTTCCGTGAGTTCACATGAAGAATCTACAGGATAATTCCAGGTCTGCTCCCGTGGCTCTGAGGCTACTTGGAGAGGGGGGTTAGAGCCACATCTGTGCTGTGACCTGGCCAGTACCAGTGCAGGGGAGGCAGAGCACGCTGCTGCTTGCTTAGGAACCCAACCGGGTCGCTGGCATCAGGCATCAACCCTGGCTGGCAACTGAGGCTGCTGCCTCTGGCCTGCCTGGCTTAGAGGCTGGCCAGACCTGGGCCGAGCAGTGGATTTAGCAACTGAGCTAGGGAAGTAGAGAGAGGTTGAAAAGCGAGGAGGGGGCTAGCATCAGAGGCCGAAAAGATAGGAAACCAGGCCGGGTGAGACTTGAGCACCCAGCAGGATCCTCAGGCAGGAGATAAGGGTTTGGTCCTCTTTTTCTCAAGGGCAGGTTTGGACTCTTCATTTGTGGGTGGTGACTCATCTCCACAAGGAGTTCTTGTGGCTCTATGCTGGTGTGCTCCACGGTCACTCAGATCTCCGTTCTCACACTGTTGTATTCACAATGGCTCCCTAATGCCACGGCAAGCCCCCAGCCTGGTCATTTTCAGGGGTGAGAGGTGCTTTACCCCTGCACACACATTCCTTCTTCTCACACCCAGCTGGCTGTTCTCTCCGAAGCTTTCTCATTGCCAAGTCCTGTCCTCAAATCTTGGGATCCACCTTTATTGGAAAGTACATCATGTTCAATATTACCCAGCTAATCCTCCAAGCTTGTCATTCACACTTGCATCTCAGGGAGATTTGGCAGCACAGCACCTCCCACACTCTCACAGCTGCCCTCTGACATAGTCATCTTTGTCGCAGGCCATGTGCTTAATCGGGCTGGGGGTTGCATTTATTCGTCTTTCTGTCCATCACAGATTCTAGCTCAGTGCCGGTCCTATGGCAGGTGTTCAGTACACTGTGGCTGGGTGCGAGAAAGAGGAGGAGCTGGGCCAGACACTGCGGAGGGGTCACCCAAAAGCCTCTCCTGGCCTTCTCCCCTAGCCGCCTTCTACCGGCGTGGAAACAAAACCTCAATTTCCCAGCTACTCTTGCAGCTAGTGAGACAACTCTGGCCAATAAGCTATAAGTGGAAGTCTTTGAGGAACACTTTCTTTCCAGAATAAGAAGTAAACTTCTCTAAGAAAATGCCTTGGATCCTTTTGCCATCCCCCTTCCTCCTACCTGGAATGCAGATGTGATGCCTGAAGGTGCAACAGTCATCTTGCAACCACGAGGCAGCAAGCCACAGTCAAACTGGCCAAGGGAAAAAGAAGAAAGTACCTTGGTTCCTGATGGTAAACTGATGACCATTACTGCTAGGCTGACCAACCATGTGGAGGTTTCCCAAGATGCTAAAATAGGAATGGTCCTCGGCAAATCTGGACATTGGTCCCCCTACCCCAGCCCTGGACTTACTGACTCCAGAAACATGTTATACAGTGAGAAAAATAAGCCCCTATTTATCCCAGCCATCTCGTCAGGTTTCTCCATTATTTGTGGTCAGAAGCATTCCTGCACATGAAAAGTCATTATTTCTAAGATTCAGCAAACAGACACACAGAGACTTGTAGGTCACAGGTGCCAGCTGGCTTCCCAGAGGTTATCCTGGTTGAGTCCAATAATGTTTCTTTATAAAAGTTTAATTATACTCATTTTACAGATGAAAATAACTGAGGCACCAAGAAGTTTAGCCCAACTGGAATCTAAATCTTGTCCATTTCATGCCATGCCCTTTCCCTCTGCAAAGCCACTGTGACTCATTTACTTTTAGTTCAATATGTGATCATCTAATGTTATCCTAGGCATGGGCCTCATGCTTTTCCGTTGAATAAAATTACTGTGAGACGTAATCACTGCCTTTCTTTTTATGATTTCTTGACTCCAAAACATCCTGATGATCTGATTTGTCTTTACATGATTGAATAATAATGAGTAAGTGCATGTGAGAACTGATTTACAGAATTTTAAAAAAAATTGTTGTTGTGGCCAGGAGCAGTGGCTTACACCTATAATCCCAGCACTTTGGGAAGCGGAAGTGGGCAGATCACTTGAGGCCAGGAATTCAAGACCACCTAGCCAACATGGTGAAACCCCAACTCTACTAAAAACACAAAAATTAGCCGGGCGTGCTGGCACACGCCTGTAGTCCCAACTACTCCGGAGGCTAAGGTGGGAGGATGACTTGAACCCAGGAGGTGGAGATAACACACACACACACATACACACACATATATATATAGTTGAATGGTTCAAAAGGTACAAAGGAGAAGGTGATAAAAAAGTCTCCTTCATGATACCTGTTGTTTTACAGATGAATACTAGGAAAATTTCCATCAGTTTTAAATGGATAGTTCTGATTGTGGACAACAGTGATAGTTCCATAAATTTGTATTCCGTTTTTGATATTACAGAATACTTTCAAAGACACTCATTTTCTCTTGCCAGTCAGTTGGGAAAGTTTTCTTCATATCCCCTTCATAGTCACAGATCTTCCCCTGAGCCCCTTCCGCCCTCGCTCCTGAGGTTGACTTCCCCCTGGGTCCCCTGCCCCTTTTGTAGTGATGCCCTTGGGGCCTCCTGGGTACAACTGTAGGCTCTTCCAGCTCTCTGTCCTAAGAACAGGCCTCTCCCAAAAGATGCTGGGGGTGGGCTGCTAAGGCTGTCCTGCTCTTGTAGGAGTGCAGCAGAGGAACCCCTTCAATCAGTGTCCCTAACCCTCATTTTCTCTTACAGTGCACACATTTATTTACATTTTGCCCTTTAATGTTTGTGAAGATTCTATAATAGCATATAGTTTATAATAGCATGAAAGATAGTTATTGCATTAATTGAAAAAGCATACTATTTCAATTACATTAAGTAACCAGATTAATTAATTGAATTACTGCAATTATACTAATTGGAAAACCATCTAGGTGTATGTATATATATCATATAATCAAGACCCTCAACAAAACCTGTGTTTAGAAAAATTCCTAGAAATAACTTATTCTTTCCTCCCTCTCATCCCAGCTGTACCTCTTCCCACAGATTCTCTCAGTTGAAATCCACCCAGCTTCCCAAGCCAGACCCCTTAGCATTATCACCCTCGACTCCTTTTCCTAGACTCCCACCACCAGCACCCTCACCACCCGCCAATCCTGTCACTAAGGTGTGTCCATTCTACCTCCTTAACCTCTCTCCAAACCCACAGCTACCACCCTAGTCCAGCCCCCACCATCCCATCCCATACCCAGGTTTCTGCAACAGCCTTAAAACCAGCCTCCCAGCAGCCTCCAGTCTTATTCTGCTTCAACCATTCTTTACATTTCAGTCAAGGTTCTCTTTCTTTTCTTAAAAAAAAAAATATGGCAACACACCCTGCTTAAATTAAAGGTTCTAATTATATCCTACTGTCCTCAGGAAGCAGTTGGATTCGTTTGGAGTTCTGGCCCCTGCTCGCTTCTCCGGCCTCCTCTCTTGCCTTTCCAGATTCTGCTCATGGCCTATGAGCTGCTGCTGAACCACTTGCGTTGAGCCCATGCCTTCTCTCCTCTAGGCCCTGCACAGGCTGTTCAGCATGCTCTGCACCCTACCCTCGATGAACTCCTCCTAATCCTCCAGGTCTCAGCCTCACCGACTTCAAGGCAAAAAGTTAAAACAAAAATGTCAACCAAGTCAGCTGAATAGTGATGATGTGTTTTCACTCTCATGTATATATAACTCAGTCAATTCATTGATCATTCATTGCAGAATCATTAATCCTGTACAATTTATTAGGCATATTTCATCTAGTGGCCCAGGGCACCACTGATTCTAGGTGAACCTATAGCGAGAGTATCTTTTTGCAGACTTATTCATTCATTCATTCAATATTTCCATCTTTTGTTTATATTTATTCAACAAATACCATACAAAAATTAACAGAAAGAAGTCTCTGTTCTCAAGGGGCATGATCTGGTGGAGGACACAGACTCACTAACAAAACATTGCTCCACGCAGTTAGTGCCACAAAGAGGAAGACAAAGCACCACAGTGGGTCAGAGACAGTCTCATGGTAGAATAGAAGTTGAAGTGGCAGGAGAGAAGAGTTTAACAGGTAAATGAGGCATGAGAGATGGGGGACAAAAACACAAGGGAGGGAAGCTCTTTCCAAAAGAGGAAATAGCAGGTACAAAGGCTGAGAGTTAAAACCTGGCTTGTACAAGGACCCAAGTAACGTATGAAGAATGACCAGAGTGCCAGGGGTGTGGGCAGGGTGGCCCTGGGAGCCATGAACCCCCAATACCCTTCTGCTGCTTAGTATACCCTCATCCTCCATCAGACTGGAAACCCTTTCTCCTTCCTCTCCCTCTAAGTCCTACCCATTCTCAAGACCTATTTCCTTCAAGAAGCCTTCTCAGACTAGGTACCAAGCAGATGAGCATTCAATTCGATTCTGTTTTGTACATGACCATGCAAAGATTTCATAATAAACCTTACCTTCCTGACAAATTGTAAACTCCTTAAAGGTGGAAACTGTGATTTACACTTATTATTTTTCTTTAATTTTTTTTTTTTTTTTTTTTTTGAGACAGAGTCTTGCTTTGTCACCAGGCTGGAGTACAATGGCGCAATCGTGGCTCACTGAAACCTCTGATTCCCAGGTTCAAGCAATTCTCCTGCCTCAGCCTCCCGAGTAGCTGGGATTACAGGAGCCCACCACCATGACCAGCTAATTTTTGTATTTTTAGTAGAGACAGGGTTTCACCATGTTGGCCAGAATGGTCTCGATCTCGACCTCATGATCCACCTGCCTCGGCTTCCCAAAGTGCTGGGATTACAGGCGTGAGCCACCATGCCTGGCGGATTTACACTTATTCTTAAATTCCTCTGGACATTTGGGTAAGAAACCGAGTATTGCTCTGTAACTATTCAGAGACAACACCAGCCTGGACTCTCTTAAAGTCAAAGTCCTGGAACACGGCCATGGACCCAACATCAAGCAATGGCTGGTGAGTCTCTTAATACATACCTCTTACCCGTCTTCACGTACCTGCTATAATATTGGATCATAGGTTTGTGGTGAGCATCAGTTAGATGCCTTAGCCTAATTTTCTTATTCTTGGAGAAGAGATAAGTAATAATGTTATGGAATTTAAAGCGATTCTCATTAGAAGTCCCTACTTTTAATCAACCTTTGAATTTTGTCTTTTGTTTTTTCGAGATGGGGTCTCACTCTGTTGCCCAGGCTGGAGTGTAGTGGTGTGAACATGGCTTATTGCAGCCTCAACCTCCTGGGTTCAAGTGATCCTCCCGCCTCAGCCTCCTGAGTAGCTGGGACCACAGGTATGCATCACTACACCCAGCTAATTTTTTAATTTTTTGTAGAGATGGAGTCCCACTATGTTGCTGGTCTTAAACTCCTGGACTCAAGTGATCCACCCACCTCAGCCTCGCAAAGTACTGGGATTACAGGCTTGAGCCACCACGCCCAGCCTGAATTTATTGTTGATTAACTTTTCACCTACGGAAAGTAACAGCTGTTGCCATCTGTGAAGCCCTGGACTCTTAGAAGAACCAAGTCTTTGTTCCATCTCTATTGTGTGTCAGCCTTGTGACCTTGGGCAAGTCATCTATGCACTTTTAAACCAAAGTTTCCCCTATATTTCAAATTGAGCTGATAATACCTCACAGGGCTATTGTAAGGAATAAACGTAATAATGGATGTGAAATTAATTGGTAGTATATGAAGAGTTATTTTAAACATCAGAGAGTATTTTAATCTTTATTGTAAACTAACGCTCTCTTTCCTTCGTTTTATTCCTAGCATTCAGAATCCCAGTGCAAAATTCCTTCCCTTTCCACAGGGAAGTGAGTGAACTGTACTGATTTTAAGGAGAGAGAGTGTTCATCATCTCATATCTGGGAGATCTAGGAAATCACCTTCTCAGGCGATCTATACATGTTGGAATAATTATGTCTGCCTTACTGAGGATGGCAGGTTCTCTTGGCAGAGGGAGCACAGGCTAGGTAAGGAGCCCTGCCAGGTGTACCACCCCAAGGGCATGGCACCAGCTGAGGAAGCTGCCCAGGCTAAGCTCTGAGAACAGTAGTCTGTCCTGGAGAGAATTCTGTATTCCAGGCTGTCCTCGTCAGAAAGAGGGTTCTGATTAGATTTGTCAGGGGAGATTGGTTAAACAACGCAAACCAAAAAAGTGGGCTCCAAAGCAAAGACCCTAAAAAAAATGAGGCGAGGATGGAACCATGGAAGGAGAGAACAGTCTTATGTACACAGCAAACACCAAGCCAACCTGCAGTCAGAGGCCTGAACTCAAAGCTTGTCTCTGATACTAACTGGCTGTGTGACTTTGGAAAATTCACCCATCCTTTCTGAGCCTCTGTAAAACTGTGCTCTGTAACATGAGCGTAACAATTTCTAGCTTTTGGTGTTATTTAAAGATTACATTTGTGGGAAAGAGCTTGACAAACTGAAAATGCTATATGACTATAAGCTGACTATAAATTATACGCTATGTAATAAATTACTATAATAATCATTCAGACAGCCCATATGACCTGTGTGTCTCTGGGCCTCCAGGGAGTTGTCCATAAAGAGGCCTTAAGTAGAATTCCAACAACCCAAGGGACTGAGAAGGCATCTCCTGCGGGTGAGGTGTGTGCATGAAAGCCAGCTGGTTCCCACTGGTAACTCAAAGGCCACCCCCAGGGAGCTTGTCATTGTTTCTGATGTGCATCCCCATCCTGGGGGGCACTGCTGCATCCCCCTCATTCCCACCTACACTTCACACTTTAGAGTTCAAGGCCCTTCCTCTTGCTCTACCTTTTTTTCAACTCATTTTTATTTATGTTTTATTATTGTTTTTTAATTCTGGAGACAGGGTCTCACTCTTCCCAGGCTGGAGTGCAGTGGCAGGATCACAGCTAACTATAACCTCAAACTCCTAGGTCAAGTGATCTTCCCACCTCAACCTCCCACGTAGCTGGGACCACAGGCATGTACCACCATGCCTAGCTAATATTTTTATTTATTGTACAGATGGGGTCTTGCTATGTTGTCCAGGCTAGTCTTGAACTCCTGGCCTCAAGCGATCCTCCCACCTTAGCCTTCCAAAGTGCTGGAATTATAGGCATGAGCCATCACACCCACCCTTCCTTACCTTTTTGAGCCTCCCAATAAACCTGTAGCTTAGCAGAGCAGATAACAACCCCTGCCTTCACCTACACACACTTTTTATAAATGACTTTCCTGGGGCCACAAAGCTCAAAAGGACAGCTGGAGATTTTTAGCCTCCGCAGCCTGGAACCCACAGCTTGGAGGGTCAGCTGAGATTTGAACCCAGATGCCTAACATCCTTGCTCTGCTCATAGCCCAAGCTGCTGCCTTCGGGGTAAACAGAATCCCCATTAGCACAAAATTCCCTGGCAACCTTGACTAGGCCTGGATACCTGCTTCTACCCACAAGTGTTTATTTTCTTGTGTTGTTTCCAAGGGGACCAGTAGACACTTGCTCTCCTGCTTTGGTCCTCACTCCCCGTGTGTAACTGGGGAGCCCTGTTGGCCCCCATTGTGATGCATGGGCTTCCTCAGGCAAGCAGGCAGTGACTGAAGCCCTGCCAGCCGCGTGGGCCGTTCCTCTGCAGCACTGCACTCAGATGCGATTAGGCCTGTGTGTCACAATGCTTGGCAACAGTTCCGGGAGGCAGGAGACCTTTGCTCATGCCATTGTCCTGTCAAGTAACTGCAATTTCATTTGGTGGTTGGCTAGCTTGGCCTTTTGCATCATCCTATCCTGCCCCCTCTTCCCTCTGCTAATGGTTAGTCCATCATTCCAGATTGTTGAGGGGGCACCCTGGGTGGAAGTGTGAAGTTCCCACGCCTTTCCCCCTGAAGCAATTTCAGAATGATCACTCTGGATAATGAAAAACTGCTACATGTTTTAGGAGGAGACTTCCTCGGAATTTCCTGTTCCTGCCGTGGTAGACTTTAACCCCAGCACCACACACTCTGAGCTAGCTGTAGAGCAGGACAGGAATTCAGACGTTCATTCATTCAACAATTTTTATTTTTATTTTTATTTTTTGAGACAGAATCTTGCTCTGTCACCCAGACTGGAGAGCAGTGGTACAATCATAGCTCACTTTAACCTCTGCCTCCTGGGCTCAAGAGCTCGTCCCACCTTAGCCTCCCAAGTAGCTAGGACCACAGGCGTGCGCCACCATGCCCAACTAATTTTTAAATGTTTCATAGAGACAGAGCACTGAGATTACAGGTATGAGTCACTGTGCTTGGCCCATTCAACAAATTTTAGTTGAGCACAATCTACACGCCAGTCGCTGCTCTAGACTCTGGGAATACTGCCGTGAACAAAACAGATGAAAAGCCTTGCCCTCATGGGGCTGACATTCACGGGTGGGGAAGGGAGTGAAGAGAAGAGACAGGTGGCCAGATATGGTGGCTCACACCCATAATTCCAGCACTTTGGGAGGCCAAGTCGGGTAGATCACCTGAGGTCAGGAGTTTGAGACCAGCCTGGCTAACATGGTGAAACCCCATTTCTACTAAAGATACAAAAAATTAGCTGGGTGTGGTGGCACATGCCTGTAATCCCAGCTACTCAGGAGGCTGAGGCAGGAGAATCGCTTGAATCCAGGAGGCGGAGGTTGCAGTGAGCAGAGATTGCACCATTGCACTCCAGCTTGGGTAACAAGAGCGAAACTCCATCTCAAAAAAAAAAAAAAAAAAAGAGAGAGAGAGAGAAGAGACAGGCAAACCAACTGAAAAAATAGATATGTTACAAGATTCTGGGAAGAAAAATAAAACAGGAGAACCTGACCAAAGAAGATGGTCTTCCCAGCACCCACACAGTGCCCAGCACAGAGCAGGTCCCTGACTCTAACTGACCTGGCCAGCTCCTCAGGGTCAGGTCTAATTTCCCCAAGCCCCTGGCACAGCTGGTGAGGGGCTGCTAAAATGGAAAGAGCCCCTAGAATCAACCACCAACACTGATGGCAGAAGTATCCCCAAAGAGCCAGATTCCACCCAGTGTAGCCACCTCCATCCAACCCTGCCAGGATGTCCTCTCTTCCACATCTTCCTTGCCCTTCTCCAAATCCTGGCTACCTGAACCCAGTCATTAGGACCTGCACAGTCCTAATGTTTTGCTGGGAAACCAACAAGCAAAAAGACCGTGATAGTACAGAGACGAACAATCTGCAGGGCCTGTGCAGGGGCTGTGGGAGCCCTGAGGATGGCGGAAGTAGTTTTTGTAGGGTTCTGCCCTTTGCATTGTAGGATGATAAGCAGCATCCCTGGTCTCTTCCCACTGGATGCCAATAGCAACCCATCCCCAAATTGGGACAACCAAAAATATCTCCAGACTTTGCCAAATGTCCCCTGGGGGGGTTGGGGTAGGGGGGCAAAATCAGCCCTAAGTGGAGAATCACTGGTTTAACTCAAGGTCAATTCAACTTATTTTACCAAGAAGCACCTTTTATTTATTTTGGAACTTTTATTAACGCTGCATGTAACCTATATTATTCTCAACACTCTGGGAAGTGCTGGTTTCCAGATAAAGCTCATGTTCCCTATCCCAGGGTGCAGGACCTGCCTGACCCTCTGGCCACACCCTGAACCACCCTTTTTGCTTCTCTACTTTTGGCTTCAGTAAAGGCCAGCCGTAGTTGCCTTCAAACACTGCATTTGACATTCTGGGCTCAGGCTGCTTCTGCTGTCTGGAATGCTCTTCCCACCCATCCTCACCTGGCTCACTGATTCATTCTTCAAGTCTCCACTTGGGCATCATCTCATCAAACTCTCCTGAAGCCCAAACAGGGCTGAGCAACCCACACTGCTCCTGAGCTCCCGTAGCATCTGAAGCACTACAGTCCTACAGTCTGCATAGTTTAAGGTTATGGACTCATTTCTCTATTTGACCCGCAAGGCAGAAACCCTGTCTTTTCATCATTGTTAGCTCCAGAATCTGGTAAAGTGTCTGGCACAGAGTAGATGCTCTATACAGGTCAAAATGAATTGAAAAGTAAATAGAACTTTGGAAGGCCAAGGCAGGAGGATCACTTAAGGCCAGGAGTTCACGACCAGCCTGGGCAACACAGCAAGATCCTATCTCCACAAAAAAATTAATAATTAGTCAGGTGTGGTGGCGCATGCCTGTGATCCTAGCTACTCGGGAGGCTAAGGTGGGAGGATCACTTGAGCCCAGGAGTTGGAGGCTGCTGTGATGGTCGTGCCACAGCACTCTAGCCTGAAAGAGTGAGATCTGGTCTCGGAAAAAAAAAAAAAAAAAAAAGAGAGAGAAAAGTAAATAGAACACAAAGATGGGTGAGATAAAGATACAGGGAGTGAGGACGGGAGAGCGCAGGCTCGGGGAGGAAAGGAGCGGAGGGGTATCTTCTTCATGCAACATGGGAAGAGATGATTAAGTTGCCTGCTCCTACTCCTCATTTTTTCCTCCTTCCGGCTAAACAGTCCTAGTTGCCTTGATCTTTAATCTGATGTCCATCTCATTTTCCAACCCTCTAATCATCTTCGTCATTGGCATCACTCCGTGCTTCTCCACATTTTCTAGAGCTGCTTTTGTGTGTAAGACGATGCGTTCAGAGCCGCAGGAACACACAGCCCCAGGAGGACGGCTTCCACTTAATTAGCTTGATTCCACAATTCCCTGAGCCTCACGTCGCCGGACCTGGTGGCTGTTTAGAGGAGCCCTGCCTCTGGGCACTGGCAAATTATTTTCACAGGGAAGCTAGTGGAGAGAGTGTAATTGATGATTATGCTAATTCCTTCCTTTTCTACGTCAGGGACTGCTCCGCAGGGAGGCCAGGCTCCCGGGCGGGTGTGTGTGAAGGTCTAGCAAGTTCTAGGCTCCTTCCTCCACAGCAGCCCTCCATGTCACAGGCTCTGAAGCTGTGCGGAGACCGCCCACTGGTGAAAGGACCTCCCCAGGGTCACCCTCGGAGGAAAGACACGGCCCGCGTGCGAGGGCGGGGCGGGGCGGGGGGACATTCCACCCTAGCTTCTGGAACTCCAAGCTTACACCTTTCCCCCACCCCGCAGCTCCCTCTCGGGGTGTCGGTGACAGCAGGGGAAGCCAGTCCCTTAGCAGCTCTGAAATCTTGTGACAGGCCGGGCAGCCTTGGACTGCCCAACTGTGGCCCCTGGGCGGTCTGTAGCATCTAGGGCCCGCCGCCGCTGGAGCGGATGCTCTCCTGAGCCCCTCACAGGAGCCCGCCTGGGGAGCCACTGGGCCCCTCAGCTTCCTCAGCCCGAGCCCAGCACAGTCTGGCGGCGCTGGCTCCCGACGTTTCTGGCTGGGTCTGGCGCCTCCAGTCCGCGTGGACCTGGCGGGGGCGCGCGGCTCGGAGCGTGGAGATGGAGGGGCGTGGGGCACGGCGGGGGCTGGGAGGCTGCGGCGGGACAGGGCACTGCAAGGACCTTGCCGGCTCCAGGACCCGCCTGGTCCTCTAACGAAGTCCCGGCTTCATGGCGGACCTACAGAGGGAGCCTTGAGGTGTGGAGTCTTGAAGACGCTGTCCCAGGCTGATGCCACCTCTGTGTCCCCAGGATGCGTGGCGGAAGCAGGAGAGGCCCCTCCCTGACCCCCAACCGCCCCCAACGCAGAAGCTGAAGGAGGCTCCGGCCTGTTTGGTGAGAGGACCAGAGGCTGCTGCAGGAAGAGAGGGCTGCGGCGCCCGTGGTGGTGGGGAAGGGTCATTTGGCTTGGATGTGGATTCCAAACTGCCCTGGCCGGCTGTATCCTCCCGGATGGAAGGCAGTAGGGCAGCAGCACAGGTGGGCGCCAGGGAAGCTGGGGGCAAGGGGCGGGAGCTCTCTGTGACTCCTTTGCCTCTGGAAAACCGGGAGGGCATGAGGCCTCGTCTGCAGCAGTGTCGCGTGCGTGAGCGAGATGTGCAATGTCAGCTCCGGAAGCGACAGCTCGGCTGCCTCACTGCCTGGCCTACGCCCTCCACAGGAAGTCCTCCTTCTGCCTTCCCCTTCACACCTCCTTGGCAACTGTCCAGAGTCCAGGGAGTGAGCTGCCTGGGAAGAATGCAGCGACAAAAATACTTAGCCGCATCCAGGACTTCCCTGGTGGCAGCTGGTCCCGACCATGGGCTTCCCCTGGGAACTGTTGTGTTGGGGAATGAATTCCCAGTCTGACCCTGGCTCTGGCACGCCCCTGGGCGGGGGGGCTTGGAGAACTCACCCAAACTCTCAGCCTCAGTTCCCACCCCTGTCAACTAGGGCTAATAATACCTCCCCCAAATGCCCCCTGGGGGTATTAACTAATATAATGTCGATGGCCACCTTTCTTTACTCAGAAGAGCAATGAGAGGATAGAGTGCCACAGCAAGCACGCAGGGCGCCCAGTAGCGGTGCTGAGTGAGCTACCAGGAGGCACGTGGCGCTTGCCTGGAGACTGTACGCCAGCAAACAGCCACTCGGGGCGCTTGCTGGGCGCCGGCACTGTGCTGAATCTCTAGGTAAGCCCCATTAGTTAAGCATTATCCCCATTGCGCACATGAGGGAAGGAGACCCTAGAGAGACTAAGGAACCTGTCTGAGGTCACCCAGCGCCAGGATTCAAACCCTAGCTGTCTGCTGCCAAGGCCCCCGCTGCCAGCCACTCCACGGTGCTACCCACTGGGGGTGAGGTGCCAGGGTCTGTCCCAGCCGGCCCTGAGTCACTAATCTTCCCATATGATCTCCCTGGGACTCCACGCCCTTATCTGTAAAGTGGGCATGATCGTGCCAGCTCCAAATGGATGTTGTGAGGTCAACTTGGTGGTCCTCACCCCTCTGCAGTGCGCAGCAGGAGACACTTTATAAACAGAGGATTACCTCTGCCGCCTTGAGCCAGATGGCTTGCCCTGCCAAATTGTTGGAATGGTTCAGTGACAAGTGTGCTATTAGGAAGAAATTTATGATGCTTCATTCAGAGTGACTCACTGAATCCCTGCGGTGAGGGTCATCAGCTAACTGGCGAACCCTGGCCCCAGCTGCCTTGGGTCTGGTTACCTCCCCACCAGAGGGTCAGTGGTGGCCAGTGACACAGGTAAGTGAGGACAGTTGGAGAGGGCAGGCAGCCTCCAGTAGGGGAGGAGGTGGTGCCTGCAGTGGATCTGCTTAGACCTCACACTACGTGCCACGGGCTCCAGAATTCCCTTTCTGCTTGCCACCAAGTGTCCCAGGATGCCCAAGTGCGGCTCCAGGCCACTCTTCTGCTCCTCTCCACCACATTTGCTCAGCCCTCCCCAGGACTGGGTCAGCCAACAGATATTTCAAAGTGTTTGGGTGAATTCTCTTCTCTCTGCCTTTGAGTCACAAAAGAGGACGATGATAAAGAACTAAACTTCAGGGGAAAGAAGATTTAGCTCAGATGTTGCAGTTCTGCTGGGATTGTTTTTTGTTTGTTTGTTTGTTTGTTTTCCTTAAAAACTACAAAACACTATGTTCATGAGAAAAATCTCCAGCCTTAGAACTTGGTCATAAATGTAACTGTATGAGAAGAACCAGTGTAAGAAAACACCTTCCGGAATTGCGGGTTATCTTAGACAGATGTCACTGCAACTCGCCAAACAAATCTGATCCCTCCCCATCTGCTCCCTGGGGCAGTATGAGGAATTTCTTTGATATACCCAAACCCAGAGGTTAGGATGAGGACACATAGACTGCCTGACAGACACTTAAATATATCTGTAGTATGGACAAGGTGAGAACCTGCTCCCTTCACTGGTGGTTGCCTTTCTAGTCAACCACATTTTCCAAATGGCTCATGGCCAGGCAGGTTGCAAAAGCAGGTGGCTAGGCAGTGAAATGGGGTCCATAATGTCATTCACTGTGAAGCACACTCCCTCTCCCTGACAGGAGAGCCCCTCTGGCTCTTTCTCAGATCCCTTTGACTTCTCCTTTAATCTTAGCCCCATGAGGCTCACCCACAGGACACAGGTTAATAACCAGAGCTGTAGATGTAGAGACAGGCACACCTAGGAGCTGACCGCCTGAGAGTGTGAGAAAGGGTCGAAGAACCCTAAAGAAGAGACAAAATGGCTTTTCACACTGTGGCTGATCCCTGTGGGAGAAAATGCACCCCACACCTGACAGGTGCCATTCATCACAATGGCCCTGTTGGAGCCAAGCTCATGCTTGGTGCCATGACCTAAGAAATCAGGGATGCACACAAAGCATGTCCTGAGCATTTGTGATGTGCCAGGCATGCTTCTAGGTGCATTTCCTGCTTGAATTCATTTGATCCTCACAGCAGTCCTGTAAGGTATTATGTGATGGAGCCTGGATTTAAATTAGACTCTCAAATTCCATCTCCAGTGGTTACATTATTAGAGATGTGAATTTGTCTCCAAAAAAACACTTAACGGTACTATTATTATTTGATCCTTTTCCCAGTGCCAGACAGTGTGCTAAGTATGCATTTTACATTTGTTAATTCATTTATTATATGCAAAACTTTTTTTTTTTTTTTAAGACAGGGTTTCCCTCTGTCACCCAGGCTAGAGATAGTGGCTTGATGGCAGCTCACTGCAGCCTCAGCCTCCTAGGCTCAATCCATCCTCCCATCTGAGCCTTCTGAGTAGCTGGGACTACAGGGGCACACCACTATGCCCAGCTAAATCTTTGTATTTTTCATAGAGATGGGGTTTTGCCATGTTTCCCAGGCTGGTCTCAAGCTCCTGGGCTCAAGTGATCCACCCACCTCAGCCTCCCAAAATGCTGGGATATAGGCATGAGCCATTGTGCCCAGCTGCAAAACCACATTTTATAGCTAAGGAAGTTGAGGCTCAGAGAGATTACTTACTCAAGGTAATAAGGCTAATAAGTAGTGAAACTGGGACTTGAACCCAAGTTTCTCCAATTCCAAATCCTTTAATGAGAATTAGTGTGTTCTGCTTCTTTCCCCAGTATGAGGTTGTGGTATATGTATTTGTAACTACCTAAAGCCATGAGGGTTTGGTTAACAAAATTCTTTAAAAGGTCTTGTATGAGTATACAGGCAATACAAAGAGCATGCGAAGACCTCCTGCTAAACGTGGTGGATTGACATTCTGCATGTATCTTTTCTCACTTTCTTACAGATTTTTCACAAAGATAGCTGCAATAATTTCTCCTATTCCTGAAACAAGCCTCTTTACAGTGTGATTTTGTCAGTCCTCCCATCAAGATAAAAAGCCTTGAATCTGATCTGACTTGCTTTGGCAAACATAATTCAGGGGAAGTGATGTTGCCTTTAACTTTTTGGAACACTGCCCTGAGACCACCCTTTAAATAAGCTAGTCTAGCATATTAGAAGATGAGGGGCCAAGCGGGGAGAGCTGAGGAACCCCAACCAACAGCCAGCACCAATCACTAATCATGTGGACAAGACCAACTTGTATTTTCCAGGCCAGCCAATGCTAACTGAATGCAGCGGTATGAATGAACTCAGGTGAAACCAGCAAAGGCGTCACCCAGTCAGTTCCTAGAATCATGAGAAATCACAAATTACAGTTGCTTTAAGCCACGAAGTTTGGCATGATATATTATGTAACAATGGATAACTGATACATCTTTCCAAATCCCACCTCACTCGCCTCTCTGCAAAAAAAAAAAAAAACCATTAATAATGGAATTATAAATCCGTTGGATCAAAAGGATGAAGCAATAAGAAGACAACCACTGGGGAGGAAAGACTTCCAAACATTTTTATCGATAGGCAGGTAGGTAGAGGAGCAGTGTCTGCACAGAGCTGAGGAAGTCACACCCCACATGCACACAAGAGAAGTGTATAATGAGAAGTGAACTAAGGTGCTCCATGGAATCTCCAAAAATTTGATGCTTAAAGGCACCAGGTACCACAGAAAGCAGGGGTGAGACCCAGGGCTAAACAATAGGAGGCCACCCCCTCCTCTCTTTTTACATGGAAGAAACCAGAAATTTATTATCTGGAGAAGTTGACCTGGAGATGCTGTGAGTCAGGTCTGGAACTCAGGACACTAGTCACAGCACAGCATGACAGTGAGGCAGGAGTTTGAAAAATGGGAGAGTAATTTAAAAATATATATAAACTACGGACTCTCAGATTCTTTGGCTGTTCCCAGAACACTAGCAGCTAGGTGTCACTGCCTTTCCAGGCAGGCAATTGGAAGATTCTTCTCTAGATAGATTGAGCTTCTTCTTCACCCACATCCTCCACTCTTAGGAAAAGATCTCCACAAAATAATACTTGAAAGTTCTCAGTAAAACAGCCTTCTAGCCATCTGGTCACCCTACTATGATGCTCACTAGCCTACAAGACTTCCTTACTCTTAAATATGAAGGATCACCAGATATTTGAAATGAGACAGGTCAAAACAAACAGAAAGGCCAGGCACAGTGGCTTACGCCTGTAATCCTAGCACTTTGGGAGGCCGAGGTGGGCAGATCACCTGAGGTCAGGAGTTTGAGACCAGCCTGGCCAACATGGTGAAACCCCGTCTCTACTTAAGAACAAAAATTAGCCAGGCGTGGTGGCGGGCGCCTGTATTCCCAGCTACTCGGGTGGCTGAGGCAGAAGAATCACTTGAACCCGGGAGGCGGAGGTTGCAGTGAGCCGAGATTGTGCCATTGCACTCTAGCCTAGGGGACAAGAGTGAGACTTCGTCTCAAAAAAAAAAAAAAGAAAAGACTCAGAAGAATCAGACACTGACAATATACAGCAGGTAGAAAAACCTTTAAAAAACAAAAAGGAAGCTATAAATTAGTAATTTTGGAAAAATACGACATAAAAGGAACAGTCAGAGAAGAAAGCTCTTTGAAGCTTAAAATATAACTAAAGCAAAAAATTTTAATAGAAGCTGTCCAGTACAGGGAGTTTAAAAAAAAAAAAAAAAAAGGTTCACACCAGAACACATCAGTATCAAATTTTAGAACCAAATGATCAAAAGAACATCCAGAAAGTCCTAGAAAGAGAAACACACCTAATAGACAAAGGAATGAAAGCAGGAAGGGCATAGAACTTCTCATCAGAAGCAATAAACAGAACACAGTGGAGAAATGCCTTCAAAATTCTGAAGGAAAATGATTTTCAACTCAGATTCAACCCAGATATAAAATTCAACCCAGAATTTTATATCCAGCCAAATGATCAATCAAATATGAAGGGAAAATAAAACCATTTCTGGAATACAGGACTCAAAAACTCAAAGTCATGAAAGAGGAAGCCAAGGCCTCCGGGAACATGGGCAGCAAAAGATAAGTAAAATCTCAGAGCAGGGAGAGAGTAGCCAGCTCAGCTATTACAGTAGAACAGAGAACTGGGGAGGGAAGTCTCGCTAAGTGACCGGGAGATGGGAAGAACTGGTAAATTATATGGCATGTATAAGTAGTGGGGCATTTTATTGCTATACCTTTGATAGACCCAATAAAGAAATTGGGGAAAATTGCAATCAGTAAGAAATGGGAAAGGGAGTGATGGTGTCTTACTTATTCCAGAAAAAAAATTGTCTGAGAAATGGCACTTAACTGAACATTTTGAAATCTAAAGTAGGGCCAGGCGCGGTGGCTCACGCCTGTAATCCCAGCACTTTGAGAGGCTGAGGCAGATGGATCACCAGAGGTCAGGAGTTCAAGATCAGCCTGGCTAACATGGTGAAACCCTGTCTCTACTAAAAATATGAAAATTAGCTGGGCGTGGTGACGGGTGCCTGTAATCCAGCTACTTGGGAGGCTGAGGCAGGAGAATTGCTTGAACCCAGGAGGTGGAGGTTGCAGTGAGCCAAGATCATGCCACTGCACTCCAATCTGGGCAACAGAGTGAGACTCCATCAAGAAAAAAAGAAAAAGAAAAAAAAAAAGAAATCTAAAGTAAAGACAGAAAAAGACATCTGCCTAGTGGAAAGTGGTGCTTCAGAGGAGCAGGGCAGAGGAGGGAAAGAGTCGGGGCTGTCAGCTGCTGGTTTTTTTGCTCTGCCTTTTAGCCCTATTTGATTTTTAACTACGGGTATGGGTCACCTTAATAAAATATAACATTAATTTTTATGCAAAAATAACGGGCATGGGCCTGAGAGTCCTTGCCTGGATTCAAGTCCCACTCTGCAACCCTTATTGGTGGCAGAGCCTGGGTCAAGCCACTGGTCTTGCTGAGCCTCAGTTTCCTTATCTGCCTTCTAAAATGGAGGTGAAGATGAAATATAAGTGAAATATAAGGTGTAGATGAAATGTAATGAACACAATGACTGTTAAGGGCCTGGCACAGGTTATGTGTTTACTAAATTATAGTCACTGTGATTTTTAAGATTTCTGAGAAATTCCAGGGTATAAAAGGAAAGCAAAATTTCACTGTCCAGGGTTTGGGAGGAGTCGAGAAAGCCTGGTTGAATGTCACCCTTGCATTCGTCAGTAAGTTCTCTGGCTGTTAAGCAGCAGATATTCTGCAGCCTCCCGCCCAGCCCCTCCATGCCAGTTAACAGTGATGTCGTAGTCAGCTTTCAGAGCGGGTTATGAGGAGCTAGGATTCCGCAGAGAGTGGCTCTTCACATAAAGGCCCAATTCATGCCCAGGGACATGCTGGAGGGTTTTCCTTCTGACACAATCATCCCATACAATAAGCCACCTCCAGGGGATGGATCAAAAGCAGCTCCAAGATGGGCATTTCGTGCAAAGCTGGAGGAAGGCAGCCCCGGGCTCAGCTGGGGGCTGGGGAGCACAGTGGAGTCAGGCAGAAAGGTCCTGCCCCTGACCTTCCAAGATCCTGGGCTCCGAGCAGCCAACAGTGGTCTTATGCCCCACCCAAGGGACAGGCCTCTATGGAAGGCCTAAGGCTGAGAATGCTGACCCCTTGACCTTAATATATGTACATGTATATTTAAACAAATGTATTGAATGGGGAAATGTCTAGAAAGAGACAAACTCTAAAATGTTAACCATAGTTCTTTCTGGATGGTGGTATTGGGGCTGATTTTAATTTTTTTTTATTTATCTGTATGTTTCAATTTTTGTACCAGGATTATACATTCCCTTTGAAGTTTTGATTAATAATAGCAATAATGAAGTAGGAGATGCTGAATCCCTGAGTGTGGGGGAGGTAGGAGGGAAAGTTCCAGGGCCCCTAAAAGGAACAAATGACAGTCAGCCTGAGAGACTCCTTAACAGCAGGGAACATGTCACTCATCTTCCAGACAGAATTCTTAGAATTCAGAGAGGCTGAGGGTTGGGGTGTGCAACAAGGCAGAATAATAGAAAACAGCTAATGCTTTGATAACAACGCATGCAATGTGTTGTTCTATTCTTTAGCTCCTTTAATCCTCCCAATGGCCTCATGAGATAGGGTCAATTATTCTCCCTATTTGACACATGAGAAACTGGGGTCCAGAGAAGCTAAGTGCTTGCCCAAGATTCCTGCTGGAACTAGAACCCAAGCATCCCACTGTAGGGTCTTGGCTGGTAACTGTTACGCTTTAATGGCAGCAGCACCATTATAATCAGAGAGAATGAGAGAAATGCTTAAATCACAGGGGCTATCACTCTTTTCCGAAAGGAAAGCTACTTTTTATTTTCTGGATGTCTTTACTAGTACCCCTCTTTCTGTTTCACTGCCTAGGCCCCCAGAGAGAAGAGCAAGGTCGCAGCCGTGGACTTAGAAATCAACCACAGCGATATAAGGGAATGAACTAATGGTATTTGCAGCAACCTAGATGAGATTGCAAGCTATTATTCTAAGGGAAGTAACTCAGGAATGGAAAAACCAAACATCGTATGTTCTTAATCATAAGTGGGAGTTAAGCTATGAGGATGCAAAGGCATAAGAGTGACACAATGGATTTTGGGGACTCAGGAGAAAGGATGGGAAGGGGATGAGGGATAAAAGACTACAAACTGCGGGCTGGCCCTGGTGGCTCACACCTATAATCCCAGCACTTTGGGAGGCCAAGGCAGGCGGATCACCTGAGGAGTTCGAGACGGCCTGGCCAACACAGTGAAACTCCATCTCTACTAAAAATACAAAAATTAGCTGGGCATGGTGGCAAGCACCTGTAATCTCAGCTACTTGGGAGACTGAGGCAGGAGAATCACTTGAACTCGGAAGCGGAGGTTGCAGTGAGCTGAGATTGTGCCACTGCACTCCAGCCTGGGAGACAGAACAGGACTCCATCTCAAAACAAAACAAAACAAAACAAAACAAACAAACAAAAACTACAAACTGGGTGCAGTGTATACTGCTCGGATGATGAGTGCACCAAAATCTCACAAATCACCACCAAAGAACTTACTCATGTAACCAAACACCACCTGTTCCCCAGTAACCTATGGAATTTTTTTTTAATTTACATATGAACACTTAAAAAAAAGAGAAAGAGAGAGAAATCAATCACTGCAACCTGGAATTTACATTCCACTTATACCTTCCAAGCACACCCCACTGGACAATTTTTAAATGCATTAACAATCGCTATCTATTTAATCCTTACGCATACCCTGTCGGGTCAACCTTGACACTTGGTTGGCCCCTTATCAACCTTCTTGTGCTTGTTTCGTGTTTCTCTTCCCCATCAGACTGTAAGTTCCCTGAAAGCAGGGACCTGGTACCCCTTATTTACCTTGTATCACAGGTGTCTGGGACTTTGTCCTGTGCTACCCTGATTGTAAACACTGGCCTCACTTTGCCAGCAAGGAAACTCAGACTCAGAGACATTACGGATCTTGCTCAAGATCCCACAGTGAATAGCACTGGAGCTGGGCTTCCAGGCTGGAGTCTGACCCTGTGAACCATGGCTCACACTCACCCTTCTAGATAGTGCTGTTTCAAAGCACACGTATCACAAGAGAGGTACACCTGTGGCCATCTGGGAGCTGCAATAGTGGCCAAGCCTTCCCAGTGGGCAGCAGCTGGGGTAGGGAAGGGGCAGCCAGTCCATGAAAAGGCTGAGCACAGAGTGAGGCCAAGAAGCATCACTGACAGGAGGTAGCATAGACTCTGGGCTAGACGTCCAAATTCTGGCCCTACTTAGGAATCATGTGACTCTGAGCATCTGCCTCTTCACGAATAGGTCAATTTCACTGATTAAAAGTAAGAGACAGCTAAACCCTCATGTGGCCATTCATACAAGTGAGTTATTCTGAGCTTCAGTTTCTCATTTGTAAAATGGGAACAATTCCTCATGGGGTTGTCATGAGGATTATATGGATTAATACTTATAGAGTACTTGGTACAGTAACTGGCCCACAGTAGTAGGAGGTTGGGCAGAGTAACAGACAGCACCAAACAAGTAAATATCCACAGGATGGAGTGTGCATGCACACAGACCAGCCACCTCAGCATTCCCAGTTATGAAGAGTGAGAACATGTATGGAAATTCCCAGTGATAGATCCATTAGCCAAATATTCTGTATCAACTTTTACTGCATAAAAATCCACCCCAAAATTTAACGGCTTAGAACACTCACTCTCTTATTGCTCATAATTCTTAGGTTGGCATCAGCTGGGCAGTTTCTGTTTGCCTCACCTGGGTTCACTCACAGGGCTGCAGTCAGCTGGGAGGTCAGCTGGGGGCTGGTTGGTCTAGGGCAGGTTATTCAACCTCAGCACTGCTGACGTTTGGGACCAGGAATTCTTTATTATGGGGGGACTGTCCTGCACATTATAAGATGTGTAGCAGCATCTCTGGCCTCTGCCCACTAGATGCCAGTGGGACAGCCAAAAATATCTCCAGTCATTACCAGATCTTCCCGGGGGGAACAAGTCGTCCTTTGGTTGAGAGTAACTGGGAACTAGTGGAACTCAGCAGGCATGACTTGTCTTTGCTCCCTGGTCTCACCTTCCAGCAGGCCAGCCCAGACTTCTTCCTGCAATAGCAGAAGGGGTCCCAGCAGCAAGAGGGAGCAAGCCCTGATGCACCAGTGCCTGTCAAGCCTTTGCTTGTATCACATGTGCTGACGTTCCATTGGTCAAAACAAATCCCATGGTCAAGCCCAGAGCCAGTGTGGGCAAGGACAACACAATGATGTAGAAACAAGGAGGCGTCTTGATTGGGAGCCATTGCTATAACGATCTTCCACAGTCATTTTTCCACCATAACAAGGATCCGTGTTGCCAGTGAGCACATGGTAACAGGGAAGGTGCCACGTGACCTAGGCTCTCTATCTCTCTGTGAGCTCATCGGCATAATAAAGGAGGGGCTGATTCTGAGTGGTCCCTGGGCTCTGAGACATGGCTGATCTCACACAGCCAGTGGGTGCCACCCCAGGGGAGCGCTGGTCCTAGCACAACCCAAGCTGGTGTCACCTGCCCCACTGGCCCTTCCAAACAGCCTTCTCAGACTGCAAAACCTGGGATTTAAAAACAGGAGCAGTCTAAAATACCTTATAGTCCTACACTATCTTATAGTTCTTAAAAAACTTCCCCATACTTTCTGAGGTAACATCCATATTCTCTAAGGTAACATAACGCTTAAACCCCCAAACTACAGAGGCTTACTACGATACAAAATTTGTTGAGACAGAGTCTCGCTCTGTTGCCCAGGTTGGAGTGCAGTGGCGCAGTCTCAGCTCACTGCAACCTCCACCTTCTGGGTTCAAACAATTGTCCTGCCTCAGCCTCCCAAGTAGCTGGGACTACAGGCTCCTGCCACCATGCCCAGCTAATTTTTGTGTTTTTAGTAGAGGCAGGGTTTCACCATGTTGGCCAGGCTGGTCTTGAACTCCTGACCTCAAATTATCCACCCACATCAGCCTCCCAAAGTTCTGGGATTACAGGCGTGAGTCACTGCGCCTGGCCCACAGTAAAATCTGATGTAGTTCACTGCATGGTGTAGCTGATCCTGGTTGTGAGGAGAAAATGCTGTCATTCAGGAGCCTAGCCTGAGAAGACACTCCCCTTTTTCATACTTGAGCAATGACATCCTATGGCCAGACAAGAGGAAAAGGCTGAGAGCCACACGGGAAGCTACCGTGAGTGGGACAGGCCCGGGAGTGGCCACCTGCCTCTCCCCACATTCCACAGGCCAGACCTCAGTGAACATGGGGCAGGAGGCTGGAAATCAGAAAAAGTAACTCAGAGTTCCTCAGAGATGTTTCTGCCATGAAAACACATTTCCTCAATGTGTCCCCACAAGATCTCTAGAAGGAGGGCATGTTCCTACATATGCCCGGCTGTGGTCTCAGTGTGTGGAGAGAGTAGAGACTGAATCCAAAAGCCAAGACAGAGCTTCTTTGTCTTTCTACCTTATTAAACACACACACACACACACACACACACACACACACGTTTGTATGTATGTATGTATGTATCCAAACCCTGTAGGATTTCTTTAATTTCTGTGACCTGGTTTCTGGCATGCTCACCTCATCAGTTTCTTCTGTGCTCTGGGGTGAGGCCTGGGTTGACTCCGTGGAGTGTGGTATGGCTGGGAAAGGGGCTGGGAGGAGCCATTTCTCTTGGTAGCACTCCTGCTGTCCCCTGCTCAGGCTTAAGATACCAGTGCTATCATTGTCCTTCCTTCTTCTCCTCACCCTTGAAATCTGGGTGATTTCATCTCCTCAATACTCCTGCCTCAGCCATCTCCTTCATTCCCACTACCACTATTCCAGATCACACCACCATTACCAACTCCAATCCACCTTCCTCCCAGGCTTTGGAGTCAAGTATCAGCCCTGCTGCTTGTTATTTTCACTGTGAGCCTAGCAATAGAGAAAGGCCTTTAGAATGTGCTAATAAGGAGAGGAAGAAACTCTGAGTGCTGCAAGGAGGTGGGTTGGGGCAGGCAGGGGGGAGATACTTCCCAGAGCAGGTCAAGAGAGCCAGGCCTTGAAAAGTGCTTGGAATCTCGGCAGGTGTGGTGGTGGGGAGGCCGTTGGGGAAGGCAGGAGGTGTGATGCCGCATTGTGGTTCAGGGAGGGTCAGCTGGTATATTGCTGAAGGGCAGGATTTCCACTGGCTCATCTCTGCCTTCCCAGATGAGTTCCTGTCTGTCCTGCCCCATGCTAAGTGTCACAGGGCCACTGAGCATCAGAGGCACCATGCCAGTGCTCTGCCCTGTCGTATTTCCACCTCCCCACCATCTCCCTGAGTCATACCCATGGTGCATACTTCAAGAGTTTCCATTAAATAGCTGTGGGCAGCCCACAAAAGAACTCCTGGGCCTGGTTCAACTCTGTCAGAGGCCTTCTCCTCTGTGGGCCTCGGTTTTCCCAACTGTCAAGTGAGTTGACTTCTAAGGCATAAGGGAGCCCTATGCCAGGAGGGTGAAGCCCACAGGCTACAGAGTCAAGATATCTGGGTACAAATCTCCAGCTTTCTGAGTGACTTTGGGCAAGTAAATTAATACCTCTAAGCCTCAGTTTTCTTGTTTGCAAAAGATACCAATACTCCAAAACCCAGTCAGAACACCTTAAGTAGGAGCCAAAGAATTCAATTGCACAAAACTTGGAGTCTCCTTATGGTGAGAATAAAGAAGAGATGTGGAGCATGGAGTCAGTCGTGTTGTATCTGAATTCAATTATTGTAAGCTTTTATAGTTGGATTCTTGTGGATAAAATGTGTTATATGTCAAATGCTTGACACAGTGTCTTAGTCTGTTTTCTGCTGCTATAACAAAATACCACAGACTAGGTATTTTGTTAAGAAGATAAATTTATGACTTCTGGTTCTGGAGACTGGGAAGTCCAAGGGCATGGCACTGCCATCTGGCAAGGGTCTTCCTCTCGTGTCATCCCATGGCAAATAGGCAGAAGAGCAAGAGAACATGTGTGTAGAAGAGAGAGAAAGAGAGAGAAAGGGAGAGAGAGCATGCTTTTTATAACAAAGCCACTCCTGAGATAACTAAACCATTCCCATAATAAGGGCATTAATTCATGTATGATGATGGAGCCCCCATGACCTAATCACTTATTAAAGGCCCCGCCTCTAAATACTATGGCAATGGCAATTAAGTTTCAACATGAGTTTTGGCAGGGACATTCAAACCATAGCATACAGTAAGTATGCAATGAAAGTGACTAAGTAGTGGTAGTAAGACAAGAGCTTTCCAACTGAGCTGAAGTGTGGGCACACTGAGAAACAATTCACGGTTCCATTTGGGATCAGGTCAGGCTCAGACCCTGGCAGGGCCAAGCTGGCACTCTCAGTCCCAGAAGCCTGCAGGCCTGACACTCCAGTTGTTTCCAGCTGCTCTGTCCATGATTAGATCCTAGAGGTCCTAAGGAAAACCCTGACTTGGGCATTATGTCTGGCAGGCAAGGAAGAAAGGTTTTTCAAATTCTCAAGGTGTTGAGGGGAAGTGAATGGAGATATCAGTTAGAAACCGCTCTGCTCCTTTTTGTTAAAAATGCTCAGAACTATGTTCATGGTTAATAACCCAAGCAGTTATTCCCCTTTTGGTTTCTGTCACAAGAGAAAACCTAAGCTTCTCTTTGTCCAAGGGGGAAAGCAGTATCAGGACAAAGCCGGCTCCTGCCTCTCCAGCCCTAGTGAAGCACACCCCTTGTCCCACCAGCCTGGGGCCCTCTCCCCTCCACAGGAGGAACAGGGCTGCCAGCCTCCTGCTCCCCACACTCCTCATTGTGACCAGCTGTGGATGCCAGCACGCCAAGGGACACCTTAAGTTAGGAGCCTAGGTCCCAGGAACATCCCAGAGAAAAATTGGGAGGGGACCCTGAAGGCCTCCTTTGTTGCAGACAAACTGAAGCCCATGCTTCCCTGGCTGATTCTTCTCTCCCTCTTTGCTGGTTTCTTCTCACCTCCTCACCTGCTCTCTGAATGTTGATGTGCCCCAGAGCTAGTGCTTGGACACACACACACAGCCCATCTCAGCGATCTCACCCAGGACTGCGGCTTTATGTACCATGTAGAGATACATGCAGATGACTTTCAAATGTGTATGACCAGCCCAGACCCTCTCCCGAACTCTAGACTCATTCATCCAACTGTCCACTCAAGGCTTCCATGGGGAGGTCGAAGAGGTATCTCCAACCTCACAGGTCTAAAACAGAGCTCCTGATCTTTCCTCCTCCTACAGTCTTCTCTACTAGAATTCATGGCATTTCCATCATTGCTCAGGCCAAAAGCCTTGGAGTCACACCTGGCCTCTGTTACTCTCATCCCCACACCCAATCTGTCAGCAAAACCTTCGGCCTGCATACAGATTCTGACCACTTCTCCCCATCTCCCCCACCACCCCTGCCTGGTCTGCAATACTCTCCTTACAGGTCTCTCGGCCTCCACGTTTGTGCTTCTGCAGTCGGCTGTGAACTAACTCAGCCGCCAGACCACCCTGGGAAGGCGAAAGTCAGCAGAGGTCCCTCCTCAGCTCACAGCCCTCCAATGGTGTTCCCTTCCATTTGGAGTAAGAGCCAATGTCATCACAACAGCCCATGTTCCCTCTCGCTTTCAGCACCTAGCACTGTCTCCCTGATCACTCTGCTCCAGCCACAGAGTGGCTCAAATCCACCAGGCTCACTCCTCCCTTGTGGCCCTTGGCATTGGTGTCTCCTCTGCTTGGGACCCTTCCTCCCTGTATCTGTGTGGCTATCTCCCTGCACTACTGGGCACAGCTTCATTTCATGTCTTTAGTCAAATACCACCTTTTGGCCAGGCACAGTGGCTCATGCCTGTAATCCCAGCACTTTGCGAGGCTAAGGTGGGCAAATCACTTGAGATCAGAAGTTTGAGACCGACCTGGCCAACATAGCAAAACCCCGTCACTACTAAAAATACAAAATTGAGCCAGTTGCGGTGGCATGTGCCTGTAGTCCCAGCTATTTGGGAGGCTGAGGCAGGGAAATCACTTGGACCCGGGAGGCACAGGTTGCAGTGAGCTGAGATCGCGCCACTGCACTCCAGCCTGGGTGACAGAGCAATACTCTGTCTCAAAAAAAAAAGAAAAAAAAAGAAAAAAAAACCCCACCTTTTGGTGGGGACTTCTCTAACCTCCTTAATTAAATTGCACCCTTCTTCTATAACCCCCTTTTGATTTTTCTCCATGACATTTATCACAATCAAACATACTAAATGCTTACTGCATTTTTTTTATTATTTGTCCCTTCTGACTTGAATGTAACTTATAAGTTATCTGAGAGTAGAGATTATTGTCTCACACATAGCAAGCACTCAATAAATATTTGTCAAGTGAATGAATGAAATCAATGGCTCTGGTGTATCTGTATTGAGTTTTCCCTTGAATACAATTGCACTTAGCACGTCAAGCTGGGTGCCAATGAATAGAAGGACAAAAGAAACACCTTACACCATCATGTGCAGTTGTTCTTTTGGTTGAGGGATGCTGAGGCCCTGCAAGGGGGAGGATATCCCAAAGCATCACAGCACGTTGCCTTTAGAGCTGGGACTGAGACCTCATCCCCAAGTTTCCCGGACAGGGCCTGTCCTCTGGTCCCCCTCCCGCCCGTGACCACAGAAAGGTCACTGCTTTCTGACAACAATTTCCAGTCTCCTGAGCTATAAATTTAGAATGAGGAACCTACAGAAAACAAGTAAATTAAGTATGAGGAGGGGGTATTTTTAGCTTTGCTGGTTTCCAAGTGCATGCATCTATACAAAGCTCTGTAAGTATGGCTATATATAGGCATACTTATCAGGAAACCAGTTGAGTGAGTGGTGGGTCAGCTTTTCTGGGGGTGGCTGAGTGAGCCTGTTGCAACACAGATGGTTTTGAACCAGAGTGGCTGATTCCAAGGAACTGGCCCTGCTTGAGTCATCTGGAAGCTCCACACCTCACTGCAGGAGTTCAGAAAGAGTGAGAGGAGTTAGATCCTCTTTTTCCTTCTCAATCAGCCAGAAGCACCAGTGAAACCCCAAAGTCCACCCAGCTAGTGACTGACAAAAGCTTTTATGGTCAAAATCTCCCTAGTGCTCAATTGTTCTCTCCTTGGGGGCAGATGAGGATTCTGAAGCAGGGGTCTGAGCAGAAACCTGGAGCTTCTGCATCCCTGATTGACCCGACAAGCCTCTCTGGGCTTTGGTTCCTTTGGCTACCAGGACATTTCTCAGATTTCAGATCAAGCCTGGGTGAGCATGGAGCACTACCTATCAGCCAGACACTCTGTCTGCATATGTGAACTCATTTCATACAACTCTACAGGGAGATACTTTTATTACTTTTATTATTGTCCCCATTTTACAGTTGGAGAAAGCATGGCAAAGAGTAACATGCCCACAACTCACAGCACAAGGGCAGACCCAAGCAGTCTAGCTCCACAGCTGCTGCCTAGAACTATCAGCACAAGCCCCTGACTGCAGGGCACGCAACCTGAGTCAAAGTCCAAACTGCATGCAGCCTTCATTCCTTCAGCAAGTGTTTACTGAGCATCTACTATGTTGTAGGGCATTTCTGAGGCTCTGAGATTCATGGCTGGATCCACGGTTGGATGCTGTGAACCTTTGGCTGGACACTGAGCTAAGTAATGCATGTGGAACAATCCCATTGGCTGCTTGTGGAAACTGAATAAGGGCAGGACTAGTTCCTGTCATTTGGGGCAGCCTGAGCGAGGTATCCTGACCAGTGCAGTAGAAATATAGGCTAGTTCCCCCTGTGCAGAGCAAAAGCACCAAGCATTGAGGTTGGAGGAGACTTATGTTGGATATAGTGTGGGGAGATAGGATACGAACACAAACAAGTAAACAACATACTTAAAGATGATTATAAAGGCTGTTAATTAAATGTAACAAGGAAATGAGACTGTTATGGGTCAAACTATGTTCCCACAAAATCTTTACACGTTCTGCACGAACCCCTAGTACACTCATTTGGAGACAGGATCTTTCTTTTTCTTTCTTTTTTTTTTTTTTTTGAGACAAAGTCTCGCTCTGTCGCCCAGGCTGGAGTGCAGTGGTGCGAAAAGATAGGGTCTTTACAGAGGTAATCAAATTAAAATGAAGTCAGTAGGGTGGGCCCTAATCCAATACGACTGGTGTCCTTATAAAAGGGAAATTTGGAGACAGACATGTGCCAAGAAGAATGCATGTGAAGATGAAGGCGGAGACTGAAGCGACGTGTCTATAAGCCAAGGAACACCAGAGATCGCCAGCAAACCATCAGGAGCCAGGAGAGAGGGCTGGGGCAGATTCTCCCCACAGCCCCTGGGGGACCAACCCTGACCTTGGACTTGGAATTCCCAGAATTGTCGACAGTACAGTTCTGTTGCTTTTAAGTAACTCAGTTAGTGGCAATTTGTTACAGCAGCCACCACAAACTAATATAGGGACAAAGAGTGTCAGGGGAAGAACAGGATTTTGGCTACCAGATCAGATAAGGTCTATCTGAAGAGGTGACACTGGGGCTGAGACCTGACTTTTGAGAAGGAGATGGCCGTGGGAAGAGCTGAGGAAAATCCTCATTCCAGAGATGTAAACAAACCTGCCCTGACTGCAGCAAAGCTGGAAGGTGTGTGTCTGGAGTCAGATGAGGGAGGGTGGACAGGTTCAAGGTGAGGGCAGAAGGAAGGCAGGGCCCCGGAGCAGGTAGGGACTTTTACGGGTCTTGCTGGGAAACCAAGGCGGGGAGTGGTTTTAGGCAAAGAGTGATGTGAGACCCTACTTTCCCCTTGAAAAGATCCCTCTGGCTGCCCCATGGAAAGTGGACTTGTGGGTGAGGCAGGGGAAAGCCGGCTGGGAAGGTGAGGCTCAGGTTCAGCTGCAAAGTGATGGAGGCTCAGATGAGGGGTCTGGTGGAGGAACAGGGAAGTGGTCTGGTTGGTGATAAACTCTGGAGGCAGAATTCCAACAGGACTTGCTGGTGGACCCACTGTGTGATGAGACAAAAAGAGGAGTCAACTGTGACCCTTACAATTTAGATCTGAGCAACGGACTGGACAGCACTGCCTTTTACAGTGGGATAATGAAGGGGTAGAGTGGAGAGTTGTTCTGAAGAGGGACAGCTGGCCTCAATCCAAACATGACTTCTAAAATGAGGCCAAGTTGAAGACTGAAGAAACAGAGTTCCTGTTCTAGAACTCAAAGCCTGAGGGACACAGATGTGTAAACAATAGCAATACAACATGTGAAGGAGCAGGTGACACTCACAGCTGTGGGAGTGATTCTGGGGAAGTTGGACAGAAGAGGAAAGGTTTTTGTTTTGTTTTGTCAAAAACCATTTCTGAGTTACATAAGTGTTGCAAAAACAGTACAAAGAATTCCCGATACCCTTCACCCACTTTCCCCAAATGTTAACATCTTACACATTTACAATGCATCATCGAAACCAGGAAATTGACATTAACTACAAACCTCATTTGAATTTTGTCAATTGCCCCACTAATGTCCTTTTCTGACCAGGAGCCGATCCAGGATCACATAGAGCATTTAGTTGCCAAGCTTCCTTGTCTCCTCTAGTCTAGGATAGCTCCTCAACTTACACTTTCATGACCTTCAAACGTTTGAAGAATACTAGACACTTATTTTGTAGAATGTCCTTCAATTTGGATTTGGCTGGTATTTCCTCAGGTTGTGAATTATTTGTTTTTTTTTTTTTTTTTTTTACTTATTTATTTATTTTGAGACAGGGTCTTGCTCTGTCGCCCAGGCTGCTGTGCAGTGGCACAATCTTGGCTCACTGCAACTTCCGCCTCCCGGGTTCAGGTGATCCTCCCACTTCAGCCTCCTGAGCAGCTGGGACTACAGGCATACTCCACAGCATGCTACAGCTAATTTTTAAATTATTTATAGAGACAGGGTCTCCCTATGTTGCCCAGGCTGATCTCAAACTTCTGGACTCAAACAATCCTCCTGCCTCAGCTTCCCAAAGTGCTGAGATTACAGGCATGAGCCACCACGCTCAGCAGGATTTTTTAAGAGCACCACAGAACTTTATGTTGTGCCTTTCTTGGGGCATCATATCAGATGGTACATGAGGTTGATATGCTCTATTATTTATTATATTAACTCTGATCACCTGGCTAAGGTGGAGTCTGCCACATTTTTTCTACCATAAAGTGACTACTTTCCTCTTTGCAATTACTAGCCATCTTATGGGAAGGCGCTTTGAGATAATGTAAGCATCTTGTTTCTCTACAGTTTCACTCATGAGTGTTTGTTTCTATTGATGATTCTTGCTTAAAACAGCTATAATGGTGAGTGTTTGCCAAGTGTTTTCTATTTCCATCATGCCTTCTAATTCCTAGTAGTTACAATCCTACTTTAACGAAGAACTGTTCCTTCTCCCCTGTTTATTTACTTTTTCAAATATTTACCTCTATTGGTATAGACTCATTACTTCTTGCTTTATCCTTATGCTATAAGTTATCGTCTATATAACTTCAGCCCCTTCAGGTTGGCTCCTGGGTTCAAGAGGAAAGTTCTGAGCTAGGTCATGAACAAGGCATGGGGGCTTGTTAGAGAAGAGGGACAGGAAAGGCTTCCAGGCCTGAGGAAGCCTTGAGGACAGGCAGGGGCTGTATAGCTAGCACCTTCTGAGGATGTTGGCTGCCTCTGAGCTGGCTGGTCCTCACTACAAGGGCCAGGAGGATGCAGCTCGGGTGGACACATCTTGCTCGGGTGGACAGAGCTCCACAGAATGCCACGTCCATGTGGGCTTCACCCCCAGCAGGACTTCCTCAAGGATCTTCTGGAGCTGCAGCCATGAATTCCCAGCCCTCAGGGTGTTAGTGTATCCACCTGGATTTGCTCAAGAGAAGCCCTCCACAGTGTCCATGAACCCCTCCCACCACCTCCTGCCTGCCATTGCTCTGCCAGACTGGATATCACCCAGGGCTGTGGTGTCCCCACTGCTCTGCCTGTGTCTGAAGGGTATTTCCTGGACTTCTTTGCCTGAAGAACTTGTACCAGGGGAGGCTATGGAATGGCAGAACCATGTGTCCTATAGATTATTTAGCACACTGCTTGTTGTTTTGACTTGTATGTTATCATTTTCTCAACCCAGGGCCTCTGTGAAGCCTTGAGTGGTTGCCCAATAGGCTAAACAGAAGGGAGTGAGTGAAGGGGGTGGAGGAATGGCAGTTGTAGGACCACCAGTCTGGTCAAGGCCGCAGTTGGTAGGGATGGAGCTGGGCCCTGGAGGGAAATGGCTTATCTAAGGTCACAGGGACAGCTGGTGGCTAAGCAGAACTAAAAACCAGTGTCCAGGTCCTTCTCACCATTCCACATTCCCAATCCACTCTGCTTCTTGTTTATCAGCTACTGATGAGGCCACAGTCCGGGTGTACGGGTCCATTTCTCTCGTTTCCCCTGCAGGCAGAGAGATGCAGGCCAACCTTCTGGCCCCTTTCTGGGCCAGGGCCTCTAGGCACATGGGCAGCGCTGACCACTTGCCCACAGGGAAGGGGAATGTCCTGGGTCACGTAGCAATCGCAAGGCTGAGGGCAAGTCTGGGATCACCTTGCGGCCTCTCCACTGTAGGCCCATGACCTCACCCAGACCAGCACTAAGTCAGCCACCCCTTCTTCCATCTCTTCTTCCTCTTCCTTCCATCCCAGAAGGGAAATGGGGCCCATCTTTTTTTCTTTTTAAATTTCAAATTAAGGGCTGGATGCTGTGGCTCAGTTATAATCCCAGGAATTTGGGAGACTGAGGCAGAAGGATCACTTGAGGCCAGGAGTTTGAGAGCAGCCTGGGCAACATAGCAAGAACCCATCTCTATTTTTTTAATTTAAAAAATTAAAAATAAATAAATGGATTTCAAAGTAAGCTTACAGTAGGTTAAACATTCACATAATTCAAAATTCAAAACATACAAAAGTTATGCTGTGAGAAGTCTCCTTTCTGAGCCTATCCTGTGGATACTCCCTTTCCAGCTGTGGTTAGTTTCTCCTGCAGCTTTCCAGAGATGTCTGCGTAAGGCCTCACAAATGGTTTCTGTAAAGGGCCAGGTAGAAAATAAGTTCAGCTTTGAGAACCATAGGCCTCCTCTCACAACTTTCAACTCATGGTAGTGCAAAGACAGCCACAGATGACACCTAAACTAACGAATGTGGCTGTGTTCCCATGAAATTTTTTTATGGACACTGAAATTTGAATTTCATGTAATTTTCATGTATCACAAAATATTATTCTTGGCCAGGCGCAGTGGCTCACACCTGTAATGCCAGCACTTTGGGAGGCCAAGGCAGGCGGATCACCTGAGGTCAGGAATTCTAGACTAGCCTGGACAACATGGTGAAACCCCATCTCTACTAAAAATACAAAAATTAGCTGGGTGTGGTGGCATGCGCCTGTATTCGCAACTACTTGGGGAGACTAAAACACGAGAATCCCTTGAACCTGGGAGGTAGAGGTTGCAGTGAGCCGATATCAGCCACTGCACTCTCTAGTCTGGGTGACAGAGTGACACTCTCTCAAAAATATATGTATAAATAAATAAATATTATTCTTAATTTTCCCTTAAACATTTAAAAATGTAAAAACCATGCTTACGTCAAGAACTGTACAAAAATATAATATTTCAATGTATGGATTAGACATACAATGTCCCATTGATGGACATTTAGGCTGGTTCTAGTTTTTTTTTAAATCACATCTAATACTGCAGTGAATAAACTCACCCACACATAATGTTACGTGCAGGTAATGTATCTATAAGATAAACTATGGGACGTTTGATCAAATCTGAACAGACTTCCAGGCTCCTCCATCTCCCTTCTCATCTTGCTCCCTTGGTACCTACCAGTTAACATCAAATGTACTAAGAGCCTCACAAGTTGTAGCCACCTTGCCAGGTTCTGAACACCAGCCAATAGCCCAGCAGGACTGGTTTCTTCTTTCCTCATGTCACATAAACCCTGAAGTCTGGTGGACCAGAACTTGCGTTGCAGCTCCTCACCACACCTCAGTTTCCCAGGCTCCTTCAACCCTTCTGCTCGCCATACTTAGGATATGATGTGACTTCCATCTTCAAGGTTGCCATATGGTCGTGACAAGGCCACTGTGGCTCCAGACACCATATTCTCATCCCATAGAATAAAAGAGAAAAGAGGATAAGAGGCAGCGGAGCACACATCTGTTGAGTCAGCCTCCTTTAAAGGGCTTTCTCAGAAGTCATTCCCAGATGATTCCATTTTCATCTGATTGGCCCTACCTGTGACCCATGAGCCCCCAAATGCCAGGAAGCCTGCGAGGTTTGTTAGCTGAGCACATTGCTCCCCAAAGCAAAATTGGGATTCTGTTAGCAAAGAAGTGGAGGAAGTAGATACAGGATGGTTAGTTAGCTGTGTCTACCACAGTTGGGATAATCCGGAAGACTTCGTGGAAGAAATGGGCATCAGTAGAATTCAGACAAGAATTTCGCACATGCCAAGAACTTTATTACGTGCTAGATACGTGGGGGAGGGGAGGCTTCTTCTGTTCAACTCACATGTGAGGGAACAGTTTCAGTTCCTGTTTCGAATATAAGGCAAACAAAACCTAGAGTTGTCCACTCACTCACTCAGGGTCACACGGCAAGTAAATGGCAGAGTCCAGCTTCCAACTCCAAAACCCAGCAGACTTCCTTTTCTCTGCCGGGCTCACCTCCCCATTCCAATGAGTGTATGTAGAGGGGAAGGAAAAAGATTCCAAGATGGGGAAGCTTACCACGTATTTCCAGGACACACTGACGGGCTCTAGGCCTCAGAAGGGAAAGGAAAAGCAGAGTCTCCGATTGCCCAAAGCAGGAATTTCTGAACACAGAGACCTTATTTACTCATGGGATAATTCCCAATAGGATGGAGTCTTTTTTACGTTTACAAAATGAAAGTCAAAAATGAAGTGGAAAATGGAAGGAGACATTTTGGTGGTGGGGCGGGGGGAGTTGAGAGCCTTTTGTTGGAGACCCCGGAGGCAGGGCAAGGCAGGGGGTGAGAGGCAGACCCCAGGCTAGGAGGCTGGGACTGGTGAACAGGGGGCCTCCCTGCTCAGGACCATTGCCCTCTGCCCTCCAGCAGCAGCCAGCAGAGGCTGACACCTGCCAGGAGCCGGGCAGAGGCCAGATGGGTAAGGAGTGTGGCCAGGCTCTTCTGAATCCTGGGGACATCCTCGCCTTGGGTGAGGGGCCGTGCTCCTGCTCTCGGGGTCATCTTCATGCCTCAGTGAGTGGAAAATTGCCTACCCCCACAGCATGTCACAAAACCTAGGGCCTTGAGTTTCACCCCAGACTTGGCAGCTCAGGGGGTTAGACAATGTAAGGGGGACAGCAGGAGGGGTGGGGATCCCTGGGCAGTAGCTGTGGCCAAGCACCCCACCCCCTCCATGAACAACAGGACCCCAGGACTGCAAGCAGAGCCAGTTGAGGTTAGATGCGACTCCACCCCTTAGGAGATAGGTGACCTACAAGGTAAGTTAACGTCTCTGACTGTCACCTTCTGAATCTAAAACCCTAATTAATTAATCCTACCCTGTGAGGTGACGTACACAGAGAGCCAGAATCCTAGCAAGTGCTTAGAACAGGTAACACACTCATTTGACTAATGTAGCTATTATCTTTGTTGTTAACATCTTGCTGTCTGGTAGATGATACCCCATTAACGAAAATCCGGAATATGGAAAGAGGAACAGGTCAGTGGGTGCCAGGGGAGCCTAGAGATATCGGTTATTTCAAAGAGAAGATGGAGCCCATCCTTGACCTCAATCAGTTAATGCATACAACAGTTGAAAATGGAAAACAGAACAAAGCATATTCCAGTGCAGTACAGATTCATTAGTAAACAGGGATTTGTTAAGCCCTCCTGATGTACTCAGTATGACTCTAAGCTCTCTGTCAAATACAAGAGAAGTAGAGAAAAACCCAGCTAATGCATCCACTGGGAAATCGTGGCAGAAGAATTTTCTGGACACTATCCACACACACTTTTAACAGAATTTTTGAAATGTTACATACTTTGGATGAAAATAGTTTTAAAATGTGCTGCGCTCATCCCTGGCATCTTAGAGGCCATTGAACATATTTGTTATAAACATCATTTATTCTGCTGTCTTGTAATTTGGTGATGGTCTTGGGGGTTGTGGCTGTTTGCTGCCCAGCTAGGTAGTCCCCAGGTGTTACTTTGTCTTTGCATCTACTTTTATACTTGTTTCTAGGTGTTCCCTCACCACCAGGCTTTCCTGTGTGAGTTTTCCTTGCTGTTTTTGAGCTGCCCTTCTAGTACTTTCACTTTATTGCTTCTAATTTGCTCTGAGATTAGAGACCAGATATAAATGATTCATCTATTGATAGCACATCTTGGCCCAAAAAGGAATTAAGGCTACTATAATGATCTCCTAAGTACCTACTATGTGCCAGGCATTTGACCAGCTGTTTTGCAGCCATTATTTCATTTTTCACAACAGCCCTGTGAGTTGGGCATTTTTATCTCCATTTCAGAGATGTGTAGACTGAGGCTCAGAGAGTTTGAGCAACTTGCCCAAGGTCGCACAGCTGCTAGTGAGTGGCCAGGCTAGAATTCAGATGCATTGGGAACATCCGTGCTTCTCCCCCGTGCAGCATTGCTGTTCCGGTGTTTTGGTAGATTGCATGCTGTTCTCTATTGCTTGTTATTGTGTTGGGCTGTGGCCGTTTTATTTTCCTGAGTAGAACTTAAGCTCCTTGAGGACAGTGACCTGGCTGTCCACTTATGAACTGCTCACATCACTGGGTCCGGTGCCAGGATTCCAGGTGGTCAACAGCTATTTTGCAAAGAGTGGGAGTCTGGAAGAATGGGGACAAGAGAAAGGGGTGGGTCTGCTCCCATCGCAATGCTTCATTACCTTTCTGCTTCCTAAAATTCGCAACTGGCTACCAGGCATTTTTCTGAGCAGAATGCTTTGTCTGCATAAATCCAAACCCTTCCCTTGACTTAAACTAGTAACCATTGAAGCCTCTACGTGGGACACTCTAGTCTGGGATGAAGGAGTGGCTGGTTCAGGCTGCCTGCCTCTCCCTGGGGGCAGACATGAAGGCCAAGCCCACTCAAGGAGACAGCAGCCCAGTAGGGAAGACTGAGGTTGAGTTCAGGATTTTTGCTAAAGAAATTCTAGAACTGGTGCCTCTGAGAAAACCCTTTCATAGAGAGCTTCTTTCCTGGAAGGAGAGTGGCTGAAATTGCAGTGGAGCTGACTTTCCAGCCAAAGCAAAAAGCAGGCCAGAATCCCAGCAGAGCCAGATTCTGCTAAGTAATGCTTGCTCTCAATCTTTGCTCTGTGGCTACAGCTTTGAAGAGAAAAACTGTTCCATCACATGACTTACAGAGTTTATTGTGACAGGACAGTTTCTGTTGTGTCTTGGTTGCCCATCAGAAACACTGAGCTCAGTGGGGAAAGCCCCCATGTGACCAGGGCACACGGGCCAGGTCACGTGGCCAGAGATGCCTGTGAGCCAAGCATTTCTCCGGATGACATCACACCCTTGCTGATTGCCCAGGTGTTTCATGGCCTCCCAGGGCTGACATGGAACTTGCATCATTTCTGATGCTTGGCTCTTTAATTTGTTTGTTTTTGGTAAACAGTAAACCCAGACTGGGATGGGGGGAGTTTCCGAGATAAGCAGGCTGTAAACATATTCTACAGAGGACTTGGCAGGACTTGGACGTGGGGCCATCTCATTTCTTGTAGGCTGACACCCTGAGGCAGAGGAAATGATGGTGTCCAGCCCCTCTTGTGTCAGTCCCCGAACATATTTAAGATTCTGAACCTCTTTGGATCAGCCACAAAGGCCCAGGGCCAGGCCCTGCTACCTCATATGCTTCTGTTTACCTCTTTTCCCCTTTCCCCTCTTCAGGGGGGCTGGTACCGGAAAACCCTGGATTCCCCTCCTTCCCTCTGCTTCTGTCCATTTATTTTCCTGGAATCAAAGCATAGCCTTGCACCCACATAGTCACTCTGCGTCCATGAGCAAATCATTTCACAGGCCTGTGGAGGGCCAGGATGGGGGTGCTCTGCAGAGCTCCCACCTCCTCCATGACCTTATAGGAGAGGAGACCAAGGCTGGCAGGGCAACTTCCCCAAGTGCCCAGAATGGACTACTTAACCCTGGCCAGGGCTCTGGAACGCTCTGCTTCAGCCTACACATTGAACGTGAACTTGGGCTGGATCATCGATGGTTTCTGATCAGGAGTGCTGGGACCAGAGCTGTGTGTTAGAAAGTGGATTCTGCCTGGGCGTGGTGGCTCATGCCTGTAATCCCAGCATTTTGGGAGGCTGAGGCGGGCATATCACCTGAGGTTGGGAGTTCGAGACCAGCCTGACCAACATAGAGAAACCCTGTCTCTACTAAAAATACAAAATTAGCCGGGTGTGGTGACGCATGCCTGTAATCCTAGCTTCTCGGGAGGCTGAGGCAGGAGAATCGCTTGAACCCAGGAGGTGGAGGTTGCAGTGAGCCGATATCACGCCACTGCACTCCAGCCTGGGCAACAAGAGCGAAACTCCATCTTAGAAAAAAAAAACAAATAGAAAGTGGATTCTGACTCTGCAGGGAGGAGGACGCAAGGGGACAGAGCCAGGAGGCAGACACTAGTTAGAGGCTGCCTGTGGAAGACATTATTAGGCCACAGTTGGCAGGCCTGTGGCACCAATGGGCTGGGAGCAAGGAGGAGGAGAGAGGCAACACAGTTTCCTCAGGGCATGACCCCAGGGGTCCTGTGCAAGATGTGGCCAAGGGCACTGGCTGTGGGGAAAGGAAGGGAGGCCCCTGTGAGAGGTTTGCTGTCTGAGACTCCTTAGACACTGGCTGGATATAGAGAATGGTTTTAACCTGGAATGCTCTCAGTGCTTCAGGGAAGAAGAGACATTTGGTGTAGGGGTTGAGTGTGCTCAATCTTAGGGGCACGTGGGACATATTGACATCTAGATAACCAGTTGGTCATTCCACAATGTATCGTGTATCAAAACATCACATTGGCAGCACAGTGGTGTGCACCTGGAGTCCCAGCTACGCGGAAGCCTGAGCAGGAGGATCACTCGAGCCCAGGAGTTTCAGGCTGTAGTGAGGCACAAAGGTACCACTGCGCTCCAGCCTGGGTGACAGAGCAAGATGCCAACTCAAAAAAAAAAAAGACACATTGTACCCCATGAATAGATGTAATTATTATTTGTCAATTAAAAATTAAATTAAATTTAAAAAAAAGTTGTCCAAGCCAAGTGCCCTACATAGAAAGTGCCCAATATGCACTGGAAGAGTAAAAGCAAGGACTGGAGAACCGAAAAGCATCAGGCAGAGAAGGCTGAGATGCCCAAGCCTGTAAGAGAATGCAGTGCCCTAGCCCCCAGCGGTCACCCCAGGATCCAGATTGTGCATGTGAGCATGGTGCCACACTTGGTTAGGGCTTCCTGGGGAGTGGAGAATTCTGGTCCATTCCACCAAACCCCATCCCCTCCCAGAACCTATCTCCCAACTCCTTCCCTACTGATCCCCGTGATTCCTGATCTTTGCTAGGACTGGGACCTAATAGGACTGTTCTTGTATGTGCCCTGCCGCCTAGCACACCAGGTGCTTTCTGAGCCTGGAGCACTGTCCCCCTTCTTCTAATTCCCCACAGTGTCCAGGACAGAGCCCACATGTGCTGGGGTCAGGCGCACAACAGGATACTCAGAATGTCCAGACAGGGTGCCTGAGGCCCCATTTCCTCCTACCAGGAATTTGTGCCAGGTCCTGCCAGCATAGACAGTGACTTCCCTGACTTCCTAGTTTGGACAAGGTCGGTCAGTTCAGGTGGCTGCATGGTTCCCCCTAGGCTATTTACCTAATCTGCTGCAAATAGACCAGATGCCTAGATTCTGGGTGAAGGGGCAGGAAAGGGTTGTTTTTATTCAGACCTGCTCAGCCCACCTGTCCCAGAGGCTCCATGTTATCAAATGTTTTCCAGTTCCTATGGCAACAAAATCACAGAGCCAGGATGTGTTATTGTTCCGGGGAGAAAAGGGAAGGGCCACACCATAGGACTGACGTCCATTGTCCATCCGTCAGCCAGCAGCTGAGTCACCCAGCCATGGTCTGGTGCATCCACGCAGTCACTCCTCTGTGGTCTGAGGCTCCCACGGGCCTTCTCTCTTTGGCAAGAGGTTGGTCCCCTGTCTGTGACTGTCAGCAAGCATGCAACAGAGCACCCCTGCTGTGCCACATGTTGCTCTGGGCACTTCAGGGAGGCTAGCAAGGTAGGGAGGGAAGCTACTGGGGGGGCACAGTCCTACCTTAGAGAGTCAGAGCTTACGGGGAGGCATGGTCCCTGTCCTTTTGGAGCACCCGTATATATTCACAGACAGTTTCTAGGGCCACCTGTCAATTGGCTTACTCAGTGACCTCAGCCAAGCCACTTGACCTCTCTAAGCCTTCATCTCTTTATGCACAAAATAGGGAAAGTAGTACCATTTCATCAGATGGTTATGGGAAAGAAATGAGAATGCCAGGGAAGTGCTTAGCCCCGTCCCCAGCATTCTACAAAACACTCAATCAATAGCCGTGTATGGTTGTTGCTGATGGGTAGACCTGGACTACCTGGAGGTAAAGCAGACGGAGTTCCTGCTACTCCCCAAACACATGTGCCATCCACCTCGCCTGCAGAGCAGCCATGGGAGGCCACGATGCACACAACCAGCCCCATCGCCCACCACCAGAACTTGAAATAGAAAGCTTCAACTGTGCAGACATAGATGAGGACAGAATAAGAGATTTGACAGGTCAGACAAAGAGATGGGTCAGCATAGGTAGTGAGGACAAAGGAGGCTGGGAGGCAGGCATTTCGAGAGCATCCTGGAGAGATGCTCAGGCCTCCCGGGTGCGCAGCAGGTATCTCCGGGCTTCTCCTAACTCCCTTGCTCGAAGACTGTGCTGGCCAAGCACCTTCTGATGACAGTTTGACCTTCTGGGTAGAATTCCCTACCAGAGAACAAGTGCTGATGGGTGAATACAGCCCACTGGGTGGCTGGATCCTCACCGTGAACGACTGAATCAGCACTCTGATATTTACACTTGGGCTGCAGTGTGAGTCACCCCTGAACCTAGCCACCTCCAAGGTTCCTAACCAACTTGGATTTCTAGGCCTACAAAGTGGAAAACTGGCCTCTGGAATGTGATGACTACAGGGAGGAAATACCCTCTAGGGGAACCCCCGCAAAAGGAGCCTTCCCCAAGGAGAGCCCCAGAATGTACCCAGGGCCATTTTCCATACTGACCTCTGCTACACGCTATAGCCAGCCCAGCTAAGGACACTCAACCTGGACTGGCCCTAATGCAATGCCTTTCAGACTGTGGATCAAGACCCACAAGAGGGTCATGGAGTCACTTTAGTAGGTGGGATGAGCATTCTTTAAAAAGCCCACAGAATAGAATAACATATTAGAGGGCAGGGCGTGGTGACTCACGCCTGTAATCCCAGAACTTCGGGAAGTTGAGGTGAGTGGATCATCTGAAGTCAGAAGTTCGAGACCAGCCTGGCCAACATGGTGAAACCCCGTCTCTACTAAAAGTACAAAAATTAGCTGGGCATGGTAATGGGCACCTGTAATCCCAGCTACTCAGGAAGCTGAGACAGGAGAATCACTTGAACCCTGGGAGGCAGAGGTTGCAGTGGGCCAAGATCATGCCGTTGCACTCCAACCTGGGCGACAAGAGTGAAACTCTGTTTCAAAAAAGAAAAAAGAATAACATATTAGAGTGTCTCACAGCCGAATAAGGGTGAGCGTTACTTCATGTGTATATGTATGTGTGTTGTATGTGTGTATGACACACATACACAATACATGGATACACTTGAGCCAATGCCCCTGAAATAGAAAAACAGCACATTCTAATTGAATAGTTTCTCGGAGCATTTGATAGACAGTATTTACAAAGATGGGACAGGGTGTGGGTAAATCATAAGGGACAGTGGGACTCACTTATCACCTTTAGGCTTGAAGGCTTGAAGGAGGAGAGTGTTTTCAGAATTGGAGGCAGAGGATGATGTGGAAAGAGCGGCGATCATCAGGTGAAGGATCAGCCAGCCTATGGCAGCCCCACTGGGGAGTAAATACTTCCTCCTTCTCCCTCAGCCAGGCCTGCCCCCTCACTGAACCCTAGGGAAGCTGAGAGCAGGGGAGCCAAGGAGGAGGTCGTTCAGTGGAAACATCCAGTATATAACGTGTGCACGGGGTGCAAGGCGAAATGCAAGTGTTTTTCACTATGGGTTTCAGATAATGACTTTTATTTATTTATTTATTTATTTTTAATTTTTATTTTTGAGACAGAGTTTTGCTGTTCTTGCCCAGGCTGGAGTGCAGTGGCACCATCTTGGTGCACTGCTATCTCCGCCGCCCAGGTTCAAGCGATTCTCCTGCCTCAGCCTCCCAAGTAGCTGGGATTACAGGCACGCGCCACCACACCCAGCCAATTTTTGTATTTTTAGTAGAGATGGGATTTCACCATTTTGGTGAGGCTGGTCTTGAACTCCTGACCTCAAGTGATCCATCTGTCTCGGTCTCCCAAAGTTCTGGAATTACAGACATGAGGCACTGTGCCCGGCCAGTTAATGACATTTGAAAAACAATACCCTAGAGACCTGTGTGTGCCACTGAAATTACTGCCAGGAAGAAGCCAGGCACTTCTGAATGCCCCAGGTCAGGGTCAGCCACGTTCGGGAAGGCTTTGGGTGGCAATGCTAATGCTGGCCAGGAAACGGCAACTGAGAGGGAGCTCACCACCACATTCTCCAGATGTGCCAGCACGGAGCAGCCACCTTCACCCAGACACCACCCAGTGGCCCTGAGCCCTGCCCACAGTCTCCACGGGCCAAGGGCCGAGGGTCACAGACACGAGGAAAGAGCGGGAGGGTGAGTGGGAGAGAGGAACAAAGGGGCCTGTGGTCACGAACACCCACGCCACGCCAGGCAGTTGCCTCAGCTCCTCGAGGACAAAGGGCAGAGTTCTATTTCTAGCTCCCTGGAGGAGCAGAAGAAAACGATGCTCTTGTATTCCGTATACTTGCGGTTGGCTCACTAATCCTTGGGCTACGGGTTGTGGTTCTGGGCTCCCACCATACTATCTCTAAGCCTCCATGTCCACAGCCCACATGGCTGCTTGAGGCTTAGTCACATGCTGGGGATCTCATGTGTTCCTGACCAAGCATGGCCAGGCTCAAAGGCTGAGTCACCTGGTGCCAATGGCTGGGCCCAAACACGTGTAGGGTTGGAGAACCTTAGACCATCAACCACAAGTCCACTTCACATCCTTGCCAGGTGGCCCAGTCCAGAGCTGGGTGTGGAAGGATCGCAGAAGAGAGACTCTTCTGGAAAGGAAATAATTTCCTCTAATGATTAAAAAAAGGGAGAAGGGACAAGAATAATCCATGTTCAGGATAACAGAGAAATCTCATTTTCCCTTGCTGTTTCCTAGGGCAATAGAATGTAACTCTGCCCTTAATAGAGTCGGGTTCCTCCTGGGTTACTCATCTGTCCTTAAGGACGAGTTGTTTATTCAAGAGCTAATAAAGTTGAGAGCTTTTTGCCCTTTGAACATTCCTCCTCCTTCAGAATCTCTTGGTTTCCCTCTGCCATGCTCCTGCCGCTGTTCAGGGCTGGCAGGAGCCTTACAACCACAGGTAAAGGTGGCTCCTGGACCGTGTCCTCTCCTCCCCTCAAACCCACAGAGCCTTGGGCTGGATCCTCCAGCCAGATCCTGAAGATGCCCTGAGGAAATGACTCACCCATGCCACGTTTTTGAAGTCAACCAAACAGAAAATAGTTGCTTTACTACTTAATCAATCTTAACCAAGACAGGATTAAACAATATAGTAAGGGAAGAAGTCCAAGAGGACCAGTCTCTTCCGGTTGCCACTGAAACCAGAGTGTCCGGTGTCAACATCTGGCTCCCATCACTTACAGCCTCACTTTATTCTTCCCTGCTCTGCCAAGATCCAAGCGGTAGCAACTCCGTCTCTGCACCTTGCACCTCCGACCACACATAATCTCTCCGTGTGGTCAGTCCGCCCCAATAAATTGGAGAGACCCGTCAGACAGCAGCAGCAGCTTTGCCTTCTTCACTTCATATTGTCCCCATCATCTGCAACAGTGCCTGGGCTGTGATAGAGGCGCTGTAAAATATGTACAGGGTAGGCCGGGTGAAATGGCTCATTCCTGTAATCCCAGCACTTTGGAAGGCTGAGGAGGGTGGATCACTTGAGGTCAGGAGTTCAAGACCACCTGACCAACATGGTCTCTACAAAATACAAAAATTAGCTGGGTGTGGTGGCACGTGCCTGTATTCCCAGCTACTCAGGAGGCTGAGGCAGGAGAATTGCTTGAACCCAGGAGGCAGAGGTTGCAGTGAGCTGAGATCTCACCACTGCACTCCAGCCTGTACAACAGAGAGAGACTCCATCTCCAAAAAAAAAAAAAAATATATATATATATATATATATGTAAAGGGTGAAATAATTAATTAAATATTCATTACAGTTAAGTTTTTCCATGTAAAGAGGAAAAAAATGAAGAGTCAACCTGACTTTAAAACCTTTATTTTTTTGGCAGTACAAACCTTTCCTTCCATGCATAGCTGCATTTTTATAAAACAAACAAAGCAAAACAGAACACCTTTCTTATTCCAAGAAAATCTAACCTAAGACTCAAAATAAATTTTTTTTCTTTTCTTTTTTCTTTTTCTTTTTCTTTTTTTTTTTTTTTTTGAGACAGAGTCTCACTCTGTTGCCCAGGCTGGACTGGAGTGTGGTGGTGCAATCTTGGCTCACTGCAACCTCCACCTCCCAGGTTCAAATGATTCTTGTGCCTCCACCTCCCAAGTAGCTGGGATTGCAGGCACGCACCACCACGCCAGGCTAATTGTTTTGTATTTTTAGTAGAGGTGGGGCTTTGCCATGTTGGTCAGCTGGTCTCAAGATCCTGACCTCCAATGATCCACCAGCCTTAGCCTCCCAAAGTGCTGGGATTACAGGCATGAGCCACCACACCCAGCCTAAGCCCCAAAATAAATTTTTAAAAAGCAGCATACTCAAGTAAGGTTGCCATATTTAGCAAATAAAAATACAGGAACAAAGGAAAAATAGAATGGTTTCTCTATTCACATAACACTTCTGACATCAAATGTGTGAGGTTTTCACACCAAGCAATTCTCTAAGTCTCTGAGGACACCGAGTGTCCTACAATTTAATTCAATTCTGACACTATGCAAAGTCAACACAGACCCCACAGGCTAAGAACTCAGTCCCACAAGACTGTGCCCAGTTCCGACACCAATCACAAGTACTGGGTCCCTACGTTATCCACACCTGGCTACAAATCAGGAGTTCTCACAACCCCTTCCTCAGGTTCAATAATTTGCTATTATGGCCCACAGAACTCAGGGAAACACTTTACTTACCATAATGGATTTATTATAAAGGATATTATAAAGGAACAGCCAGATGAAGAGGTACTGTATATATCACCTCAGCTACTCAGGAGGCTAAGACAGAAGCATACCTGAGGCCAGGAGTTCAAAACCAGCCTGGGCAGCATAGCAAGATCCCATCTCAAAAAAAGGAGGGAAGGTACTATACATACAGGGAGGTCCAGGGTCCCAAGAAGAGGAGCTTCTATTCCATGGAATTGGGATGCACCACCCTCCCAGCATGCAGATGCATTTGCCAACCCAGAAGTTCTCTGAGCCCTGTTATCTAGGGTTTTTATGGGAGATCCACTATGCAGGCATGATTGGTAAAAATTATTGGCCATTGTTGACTAACTCAGTCTCCAGCCCCTATCCCCTTCCTAGATTTGGGAGGTGACTGAAAACTCTAATCATTCTTTGGTCTTTCTGGTGACTGCCTCCCAAACTGAAGCTATCTAGGGGCCCCCAGCCACTAGTTATCTCACTGACATACAAAAAGACACTCATCATTCTGGAGATTTCAAAGGTCTTAGAAGCTTTGTGTTAGGAACTGGAGACTGAGACCAAATAGTACAAGAGATGTTCCTATCTCCCCAGTCACTCAGGAAATTACAAGCGTTCAGGAGCTCTGTCCAGGAACTGGGGATGAAGACCAAATATCTATTTCTTATTATATCACAGTGTCACACAGGACATCCAGTTAAGTTTGAATTTTTTAAAAAATAAAAAATTTGTAAAGATCCCAAATATTGCATGGGACCTATTTATACTAAAATTTTATCTGATTTTCAAGTGTAACTGAGTGTCCTGTTTTATCTGACAGCCCTCTACCCAGGGCTGTGCATGCCCGGGGTCCCAGAGGTGCCTGGGGTCTGTGCAGTCTGGTTTCTAAACCACAGTTTTAGGGAAAAGTGTGGCTCTCTCATTCTGCTTCCCTCTCCTGTCCTTGGAGCCGTTCTACTCCTGAGCAGAGCTAAGGCTTCCTTCCTCAGCAGCAGTGCCTGAGACCCCAGCATCTGTGTGGGCTTCCAGTGGAGGAAAATCTGTGAAACAATGGACTCAGTTTCCTGAAGCGTTGCAGTGTTTTCTTTCTCTCTTTCTTTTTTTTTTTTTTTTTTTTACCTGAGACAGGGGCTCACTCTGTCACCCAGGCTAGAGCTCAGTGATGCAATCTCAGCTCACTACAGCCTCGACCTCCCAGGCTCAAGCGATCCTCCCACCTCAGCTTCGGGAGTAGCTGGGATTACAGGCGTGAGCCACCATGCCTGGATGGAGTGTTTTCTAAGGGTCAGAATAACTCCATACATAGCCAACATTCATGACAAACAACTATATCAGTTCACGCAATCACTTCAAGTGAAACAGATTGCTTCATACCCTGTTGCCACGGAAGTCCTCCTTCTCCCTGATGGACAGCCGCCTGTCCTGGGCAGGCACGTTAGAAAACTGCAGCTGCCTTGCTTTCCCCTTCCTGCTCCCCAGCCCTCTCCTTCTGAGGTGAACAGAGGAGTGACCACACTCAAACCATTCATCCTGGTTCTGTTGGGTGGATAGTGATGACTTCTGTAGGAACCAGTGCTAGAGATGACGGGGCAACTGACTCATCTCTCTCTCTTCACTCCCCTCACCCCAACAAAGCAGCAAAAGGACTTTTTGGATACTCAAATGAATTCCTGAGTGCCTTCCAGATTTAGCCCATTCTAGAGAGGGAACCAGTGAATCTCATAGAGGACATCTGTTGATTTTTGTCTGCCCACATTTGAGTCCTTCCTATGTGGGGGAGTCCTCCAGGGGGTGGTCTTGGCAGGAAGTAGACAGTTTTCTAGGGCCCATATTTGACCCAGGTTCAGCCCATGGGGTACTCAGGCTGGGAGCTTTGACTCTAGAGGGAGAGAAAGGTAATTAGAGATGGTGCACATCTGTAGTCCCCGCTACTCAGAACTCTAAGGTGGAAGGATTGCTTGAGCCTGGGAGGTCAAGTCATGGCAATGGGGTTGAGAGTCCAGCAGTCCATGGCAACCAGTAGCCGAACTCACACGGGCATCCTGACCCCGAGGCTGAGTGGCTGTGACTAGGTTCTTAGCTACCTGGCCTTCAGGGTGTTCCCTGCCCATTTTCCCAAACCTGGTTTGCCAGACACTAATCAATTCTGTAAACCATCCAATATTCTTTCTCATCAGTTCGTTCCTAGCTTGAGTTAGCCAAAGTGAGTTTGCAGCAAGAGCACTCACAGATACGACCTACATACAGGTTGTCACACTTCACCCCTTTCACTCACTGCCCCGCTCCTTGGTGATGTTAAATAAAATGTATAGGAGCCCATTGTTTTGGACTGAGGTCCTACACTAGGCCCCAACAGACCAAGCCAAAATGGAGTCACTCATGCTAAGTGCTGCATAATCAACCTGAAACTTTATGAAGCAGGAAAATCCCCTAACAGATCACGTTTTCCTAAAAACAGGAGATTTACGGCAACCAATTGGAAAGAGCCCAGTCAATCTGAGCTGGCAAGATAAGACAGTCCTCTTTCCTTTAACCCTTATAAGGAAAGCAACCTGATGTTAACTCATCTGCTTTTTTGTGGTATTCTGTTTCCTTGTTCCTGCTCAAACTACCTTACAATGGATCTGTCGTGCCGAGTGGAACTCCCTCTATTTTGGAAGAGATGCTGTCTGATTCCTGGATCCCTAATAAAAGCCAATTAGGGCTGGGCACAGTGGTGCATGCCCACAGTCCCAGCTACTCACAAGGCTGAGGCAAGAGGATCACTTAAGCCCAGGAGTTCAAGATTGTAGTGAGCTATGATTACCCCATTGCACTGCAGCCTGGACAACAGGGTAACACTTTGTCTCAATTAAAAAAAAAAAAAAAAAGGTTGGGTGTGGTGGCTCACACCTCTAATTCCAGCACTTTGAGAAGCCAAGGCTTGGCAGATCACTTGAGCACAAGACCAGCCTGGGCAACATGGCAAAACCCCTTCTTTTACAAAAGAAATAGCTGGACTTTGTGGTGCACACCTG
>NW_012101576.1:298541-305139 GCF_000951045.1 Mandrillus leucophaeus
ATAAATAAATAAGAAGAGTGGGTCTGAGAGATGGCCTGAGGCTTTGCCTCAAAGGGAATGTAGAATGCATCATAGACCATGGAAAGCCTTCCAAAGGTTTAAGCAGGGGTATAGCATAGGGATTCCTCCTAGAAAGAAACATTATCAAATTTGCACTTTAGAAAGATCATTCTAGCAAGAGTATGAAGTATGGAATAGAGAGGCTAGTAGCTGAGGCTCTGCTCTGAGTAATGTCAGTGGGGACAGACAAAGGAGAACCCATTCATCCTTTATTCATTCATCGAAGACATAAGCTGAGCATGCTGGAATTGCAAAGCTGCACCCGGAAACTCACATTCTCCCCTTTCTGCACAATGTGGAAGAAAGCCACAGACCTGCCCACATACTTGGAGCCCCAAAATCTTGACCATCGCTGGCAAGGGTTGAGCCTGATTTGTGTGGGCAGTTCAGCTGCTTTCTTTTTTAGCATCGATAACTGGCATACTGATTAGGTAACAACTCTAAGAATTGAATACTATTATATTGCCATTTTATAGCAATAAGGAAATTGAGGCATAGCAAGGCAGATTCCACCCAAGGCCAGCTGGCTCCTGAGTCTATCCTCTTAACCATTTGCTATTCCTGCCTCTTTGTGCCAGTCACACAGCAATGCTCACAATGCTCAGAACAGCTTTGGGGAGTGTTTTGCCTCTGAGTGTCCTCTACCTTGTTCTCTAGCCTCATTCAACCTGTTTCCTGTTCCCTGAAAGTCATTTTATGGCTAAATAAATCTCAACAAAATGTTAACTCTGAAGACAGGCACCTCCTACCTTCTCCCCTAGACCCTCCATTCTGCTTGGAGTCCTGGTGTTTGCCACAGTGTCTGTATTTTCAGAAGGTTCATGGGTGTAGGATCCCACATTAGGACTCACAGGCAGGGCTCAGCCTCTGACTTCAGAAAATTCAGGTCCCAGGGGGAGTCAAGACAGATGAACTATTCAGTCTGTTCCTTACTCTAACGATCAGCATCTTCAGCTAACCTGGTGTTTTTCAATGTAGTTTGAGATTCTCTAAATTGATTTCATGACCCCGTAACTAGCATCTCTAATCACATTTTATTTAAATGAAATTGAATGAAATACAAAATATGAAGTGTATTGCATATAGTACAATTAAGAATTGTTTCAAGAAAATTTCTGTTTTAGTTGTGTGTATCTGAGCGTATATGTGTGTGTGTGTGTGTGTACATGCTTGATTACAATATAAAATACATTTCTTACTGTGAGACCAGTCAAAAAGTTAAAGCACTACATATCTTCATGTTTTCTCCCTCTAGCTTCGCAATAATTGTTTGCAGCAGTTTTACAACCTATGGTTTGTTAAAGGAAATATGAAAAAAGAGTTTTGATCCGAGGACCTGTGAAGGAGCAGAGGAGCCAGGCTGAGCCAGCACACGAGGGAAGCCCTTGGCTCCAGACACTGCAGCAGAGCCAGGGCTGGCCAAAGGGCTGCATGGGCAATAACTGGCTCACACTGAGGGCCCCGCTCCTCACCTGCCTATCTTAAGCCACCTGTTCTCTCTCTCTCTCTCTCTCTCTCTCTCTCTCTCTCCCCCTCTCTTTTAATAGAGATGGCATCTCACTATGTTGCCCAGGTTGGTCTCAAAACTCCTGACCTCAAGCAATCCTCCAACCTCAGCAGACCAAAGTGCTGGGATTACAGGCATGAGTCACTGCACCTGGCCCAGTCACCTGTTCATGAAAACCCCAAGGCTCGCTGCTACCCAACCCGAGGTCAAGACTGGCCAGAAGGCGTGCAGATGCCCTCTTGCCTATTCAGCTGTTGCCTACTGGAGCCTGGTCTGCAGCTCCCACTGCATCGCTCAGGCTGCCAAATGGGGAGGAAAAACCACGGAGTGGTCATAAGCTGTTCTTCCACAGGCTCTTAAGCATTTGTCTCTAACCAACCAGGCCTGGCATATGTATTGACTTTATTTATTTATCATTATTATTGTTACTTTAGAACTGGAGGTCTTGCTTTGTTGCCTAGGCTGGTCTCGAACCTTCTCACTCATTGCTTGGACCAGCTGGCACCCCTTGGGTATACCCCCAGCAATCCTCCTGCCTCAGCCTGCCAAAGTGCTAGGATTACAGGCATGAGCCACCACGCCTGGCCTTGAATGTATTGAACTTATTCTTCCATGTATCCCCGGCATGCACCCACTTTCTGTGAATGGGAGAGTTGTCTGGCCATGGCTCACTGGCCTATGGGTTAGCAGGACCCATTTGGCTGCTTCTCAGAGGCTCATCCAACCAGAGTTGCATCTTCATTCAGGGAAGATGACCTTCTCCAAAAGGGCCCCTCTCCAGACCTTACAATCACAGGTATGCCTCTGTGTGGAAACCACATAAATGCACTCATCTTTCCTCCACAAAACTGAAATTCCTGACAGCCCCACTCCCCACCAACTGGGCAGGGTGGTTTTGTTTTTTTCCAAGAAGCAAATATTCTAGAAGTCAGAGAGAGTGGGGCCCGGAGTCAGGCAGCCTGGACTCTCATCTCAGATCTGCTTGTGAAGGAATGTCTGTGGGCACGTTGTTCAGCCTCCCCAAGCGTCAGCGGCCTCCCCTGTAAAGCAAAGGATAATAATAGCTCCTATTTCAGCAGGTTGCCATGAGAATAAAATGAGGTAATACAGGGAGGCAGGTATCCCAATACTCAGCATATAGTAAGTGCTCACTAAATCCTACCTACCATCATTGTAATGACTGTGGTTATTATGACAGTCTCCAGGCAGCCCTAAAGTGGCCATAGGTCTGAGAGCCCCACAGGGCACCTCCTGGTTGATTCCCCAAATCCACTTCTCCATCACCCTCACTGACCTTCTTCCACTGTGAGGCCTCCTGCCTCCCACAAGACCTGCCTGCTGTCTCACCTCTTCGTAGCTCACCTCTCTTCTCTACCCCAAGGCTGGCTTTGAGGGATGCTGGCTGCACAGTCCTTGCCACAGTATGCACAAGATAACATGGGGTCTGGCACGAAAGAACCTGGGTTAGAGTCCTTGCTCGGCTGCTGCCTATAAGGAGGCATGGCTGCATCCTTCAAGTAAATCGGGATGGACCGGAGATGGGTACCAAGTCTGAGACCCCATCAACGAAGATGGTCTCACCCATCAGGCAGGGCCCAGGGCCTAAGGTGTGTGACCATGACTCCTTGCTGCAGATAGAAGTAGCAGCTAGCGTCCGGCAGGCAGCAGGATGTGTCCTGGGACCGGGGAGTGGAACCGGGCGCAGGCAGGCAGCCTCTGTCCATCTCCAGGACCAGGTTCAAGGGACACACAATGGGAGCAGGACCTCAGATCGAGAGAACTGAGGCTGGAGCCCAGACATACAACCTGGGTGGGGAGAGTTTCTGTGATGTCTTGTTTTCGTGGAAAAGTCTTGGGTGCACACACTGGTAGCTGAAGGTTCACCATCTGCGGAATCCACATGGGGACAGTCTATGAGCACAGGTGATGATGAGCCCAATGCTGGGATTTGCTGCAGCGACCCACCCGGGCCCTGAGTCCTGGGTCAGCCTGGAGGGGCTGAACCCCTCCCTGCTGAAGCCGCTGTGTGGGGAGGGGCTGTTCTGTTCCTGGGGCTTCCTGCCTGAAGATGGGTGTGGGCCAGTCGGAACAGAGCCTGCAGCTGGCTCCGCACTCCCAGAGCCAAGAGGCGGGCATGGGAAATAGGCTCACAGAATACTCACTGTATACTAAGAGATATCTGTCTCCTGAGCCCACTTTTACTCTTCTAGAAGGCGGGAATGGCGATGATTCCCAATATATAAGTTCATAGGCATGTTACGAAGTGAATACAAGGAGTGGTTTGCAAACAGCTAAACTAATGTTCTTATAGTGTTATTAATTATCCCTGGGGTAAGTACACAAACCCTTTTCATGTTAAGGATTTTACAAGAACCACTACAATCTAAAGATAATACAACAAATTGGGAAAGTGACAAAGGTTTCTGAAATCAGAAAAGGCTTCCGAGCAAGAACAGCATTGATTATTACTCCAGCCATGGTGGAGATGAGTGCCTGCGTGGGGGAGGAGGGGCAGAGTTATTTTGGCTCCAAATTGGCAACAAAACCGGGCTTTTAGTTCTTCTGAACCAGATGATTGCTGGCCCCAGGGCTTGGCTAGTGTTTAGGGATGGGGTCTCAGTGGTCAGTCAGAACCACAGCCTGAGACCTCCCTGTCCTGAGCCAATCCTAGGACGTCTGGGGAAGGCCTTCGGCCAACATGGGCAAGGTCAATGGTGGAGCAGGGGAGCTGGGCTCGACACCACCCTTGGGGTTAAATGAGCTGAGGCAGGGAAAACAGCATCAAGCCAGCGCTTCTCATACGTTGAAGAGATTTTTGTGATGTTGCAATTATTTTAATATCTCCCCATGCCTTTCACCCTCTCAACAAGTCTGCCTAATTATTATCCTTTTTATTATTATTATTATTATTATTATTATTATTTTTGCAACAGTTTCACTCTGTCACCCAGGCTGGAATCCAGTGGTACGATCTTGGCTCACTGCAACCTCCACCTCCCGGGTTCAAGCAATTCTCACACCTCAGCCTCCTGAGTAGCTGGGATTATAGGCGTCCACCACCATGGCTGGCTAATTTTTGTATTTTTAGTTGAGATGGGGTTTCGCCATGTTGGCCAGGCTGGTCTCAAACTCCTGACCTCAGGTGATTCGCCCGCCTTGGCCTCCCAAAGTGCTGGGATTCCAGGCGTAAGCCACCGTGCCCAGCCCTATTATCTGATTTTTAACTGAAGAGACAAATAAGACTCAGACAGAGTGATTGGCCTAAGGGCACACAGCAAGCTACTGGCCAAGTTGGGATGAGAACCTCTCCCCGTGGTGTTTGGAAGGACAGAGTCCCAGGACCAGGGCAGGAACAGACGTGGGCTGCAGTTAGGAACTCAATGGAGTTCAGTGGACCGGGGCCTGGCAGGTCCGCACCAAAAGGCAAATGGAAAATGTCTCACAGGATTAATACAGCATCTGATGGTGGCAGGTGGGAGATATGTGCTTTCTTTTTTATAGTTTTCTGTATCGATCTGGAACTTTGTATAAGCAAGCTTTCCATTTATAATCAGACAAAATAATCAGATTACACTCCAGGGGTCAAGGGGCTGGAGATCCCACCCACATGTGGCCAAGGTAGGGCCCTTCACCCACCAGCAGCTGCCCTTGTGGGCAGGTCTCACCATACCAGAGCCCCCTGGAACGCTCTTTTCCTGAGACGACTTCCAACCTCCAGTTCTCTCAGCTCAATCTCCCTCTTGGCAGTCATGGCTGCCCTCCCTCATTCCTCGAGGGTTTTCCAGCAATCCTTTGCACACAGTTCCTTGGCAGAAGATTGGGAGATCACATGGCTGAGTGACGGTGTTTTCTGACTCATGGAATGGAAAGAAACACTACACACAAAAGCAGCACACAGGGCCTCTGTTGCGAGCTGGGCTAACTACTTAGTGTGGGGGAAGTGATTCATCCGAGACTGCCTGGCGAATGCACGTGCTCTCAGGGCAAGGGCAGCGCAGCACTGGGCTTCTCAGGCCAGGCCTCTCCCAGGCAGACCAATGAGACCAGCAGTGCTGCCCGCAAGGGTCCGGGGCTGCCATGAGCTGATCGAGAGGTGTCTGAGGAGGTTGCAGACAGTGGCTGGAGATGGGAGGTGAAAAAGTTAGAAGATCCAGGTTGGGAAAATTTGAGGAAGAAAGTAGTCAGATAGGTGTGAGCAGAATAGGTTCAAACTCTCCTGCAGACCAGGACACAGGCTCTGACTTCTCCACACCACACCCCAGGCCCACCAGGTACAGCAAACACATGCTCGCCATCATTGGAAAGTTTCTAATAAAACATTGATTTATTTACTATTATTTTATTTATTTATTTATTTGAGACGGAGTCTCACTCTGTCACCAGGCTGGAGTGCAGTGGCATGATTTTGGCTCACTGCCACCTCTGTCTCCCAGGTTCAAGCGATTCCCCTGCCTCAGCCTCCCGAGTAGCTGGGACTACAGGCGTGCACCATCATACCCGGCTAATTTTTTTGTGTGTTTTAGTAGAGATGGGGTTTCACCATGTTGGCCAGGATGGTCTGGATCTCCTGACTTCGTGCTCCACCCGCGTTGGCCTCCCAAAGCGCTGGGATTACAGGCATGAGCCACCACCCCCAGCCCATTGATTTATTTTTAATACAAAGGCCAGGCGCTATCTAAGTCCTTGACTTGTGCTATCCCACTTGTTCATCCTAACATCCCCATGAGAACATCAGTGAACCCATTTTGCTGATGAGAAAATTCTATCCAGAAACACAAAATAACCTTCCCAAGGTCACACAGCTACTAAAGAAAATCCTAACCCAAATCATCTGGCTCCAGAGTCTGTACTTTAAACAGAATGCCTCTCCACAATGCCACCTAGAGAGCTCCTACTGTGGGCCAGACACTGTCCTTCACATACCTTACTGATTTAATCCTCACAGAGACAATGCAATCAAAGTAGTATTGCCCCATTTTATTTTTTATTATTATTTTATTTTTATTTTTGTTTGTTTATTTGTTTTTGAGA
>NW_012101576.1:310929-312241 GCF_000951045.1 Mandrillus leucophaeus
TTCCTGAAAGCAGGGTTGCTAAAAAGAGTCTTGCTTCCTCAGTTTCTCTCTCTTGCTTCCTCTCACTCCATGTGATCTCTGTACACACACTCACTCCCCTTTCTTTTCCCCATGAGTTGAAGCAGCCTGAGTCTTTCACCAATGCAGCTGCCCAATCTTGAGCCTTCCAGCCACCAGAATTGTGAGCCAAATAAGCCTCTTCCAAATAAGTCTCTGTTTTGTTTGTTTGTTTGTTTGTTTGTTTGTTTGTTTTGGAGACAGAGTCTCACTCTGTTGCCCAGGCTGGAATGCAATGGTGCAATCTCAGTTCACTGCAACTTTGCTTCCCAGGTTCAAGCGATTCTCCTGCCTCAGCCTCCCAAGTAACTGGGACTACAGGCACGTGCCACCATGCCCGGCTGATTTTTTTGTGTTTTAGTAGAAACGGGGTTTCACCGTGTTGCCCAGGCTGTCACAAACTCCTGAGCTCAGGCAGTCTGCCCACCTTCGTCTCCCAAAGTGCTGGGATTACAGGCATGAGCCACCGCGCTCAGCCTCTTTTTTTTTTATATAAATTGCCCAGCCTCAGGAGTTCTGTTATAGCAACACAAAACGGACCAAGACAGGCCAGGACCTCCCAAGCGAACCCTGCCCATGACTAAGTTGGTGACTCTCCCATTCTTCTCAAGCTCAGCCCAGAAGCACCAGGCCAAGGACTGCCCCAAATACCCCAGGAGAGCCCTGGCCCTCCTCCTCAGCTGGGGACTATGACAAGAGCCACAGCAGCACCTTGCATGTCAACAGCATTCAACAGTTTTCAGAGCACACTGGCAGCTTCAGAGTATATAACCCAGTGAGGAAGGAGAAGCAGGGGTGTCACCTCCATCTACACAGTGAGTAAACTGGGCCCTATGGCTGGTGAGTGGGAGCTAGTCTCGAGCGCGTGACATTGGACTCCTAAGTGAAGGCTCTTTCCTTCAGAAAGTGGCACTTCCTGGTGTATGTCATGCATCTGGGATCCCCAGCCCCCTGGGTCTGAGGCCAGGGAAGCGCCAGGGTCCCAATTCTCCACACTCTTCTGGTGTGGCCCCCGTGAGCGCTTGCCTCCTTGAGCTAGCCCTGAGCACTGCCTTCTCCAACTAGCGACAAGCAGAGGCTCAAGGCGGGATTCCTGCAGAGACATGGCCACTGGTGTCCCAGCTTCCAGAAGGCGAGCATGGGCTCCTCCCTCCAACCCTCCAGCCCCTGGTTGACAGCTGTGAATATGGCAGGAATAGAAGAAGGCTGTAGGTTTAGGATAGAGTGAAGGTTTTCTTTTCTTTCTTTTTTTTTT
>NW_012101576.1:314721-317332 GCF_000951045.1 Mandrillus leucophaeus
CCCAGCCATCCCATTTTAAAGATAAGAAAACTGAAATTCAGGCTGGGCGCAGTGGCTCATGCCTGTAATCCCAACACTTTGGGAGGCCAAGGCAGGTGGATCACCTGAGGTTAGGAGTTCAAGACCAGCCTGACCAATGTGGCGAAACACCATCTCTACTAAAAATACAAAAATTATCTGGGCCTAGAGGCACACGCCTCCAGTAATCCTAGCTACTCGGAAGGCTGAGGTAGAAAAATCACTTGAACCTGGGAGGTGGAGGTTGCAGTGAGCCAACATCGTGCCACTGCACTCCAGCCTGGGCAACAGAGTGAGACTCAAGAAAGAAAAGAAAAGAAAAGGAAAAGGAAAAAGAAAAGAGAAAAGAAAAGGAGAAAACTGAAGTTCCAAGAGGTTAGGTATGTTGTGCAAAGCCAAAGCCACACAGCTAGTAAGTGGTGATGGGGAGACTCACCCAACTCAGGTAAAGTCCGTGATCTTCACCACAGCATCTGTGTTCTTGTCACTTTCTGGGACGGTGTTTCTCTTTTCTGAGTCCTCCACCCCCTCACCTGTGGTTTGGATTGGTTGGAGTTCGACTGAGTAGTAATGGCCACTTGTTGGTTTCCATGGCCTGGCATGTGCTATAGCTGTAGGAGAGGGTTGCCTGTATCCCTGAGAACAAGGAAGCCTTCAGGAGAGAACTCAGCCACTGCCACACCCCAGTCCTTTAGGAGGCAGTCAGGCTGCTGACAAAGGGACCTCACGCTCCTCCCACGCATTGCCTGGACCAGCTGGCAGCCCACGGGGGTGGCTTCAGGCAGCCTCCCCAGCAAGGAGGAGAGGGATGGAGGGCTGGCTGGAGGAGCACATGGGGAGCACTCCTCAAACACTTCCTAGAGGTCATGGAACCAGTGCCAGAAGCAGTTCTCATTAACCCAGAAGAAGAGACTTCTGGCAGGGGAGAGATGCCTCGGGACAGCATGGTGGTCTTTCAAGTCACTTCCTGCTGCACAGTCCTCACTCCAGCTTTCTCACCAATCCTCCACCTACACCAAAAGATCATCTCTGGGTTCAGGTCACCCACCCAACTCCACTGATGGATTTAGGCTCATTTAATTCAAACTCGACTCCATTTCAGCCAGAACCAGGCATCTCCAGAAAGGTAACTTTGCAGCAAACAAAAATGTATGAAACCAAATAATGCAACCCACAGGAAGAGCGCTGGCTTGAGATTACCTGCTACTTGGGTTATCTCAGTCACTGATGCCCACACTGGTGGAAAATTAACCCCTGAGTATGTGATTTGGACTGTCACCTGGCAATGCATGTTAACAGGCACGCCTACAGGTAGAATGACACTTCAGCACAAGTCCTTGGCTTTCCCAAGTTAGGACATCTTTTACTGGGCCTGGTTTCAGAAGGGGCCAGAGGCTGTTTTTGAGCAGGGAGGAGAACTTTCATTTTCTTCGTACATTTGTTGTTTGCATTTTTTTCCCCTGCCAGCACGTATGACTTGTATAATGCAAAGATATTTTAAAGACGCCTGACAGAGACAGCAGCCCTGGGTGCCTGTGTGGCCTGCAGCTCGCTGATCTCCAAACCCCTGTCGGCAAGGCTGTCAGGCCTTCTGTAGGGAGGATGGGGGAAAAAGCAGCCTGAGAAGGAACTGCACGTCCACAACTCCCTCCTGGGACCTGCAAACCCGTTCTTTTGCATTCCTTTGCAGGTCACTCTAACTGCCACATCCAGCTCCTGATCTGCCATCTGCTTCTTTTCCATCTCTTGTGGGGCATTTCCCAGCCCACCACTGATGTGAGCTCCTCCTGAGTCAAAGGTTCCCCTCTTGCAGGCCTCCTGCTCGGCTGACATCCTGGACCAGGCAGGCCACCCTCATTCCACTTCCCCTGGGAAGACACCTGGGTCTGGCACCTGCCCTGGATTAGGGCTGGCAAATTAGTTCATCCAGGACTAGAAGAATGGAAACAAACAGACTCATGTCTTGGGGCTGACTCTGAAAGGTCCAATGTTATGCCCAACAGAAAAGCTCACCTTCCTCCAAAGTTCCTGGAGCCATCTCAGGATGCCCAGGGCAGCCTATTCCATTCCTGACAAAACCCTAGACGCCCACACACTGCCCAGGTTGGTGGGTCTGGCCATGCTACCGCTTGGATGTGGGTTGTCCCCACCAAAACCCATGGTGAAATTTGATCCCCAGCGTGGTGGTGTAGTAGGAGGTATTTCTGTCACGGGGCAGATCCTTCGTGAATAGATTCATTGGTGCATTCCGGCTCTAAAGAGAATAGATTAGTTCCTGAAAGCAGGGTTGCTAAAAAGAGTCTTGCTTCCTCAGTTTCTCTCTCTTGCTTCCTCTCACTCCATGTGATCTCTGTACACACACTCACTCCCCTTTCTTTTACCCATGAGTTGAAGCAGCCTGAGTCTTTCACCAATGCAGCTGCCCAATCTTGAGCCTTCCAGCCACCAGAATTGTGAGCCAAATAAGCCTCTTCCAAATAAGTCTCTGTTTTGTTTGTTTGTTTGTTTGTTTGTTTGTTTGTTTTGGAGACAGAGTCTCACTCTGTTGCCCAGGCTGGAATGCAATGGTGCAATCTCAGTTCACTGCAACTTT
>NW_012101576.1:318752-339011 GCF_000951045.1 Mandrillus leucophaeus
ACCCCAACAAGGCACCCCCTCACTCCCCAGGCCCTGCAGTCACCTGCAAGGAATCCCTAGACCACGTCATTGCATAGTTTGAAAACCATCCCAAAGTCCTCCTGGCCGAGAGCTCCCTGCCTTGGGGGAGCCGTGTTTTGTTTAGGTTCAGCAGCTCCTCTCTGCCAATCAGAGTCCTTGAAACCCCATTTGGGGTGACCTCCTTGGGCAAACCAGGCCACAGTGGGAGAATGACAGAAAGTCAGGGGGTGCGGAGGGGGGTAGTTCGCTAATTGTTCTCCCCCATAAATCCTGCCTGGGGCCCAAGGTGTCCCTTCAGCCATGACTTCAGGACAGTCAGTCAGGACCATAGATCAAAGGTCCAGAGGGAGGAAAAGAAATGATGCTTGCCCCTAGGAAGCTCCGGTGATGATGGAGAGTATGCGCAGGCACAGGCACGCACGCACACACACACCAGTTCAAACAAGAAATCCCACAGAAGCAAGCCCAGAACCCAGAACCTGCAGGGCAACAAGCCTCCGAGTGGGCTGCTGACGCAAAGGCAGGGGCTGAGCCGGGTGAGGCAATTGGAGAAAAGTCTTCAAGGAAGAGGCATAAGGTAAGAAAAAAAAATGCCTGAGGCCGCCCCGGCTACCAGGAAGGCAGGTGCTACACATGGCCAGGGCCAGAGCATGCTAGGCAGAGCGTGCCCTGTGCCGGAAGTGAGGTGGAGCACTTTCCGGGAGGTGTCCAAGATGATCCCGGTTGGGATGTGTGAGGGGCAGCAGTGGGAGACAGGGCAACTAGGCAGAAGGGACCACAAGCCAAGGCATTTATCTGGGGGAGAAATCCACTTGCACCCAGCCCCTGGCATGTAGCAAATGTAAATGAAATGATGTTTGAATGGGGGAAAGCAGAGAGGGAGGGAGGGAGTGGATCCTTTAGCCAGATAATTCTTGTCCTTGAGGGAGGGAAGGAGGAAATTAAACCATTATCAATGAGGATTTATTTTTTACTGAATGACTTTACTGAATAAGCTGTTTGGAGCTTGTAAAGATTAAACCCTTTAAAAGAGACAGAAGGGAGAATTCTAGAGAGATAGTTCAGGGAGTTTCCGTTTTGGTGTCAGTTCCCTGCAACTTCTGAGTAAACACCTCACCCTCCCCAGAGGATAACCATAACCCAGTGACAAGGGCTTCCCAGATGAGCCACCCCTTTCCTCCCACACAGATAGCTGGGGGCCCAGGAAACTGGAAAGGTGATCTGACAGGAATCTGAGCTTCCTAGGAGGACAGGCTGCAGATGTCTCCAGAGGCACTGACTGTCAGAGCTGGCATGCATAGAGCAGCTCAGAATCCCCTTTCCCCAGCTCAGCTCTGGGGCCTTCTTACCCTCACACCTCCTTCCTCCCCAGGGCTGGGAAGGCCCTGGTCCTCCTGGGAGCCAGTCCTCAGCACTGCCTGGCCGGGACCCATGTCCTCCTTTGAGCTTCCTGGAGAAAGAATGTTCCCTATGAACTCTGTTTATCTACTTTCAGAACAGGCTGGATCAGGTAGAGGATGAGGAGTCAAGTCAAACTTGGGGTGTTCCTAAGGGCAAGAAGGCTGCACTGTGCCTTACAGAGAGCATCCGTGGGTTAGGTAAGCTTCGATCAGGCATGAGTTACAGCCCAACGTTCATGAGCCAACAATAGAGAGTAAATGAGGTGTCTTTACATGGAAACACACAAAGCAAGGTTAGGTATTAATGAGTAGTCAGTATCTTCTGGGCCCCAAACCACAGGCTGTGCCTCATGCTCCTTCTGAGCCACTCTCCATCCTCACTGCAGCTGGACCTGTGGGGACAGGGCAAACAAGAGTGTCTGAGGCAGGCGCAGGGTGTTCAGCCACCTGTCAGCTCTGGGTGGGAGAGGGCATCCCAACGATATAGTGTCCAGCTCCAGTGGCAAGAGTTAGCAAGGCCGTGAAGAGTTTGGCCTCAGCTTCGGGTCTCGTGTGGATCCAGATTTGCAACCTGGGAAACTCCTACAGAGCTGCCCTGAGGCTGGGGCTCCTCTGCCCGTGCCAGGACTTTAGACGATGTGCACGGCCAAGTAGGGCAGCAGGTGGAGAGAGGCTTGTGCCTGCAGAAACCTTCCTTTCTTCGGCCCCTCCTCACATATTCCTATCCACTCCGCACCGCCCTGCCCCAGATGCCTGTAACCCCTCCCCACTGAAACCCTGACTTTGGCTTCCACCCCATCTTCCACTGCCTGTCCAGTACTCCTGCCCTCACCTTTCCCTAGAGATTCCTGGAGGAACCCCTCAGTCTCAGGACCGCAGGAGAAGCAGAGGGCACCCCTCCTTCTCACAGCCTGAGCCTGAGCCCTGCAGGGGAGGCTTGCGGGGGTGGCTTCAGGTGTCGTGGGTCCCACAATGCCTCACTGACACGTGAACCGGGTATGACTGGGCCTCTGTGACCCAAGCTGAGGACTAACCCACCACTCATAACACGGTTTCTATGGGAAAACCAAGCTCTGATTTTTGAATCATCAATCCACTGAGGGTGGAAGTCCAAGATCTATGGTGATTTGCGTGCTGATGCAAGGGCAGAAGTCACAGCCCAGAGCCCGCAGCGGCTGCACTGCTGGGTCCCCAGTCCTCGATGGCACCAGCCAACCTGCCCTCTCGACCCTCCACAGCAGCTCAGGCCCCCACTCCACGGCTCCCCTGCACCATCCTCATGCCCGGCGAACTCCTGCTGCCAGTTGCTGTGAGACCCAGCACACCACTGGGCCAACAGCTTGCAAAATGCAGCCCATGCTCACCATTCATGGATTCTATACATACAAATTCACCTACTTGCAAAATTGTATCTGTGACCCCAAAATCAGTACTGGCTGCACTTTTGGGGTCATTCTCGGAAACACACAGAGTGGGGAAGAATGAGGGCTGCTCAACACGCACATTCCCAGCGGGGATGGAACAAGGCCCGCTCAGCCTGGTGGCTTCAGCTCCCACAATGCAAACAAGTGTTTTTTTTGCAGGCTATTTGGTACCACATTTTTCATGTTTTTGTGCTTTGTGTTGGTGATTTCACTGTTTAAAATGTCCCCTAAGCATATTCAAAGCAACCTGGATGAGACTGGAGACTATTATTCTAAGTGAAGTAACTCAGGAATGGAAAACCAAACATCGTATGTTCTCACTCATAAGTGAGAGCTAAGCTATGAGGATGCAAAGGCATAAGAATGACACAATGGACTTTGGGGACTCAGGGGGAAAGGGCAGGAAGGGGATGAGGGATAAAAGACTACAAATTGGGTTCAGTGTACCCTTCCCAGGTGATGAGTGCACCAAAATCTCACAAATCACCACTAAAGAATTTACTCATGTGATCAAATGCCACCTGTTCCCCAATAACCTATGGAAAAAAAAATTTTAATGTGCACCAAGCAGAGTGCTGGTGTTTGTTCCCAAGCACAAGAAGGCTGTGATGTCCCTTACAGAGAAAACACGTGTATCAGACAAGCTTCTTTCAGACCCAAGTTATGGTGCTGTTGGCCGTGAGTTCAGTGTCAATGAATCAACAGTAGAGAGTAAAGAAGGTGTCTTTAATAGAAACATACATAAAACAAGGCTACGTATTGGTTGTAACCAGAAGCAGGCAGGAATCTAACCCTGTGTTTCCCCTAGGAGCAAAGGTTCAGTATCTGCTCATTTAATGTTCAGAGACTTCATAAAACATAACTACCATGAAGAATAAGAATTGACTCTACAGATATCTGTGCACCTGAGCCCACCTGGATTTAGTGAGTCAGAATTCCCTGGGTTTAGGCCCTGGCACTTGAGTTTTTCAAAGTTTCACAGGCAATTCTGATGCTGGGCCTACCTGGGAACCACCACAGTCCAATGTCAAAACAGCCTGCGGGTCCCTGGACAGAGCCATGTGACAATCTCAAAGCATAACTTTTGGCCACAACCGTGAGGTGGCGTGTAACACAATGTTGTGTGGTAAGCATAGGGCTGACTCAGTGTGAGGGATCTGGAGACTCTGAGTGACCTCAGGCAAGTCATCCAACATTCAGTCATCCAACACTCAGTTTCCCCATCCACAACATGAGGATAACAACACCTGTGCACAGTGGGGTGTTTGCATAGGGAAGATTCAAACACGTCTTATGGGCTGGGACCCCAGGAGTACACTGGTGTGAGAGACTAAGGATGAGAAACAACTCATCCCAAGAGAAAGACTAGAAGTCTTGGCCCGAGAGTGATGAGCACCTTGCCGGGGAGGTCCAGGAGGAGGGACAGCTTGGAGGACCACTTGGTGCTGGTCACTCAGGTCAGCCTCTAGCCTGATCCTTGAAGGCTTGAGCCTAAGGAGTCTACAGGGAAGGCTGCTCGCTCAAGAATCTTGGTGAGACCCAGGAAGCACACGGCTACGCAGCATCAGAACTGACATATGACCGAGGGCAGGTGCACGCATCTCCCCTCCAAGGAGGGCGCCGTGCACCACAGCAGTCCGGGACACTCCGTGGGGGAGGAAATGGTCACAGGCAGCATCCCTCCCTCCACCTGTGATGTGGCACCTTCTCGAGCTTTGGAGGCACTGAGGGCAGCTGCGGCAGATCACCCCAGATGGCTGGAGTTGGGCAGGTGAGGAGTTAGCTCAGGTGGGATGCTTGCTAGGACAAGCCCAAAAGGGAGACCTGGAGACGCTGCTGAGAGACGGGACAAGTGCAAAGCCTGAGAAAGGCTGTAGTTCCTGTTTATGTGACCGGTTTCTACCCCAGACATGTATGGCTGGGGAGTGGGGGTCAGAATCAGCCACCTGTCAGCTCTAAGTGGCTGATTTCCACCTGATGCCTTTAATAACTGCACTGATCGCTATTGAAGAGTTTTAAAATGGTGCAGAGAGGGCCACACACCGGGGCATTTTGTATCAGTCCTTTCGGACACACCCCTGGCAGAACAGGCAGAATTGACAGCAGGCTCCGAACTCCCACCGGTGGGCCTGGGTCCCACTGCCTCCCTCTACAAACCAGAACCAGGTGGGACCCATGGGTCTGCAAAGCACTGACAAATTCCCCCAGTGAGGCTAGTGCTGGCAGAAGAGGTGTGCCCAGGGCGTCACGGTTCTCTCAGAAGCCTGATCTGTGCTGTATGCCAGCCATTGTTTACCCTCCTAGCCTGCCTTTCTGTCAACACTTATATTTTGCACAATGCTTCTTTGTTTGCTTTGGGTTGAGAAACTGTATTTTTTTTTTCTTATTCACAATAGCCAAGATAGGGAAACAACCCAAATGTCCATCAACAGATGAATAGATAAAGAAAATGTGACAAATACATACAATGGAATATTATTCAGCCTTAAAAAAGAAGGAAATCCTGCCAATTGCAACAGCATGAGGAACCAAGAGGGTATTATACTAAGTGAAAAAAGCCAGACACGGAACGACAAATACTGCATGATTCCACTTAAATGGGTATCTAAAATAGTCAGACTCATAGAAGCAGAGAATAGAAGGGCAGTTTCCAGGGGTTGGGGGAAGGGGAAATGGAGAAGTGTTGCTCGATGGGTATAAAGTTTAGTTATATGAGATGAGTAAGTTCTAGAGGTCTGCTGTACAACATGGGGCCTGTAGTTAATGATACAGAATTGCACCCTTTAAAATATGTTAAGAGGCTAGATCTCACGTTTAATGTTCCTACTACCAAAAACAAACAAACAAACCAAAACACAAAAGAACACAAGAAAATTTTTGGAGGTGGTTTTTAGTAACTAAATTTTGGTGATGCTATCACAGGTGTATGCATGTGTCCAAACTCATCAAGATGTACTCTTTATATGTATGCGATTTTTTGTGTGTCTATTATGCTTCACTAAAGCTTTAAGAATGATCAGAACAAAACGAAACTGTGTTCCCACACACACACACACCACCCCCATACAAACACGGAAGAGCTAGGCAAAAAGACAATCTATAATGGCAGGAAACTGCTCTGATCCTACCTGGTGGGCCACCTGCTTTGTGGAAGTTTTCACATGTAGTGTTCATTATTCTTTCTTCTGAGACTGTCCTCCTGGCCCCTCCCCGCCTCCTCCTCAGCTGCGCCCCCATCAGCCAGAGCTGCTCAATCAGTCCTCAAGGGCCATACATGTGTGCAGGGCTCCCAGCACTTCCTGCCACATAGCAGGTCCTCTGTGGATGTTGGGTTCCTTGTCCTTTCTTTTCTTTTCTTTCTTGGGTTCACCTTGCAAAGGGGAACCAGTCAAAGACTCAGTCAAGTTACTTCAGGGAAAAGAGATTTTCTCCGTGAGAAAGACACTAATGGGGAAGGAAACAGAAACCCACTCTATCCGAGGCAGCCACCTTCTCTGTACCCTCTCCCAACGGCCCCAAGTTCTCCCACTCAAGTTTCTCTCCTTCCTTGGCCCAGCTTCTCCATCAGTTCTGCTCACACTTGAGCGGGGGCATGGAGAAGGCCATGGCCTCTCCTCCTGGGAGCATTTTGAGGCCAGGCCAGGCCACAGGTAAGGTGCAGATCAGCAGGGAGGCAGAGTGGGAGGCATGTGCTAAGATGACTGGAACTGAGATGGCACCTGTCCTTTCTCCCTGAGATGTGGAGGCCCGCACATGGAAGAGCTGAGAACAGAATTACTCGCCTCTCCAGGGATAAGCCAGCCCTTCTTTCTCAGAGTAGAGCAGTTACTAACCACCGAGGGGTTATACAAACTGCTTTTGATCTCCCCAGGGCTCACAAGGGCACAAAAGGCCCCCGTAGTCCAGGAAATTCATGTTAGGGGTTGGGATCCCTTAACACTAATGTCAGAGAATGTTAAGAAGGTATCATGGAGGAAGCATTACCACCCCAAGGGCGAGGCAGCAAAGGGGTGCATTTGCAATGATTAAAACTTAGAGACAGGAGCCTCTTGTGGGGCTGGAACCAGACATGTGGTGAGGTAGGGGGTGCCTGCCGGCTGGTGTTGGCCTCTGAGTTGGGAGTGATGAAGTTAGTTCTACAAGTGTTAGAAAGATTGTAAACTGAATCTAGCTGCTGCTATGGTAAGGAACTGCTGCTGCCAGGGTGAAGAAGTACTACCGAAGCCGCTTACAAGAACAGAAGTAAACAAGAAATAGAAGGCTTCCCTCCAGCCTTCCAGTACCCCTTCTAGCGCCCCCTACTGGCTGAATCCGATAGGAAGCTGCCGCCAAAGCTGAAAGTGGTTTGCCAAGTCCCAGCCCTACCATCACAGAAAAGAGAAGAAAGACTAGTGTGACCAGGAGCTGAAGCCTGAGCCTGCTCCCATGCACGTGTGTGTGTGTGCACACATGCCTGTGCTCACAGGTATACACTCACACCTGGATCACAAGCGCCCTCCCCACAGATTTCATTGTGGGTCCTATGCCTTGGGTGTCACACAAAGTCAGCAAACCTCAAGGCCCTGACTGCAGAGACTTTACTGATTCTCAAACTCCAGACTCAAACATCACCCATCATCGCCCCACCCCCAAACAGCCACCAGTTTGAGTCCTTTCTGTAAAAAGGAAGCTCAGAGTTCTCCATCTCTAGAGAGATACATGGGCTCTCAGGGAGAAAATGTCAACAGCAACCACCCCATGCCCTGGAGGGGACTCCAGCAGAGGCCCGGGGAAAAGCAAGCTCTGCACCAAACTGCCCAACACGTAGTGAACACAACAGAGCTCATTTACCAACAAGAGGCACACACTAAAAACATTCTTCTGGTCTCTGTTTAACCCAGGTCATTCTGTCTTATTAGGTCCCTCTGCTGTCCTGTTGTTTTCCACCACTGTGCATTTCTGTGTCTTTCAGAGCATGTGTCACAGTGTGCGTTTTTTTTTTCATCATGTGCTGACTGCCTATCTCCTCCTCTATATTGCCAACTCACAACAGTGGGGCCATGCCAGCTTCTTCCACCCTTATAGACTCAAGGCCTGGCACATCATAAGACTCAAGTGTTTGCCAAGTGAGTCTATTAAAAAATAGAAAATGGCTCTAGAGGCATTGAGGTAAATGGACAGGTGATGGACCTGTAGATTGGGGTGTATGTGACATAACAAACTCTGAGGAATGTTGTGGAAGGCAATTGCTCTCCTGTCCTACAAACCATCTCCAGATCAAGAGGACAGCAGGCAGGAAGGCAGGATGACTGCTCTGCCATCATGGTGTTTCTGCTGTGCTGTGGCCCTGTTCAGCCCTGTACACCTGTGGAGATTAGGGCCTGAACCCAGGCTTCTCAACTCATCCCAACTTCACCTCTGCTTCTTGGAAGGCATGGGGCTCATTGAGTGTTAGAACTGGTGGGACCCCATAGATTACAAAGGTGGCTCCACATCACCATCACCCGGGGAACATTTAAAAATATCAGTGTCTGGACATTACCACTGGTTTCAATTCTTTGAGGTCCACAGTTCAGTGTAGCATAGTGGATGCCCAGAAACATGAACTCAAGTCCTAACTCTGCCACACACTGTATGATCTTGGCCAAGTTACTTGACTTCTCTCTATCTCGATTTCTGTAAAGTGGAGATGACAGCAGTATCAATCTCATAGGCTTGTTGTGAGGATCAAAGTCAACAATGTATGTGAAGCTCTTGGTGCAATGTCTGGCTCAGAGTAAATACTGAATAAATGTAGCTATTATTGAAATTATTATCTCACAGCTACTTAGCGGCTGGCGTGGGACGAGCCTCCTGATCCTGGATCCAGTGTTCTTTCCGACACGTCACTCTGAATGTGCACACAGCCTGAGGTCAGACTCGGCAAGGCAAACATATGGTTGCTATCCCTGGGATCCTTTAATTAAACCGTATGGAATAGAGAACTGCCCCTGAGAACCAAGAGCAGATCTGACCCCGGGAAGCAGAGAGCTGGAGAACACAGGAGTTTGGCAGTGCAGCTTTCAGGTCCTTTGGGAAGCCATTTGGCTGCCTCTGTTAGCATTTCATTATGGAAATACTGGGAACCAAAAATAGAAGTTCTTGAGGGAGCTTAATCCTCTGGGCTTTACAAAACAGCTGCTGGAGAGTTCCAGGAATTGACCACCAGGGGGCACTGTCGTCCCATGCAGGCAGCTGCTGGTGGGTCGGACCAGGACAGAAGTTTCCGAGAAAAACCCAACACCCTTCCGCAAGCTCCTACCCCAGCCTGCCTTGCTCAGGACTCTGTGGCTGGGATCCCTGTAGATCTCCACAGCTCCTGGTCCTAGAGAAACCACTTTGCAACTCAGGCCACTGCTCTCCTCTTTGGGGACCCTTAAGAGCAGAGCAGGTTCCTACATTTACTTAATCAATCCTTTCTCCCCCCTCACCCCAAAACCAGGACCTAGGGCAGTGCTGGACATATAATAAGCAAGAAGTATGCGTCTTCTTTGTTGATTAATGGATATGTGAAATCAGGTGTGATTGATAAATTGTGGGACATATCAAATAACAAAATTTCAGTAAATTGAGCTGTAAAGGTCTAGTTTGCCTTTATTAGCAATTCATGAACTGGGCAGCAACCAGTCCACAAAATAAAAAGGAACTCCCATGAACTGAGCTAAGGGCTGAGCTTTACAGGCAGAAAAGGCTGAAGAAAGTCAAAACAAGGAATAAGATGCAGATTGGCCGCTTCAAAGTTACTTTCCTTATTGAGGATCTTGTTAGCTTAATGGAATATGACTACCAACTCTCTCCTGATTTCTCAGAAACTCAGATCTTACAAGTAAACGGCTTTGTTTTTGGTTTCGTGGTGTGGAACCTTAGCATGAGTGACTCCATTTTGAATGGGTCTGTTGGAGCCTAATGCAGGAGGTCAATCCAAATAATGGCCTCCCATACATTTTATTTAACAGAAGGAAACTGCTTGATCTTTGAAGGAATGGCAGAGAGAGTGCAGTGGTATGAATCAGACAGAGGTTATGAATGACAGTTAAGGGGAGGGTCATGGATAAATGGGAAAGGGGAAGAAGTGAGAGGGCTCAGGTAGGAAGGCAACAGATGTATTTCAGGGATCCTGAGTAGTAAGAGATTCCTCAATGTGGAGGCCAAATCCAGAAATCTGGGGGAGATTAGACAAAGGAGTCCCAGCCACAGCTCGCATGGCCTCCAGGTGGGCATCACTGGCCACCACAGCCACTATTACCTCTCATATCTTTGGGGTGGCTTGCAGCTGCCACCAGCAGGTTCTGAGCTCCCACAGATGGGCCTGGGTCCCACAGCCTCCCTCTGGGTGATGCCATGGGGCTTAGTACCCTGAGCCTGTATCACACATCCTTAGTCCGAGAGAACTTCTCTCAAATGACAGCAGATCTTGTTCACCACAGAATTCTGTGAAGACTAGAGCACAAGAAATACTTGTTAACTAAAGGATTAAATTATGTGTTAAAAAAACAAAACAAAACAAAACAAAAAAGCAAGGCTGGGTGCAGTGGCACATGCCTATAATCCCAGCACTTTGGCAGGCCGAGGCAGGAGGATTACTTGAGGTCAGGAGTTCAAGACCACCCTGGCCAACATAGTGAAACCCCGTCTTTACTAAAAATACAAAAATTAGCCAGGTGCGGTGGCAGACGCCTGTAATCCCAGCAAGTTGGGAGGCTGAGGTAGTAGAATTGCTTGAACCCAGGAGGCGGAGGTCGCAGATTGTGCCATTATACTCTAGCCTGGGAGACAGAGAGACAGACAGACACACAACACACACACACACACACACACACACACATACACACACACACAGAAGTAGAGTCTCTCTCCACAGAACCTCCAGGTACCTTCCCTTGCTACGATTTTAGAATATCTGCCACCAGCTCAGTGTGCCACATTCTAATTCCAATGGCCCTGAGGTGCGGCTCCCTGGAAGTCTCAATCTTCAGGCACAACATGGCAGAATGGAAAGTGCCCAGGCTGGAAGGAAGATTTGCCTTGGAATCTCAGCTCCAGCACCTCTCCTTTCAGTTTTCAGAGGTGTAGTTTCCATTGCAAGTTACTTATGCTTCCTAAGACCCAAGCAAATGTTAGTACCTCCTTGAAGAGAATCAAATTAAGCCGCAAACATGGCATGCCAGCACCTGGCTCATGCTAGCCCAGTGCCACTATTGCAATGACCATCAGCACCGACTTAGACGAGAGGCACGGGTAGGGGCAGTTAGGCAGGAAGTAGGCTTCAGCTGGGAGAGGCAAGGACAGGGTAGAGGTAACCACAGCCAAAGGGAGGCAGCGAAACTCAATATTCCAGGAGGTTGGGGGATGGCAGGGGAGCAAAAGCCTTGCTCATGCACAGGGAAAAGACAGCAGTAGCCTGGCTGATCAGGCTACTCTGAAATAGCTGCACCCACCAGCCACCCACTGGAGACCTGAGGCTTCCGCTCCCTGACACCTCAGGGTCACACTCACTCCAGGTTCTGCCTCCAGCCCCGCTTAGTGTCTCAGCTACTGGATTTTCCCTCTCTCAGGATCTCCTAGAGCCTGGCTTCCTGTGGACAGTTTGCAGCCAGCTTGGCAATGCTTTCCAAGCACCCTCCCAGCCCGTGCTCCCAACTCTCACCCCACAGTTTTAGCATGCAGAAGCCCCATGCCCTCTAATAATCCCAGAGAGGAGGTGGTGGTGACAAGATCCGAGCCTTGGGCAGCACCTAGAGTCAACCTTGGTGGAGGGGTAAACTTGCAAGAGCCAGGCCACAAGCCCGGCTGGAGGGCAGGGAAGCTGAAGACCTGGGCAGAGGCCAAACTGTCACGAAGGGGCTTGGTCAGCCCAGCACAAGGGGTCCACACAGGCACACATGATATTAGACCCTGGCAGCGAGGCTGAGTCTCCCGCTGGCAGCTTCTGAAGCCCTCTGACTACCCAGATAAGGTACTGGACACGGCAGGGCAGCCAGAAGAGGCCCTTGATGACCCTACAGAGAGGGCACAGGGGCAGCAGCCCAGGAACTGATGGGGCAGATGGTCTGGCTGATGGAGCAGCTCCTCCAGTCTGTTATTTCCCTTTGGGCTTCAGAGCAGGTGGTCTCCAGGAAGCCATGAGACTAGGCGAGGCAGCTCAGAGGGCACGCTGGCCAGCCAAGATTCGGTGAGTGAGCAGTGAGGGCGGAGTTTGTTTTCCTCCCAGCCTCCAGGCTTTCCTGGACCGCCCACCGTGGTTACCATTTGCTGTGGTGGTTGCCAGGGGAACCACTTACTATTTTTATATATTCCCCAGATGATGAGGCTGCAGAAATGCTCAGGCGAAGTTGGTCCAGGAGTAATCCTGGAAGCGATGCCCAAGCAGGCTCTGCTGGAAACTTGGCTGGAGAGTGGGAAGCCACTCTAATGTTTCAGGAATCAGATGCGCATCCCTGAGTAAGGGGTGAAGGAGGGTTGCAAGGAAGGCATGTGCCCTGGGTGAGGGAGCACCAATCCATTGACTCATTCATTCATTCACCGCTTGTCCATTTGCCCATCCATTCACTTTCTCTCACATCAAAGGTGCTGGGCTTGTGCTACATGATACAGCAGTGAATAGGGCAAGTGTGTCCTAGCCTGGTGAGGAGGAAAACACAAAGTAAATACAATTACGGTTCACTGGGATCTGATACCAAAGGGGCATGTCAGGTACTGTGTGCCCACCTTGGCAGAGAGGGGTCTGAGAAAGCTTCCTCAAGGAAGTAATATCTAAGCCAAGATAGGGTTTTACATGCAATGAGAGCAAGTAGAAAGAACATTCCAGGCAGAGGAACAACAGCATGTGCAAAGGCCCAGGGGAGACTGTGAATACAGCACGTTCTGGAACAAAAGTCACTTAACTTCTGGAGTCAGGGCTAGGGCCCAACCCAGTGGGAGGAGGAAAGCTGTAGAGACCCAAACCATTAGGGGGTTGGGGGTGAGACAAACTGCACCACAGTGGTACCCCCAGGCACACCTGCTATTAGGCCTCTGGCAGCAAGACTGCAGTCCCGGCAAGGCCCCTGGTGGAGAGGAGCAGGCTTCCCCATTGCCCTTGGGACTCTGGGAGAATCTATAGGGCATCAGGGAAACCTGAGACCCTGAAGCTGTACAAGGGAGGAGCTGGGTTAATGCTCTCAGTTCTTGGCTGGGCGGGATGTGTCCAGGGATGAGGAAGAGAGGGGGCGCTGTTCCTCATCCGGACTTCTTAGCCGGACTTCTTCCAAACTCCAGCCTGTTGTCAAGACCCTGGACACATGCCTAAATGCTTTCTGCTCACTTACGTCCCTGCATCTGCTGGGAAGTCCAAGATGCTCATTAGTGTAGGAGGTGGGAGGTGGGATGGAGTAGAAGAGGAAGAAACAGAGAGAGGCTGATCCCGCAGGTGTCAGTAGCCTGCTGGGCATGTTACACACACAACTGCATCAAATTCTAGCACCAGCAAGGTAAATGAGTATTTTGGCTTCATTGTAAAGATTGGGAAACTGAGGCTTAGAGAAGCTAAATTACTTCTCCATGATCATACAGGTACTAAGTGATGAAACCAGGATTCAAACGTAGATCAGTCTGACTCTAAAACCTGTCTCTGTCCACAAGGCAAATGTGATTTACTGCATGCACACCTGCTACTTGACCTCAGCACTGCAGATTCAAAGATTAGATACAGTCTCTTTTGTGAGAATCAAAGGAGATAACATGGGAAGTAACCATGGTGGATTGTATTTTCCCAAAATGGCCCCCCGCCCCCTGACCTTAGGTGGGACTTTGTGCTTACTTGCCTTGGTGAATAGAAATGATGCTGCCTGACTTCAGAGGCTGAGGAGGGACAGTCCTGCTGCCATGCTGTGAGAAGTTACTCATGGAGAGGAGTAGAGCTTCCGGCAGCCAGCATCACTCACCAGAAATGTGAGTGAGCCCTCATCATTCCATCTGACACCTGCCACAGACATCAGGGGCAAAAAGACTATGCCCCCTGCACCCTCTCAGTCCCCGGCACACAAAATCTCTGAGCGTCACGAGTGGCTCCATCCTGAGTGATGTCATCATAGTGATGCCACTGAGTTCTGGGGCAAATGGTTACACAGCTGGAATGAGAACTTTGTAAACTGTAAAGTGCTATACACATGTAAAACGTTATTAGTAAACCTGAGCTTGGCACAACAGGATTGTGTCAGTATCTGAGGAAGTAATCTTGTGTCTCAGGCTGAGTTCTTCCCAAAAGCAGAAACTGCAACAAAGGTTTGTGTGCAGGAACACACATTTAGGAAGTGATCCATGGGCTCAGGCATAGGGGACTGGAAAGAATGAAACTGGGAAGGAGGCTCAGCCAGTCCAAGGCTGTGTTGTTGAGCTGACACCACTGTGGGCAGCTGAGGCTCAATATCACTGGAGGCCTTCTGAGGAACCTGTAGAATGAGCCTCAGGGCTATGGGGAGACTGTGTCTACCCATCCGCTATCAGCTGTAGGTTGCCCCCAGAGGATGTTAATTCCTTGCACCTGCCGGTTTGCAGATGTCCCAGAACAGCTTGAGCAGCTCTGCCTGGCAGGGAAGCCCAGGGAAGAAAGCTAAATCAGGCACTGAGAGATTACAGCTGGACTGACAGGCTGTGAAATGGAGCATAAAAGATGACCAACACAATGTGGCATTAAATAATCCTTCAGGCAATGATTGCATATGATGTCCTGGACAGAGGCTCACAGGGATAACTTCTGCCTGGTCTGTCACTTTGCCCACTGGCCTGCTCAGGCCTCTCCGGTCAAGCCTGTGCAGTTCCAGGCCTGCCTGAGCAAGGCCCTAGTGTGGCCCTAGTGTGCTGGAAGCCACCATCCATCGGAAGGACCAGCTGCCTTCTCTGGGCCCTGTGGGTGATCTCTGGTCATCACAGTGATCCAGGGGAGGGCCTGGAGTCAGGGCATTCGCTGCCTCTCAGGGGCCAGGCTCCAGCCACGGATTTCCAGCTTCGGCCCCTCACAGCAGCATCTCGTGAGGCTAGCGGTGCCCAGTGGACCATGCTTTTTGGAGATTGGGGCTTGAAAAGCAGCCTTCTGAAGGAAGTCAATGTAGAGGATGAGTTTGCTTTGTTCAGACCCTTGGGTAGTGGTGGTGAGGAAACCCCCTGGAGCAGGTGCCTAAAGTAGGGAGTGAGCGTCTTGGGTCCAGGATAGGGCTGAGGCCTGGGCCAGACCTTAGATCAGGCAAACTGTGCACAGCCTCCACCTCTAGGGACCCAGTCTGCTGGTCAGACCCCTCTGCCCTGCTCTTCTTTGGGATAGTCAACTCCATCACTTACCCTCTGGGGCATTTAATTCTTAGCAGTCTTTGTTTGTTTGTTTGTTTGTTTGTTTGTTTGTTTGAGACACAGTCTCATTCTGTTGCCCAGGCTGGAGTGCAGTGGTACGGTCTCAGCTCACTGCAACCTCCGGCTCCTGGGTTCAGGTGATTCTCATGCCTCAGTCTCCCGAGTAGCTGGGATTACAGGCACGCGCCACCATGGCTGGCTAATTTTTTGTTGTTGTTTTGTTTTTTGTTTTTTGTTTTTGAGAAGGAGTCTCGCTCTGTCGCCCAGGCTGGCGTGCAGTGGTGCGATCTCGGCTCACTGCAAGCTCCGCCTTCCGGGTTCACACCATTCTCCTGCCTCAGCCTCCCAAGTAGCTGGGACTACAGGCACCCACCACCACACCCAGCTAATTTTTTGTATTTTTAGTAGAGATGGGGTTTCACTGTGATAGCCAGGATGGTCTCGATCACCTGACCTCGTAATCCGCCTGCCTCAGCCTCCCAAAGTGCTGGGATTACAGGTGTGAGCCACCGCGCCCGGCCTAATTTTGCATTTTTTAGTAGAGACAGGGTTTCGCCATGTTGGCCAGGCTGGTCTCGAACTCCTGACCTCAGGTGATCCAACTGCCTCGGCCTCCCAAAGTGCTGAGATTACAGGTGTGAACCACTGCGCCTGGCCCTTAGCAGTCTTATTTCAATAGTTTAAAATACAGAAACGGGCTCCACGCAGCAAAACCTTGTTTCCTTTCCTCCTGTTACATGGCATGGGGACTGGCCCCCAGTCATCTGCAAGGGGGAAGGCTCTGTGCGCTAGGGCCCAGGAGCTCAGAAAGGGAAGGGTACTGATCAGCATTCTGGGTTCAAGGAAACACGTTTCCTCTGAGAGGTCAGGGAGGGGCTATATCTCAGCAGAGGGAATTTAAATGTGGAGAACTTCACAAATTACACCAATATCAACAACACTCCAATGCACCGAGCACTTACTGCAGACAAGGCATTGAGCTTCCTGTTGGAGATGCTGAATTGGAACTTGTCGGAACTGGCTAAGAACCCAGCCCCCTGCGCTCTCCCGACGTCCTCCCTCCTTCTTCATCCCAGGGTGGCACGTGGTCGCCCTGGAGCCCCCCAGCTGGGAGGAGGCTTTGACTCTGCTGCTGGTGCCGGTCAGTCCTCAGGTTTGCCCAGGGCAGAGTGGTTTTGTTTTCCGGGATGCAGGACTTTCAGTGCTAAAACCAGGAAAGTCCCAGGCAAATCAGAAAGTTTGGTCACTGTGGGAGAGTGTGCTGGGCCCGCAAGATGCCCCTGTTTGAAGGAGACAGGCTCACCAACAGGCAATCACAGCAAAGCAGGTGAGTCTAGGCTAAGGGGATCACACAGGAGGGGGAGGGCTTCCTGGTACACGTGCACCTAGGCTGAGTCTTAAAAGGAGGATATGAGCCTTCAGAGAAAAGAAACCATTATAGACATAGGAGCAGGAGGTGCATGAGGCAGAGACTTCAGGCCTCCCAGGATCTGTGCGAGACTTTCTTTAGGCCCTGCGGACCTCAATGATGCAGATGCTAAGGCTGATCTGTGCCCCCTCCCCTGGGGTTGCACCCACCCTTTCTGGAGCCTACACAGGCTGTCGATTTCTTGCACACGGTCCTGGCTGGCTGGCAGCCTTTGATGTGCACTCAGGGAACTGGGCAGGGTTATCCTGGGAGAGGTGGTGAGCCTGAGACCATGAGGGAAAACTGCCTTCATGGGGGCAGAGTTCGGGAGTGGAGCAAACGGTGGTGTTGGAAAATTCCCAGAGCCTGAATTTGGAGACCTTGACCCACTGCAGAAATCTGTGTCTAAGGAGTGGAATTCTACCCACCCTCCCACCCCCACATTACATGGTGATGTAGGGAGTGGTGGGCACGTAAGTAAAAGAAGTCATCTCTCGACTGTTCCCAAGGACTTGTACACTATTTATTTGTACATCCTGTTTTGGGGCCAAATGTCCTGATACAAACAACTTTGGCTTCTAGAATTCTAGGCCAAAAAGTCCTATCTGGTAAGATCCAGGCACATTACTCTTGAATGGCCATCAAGCTCCCACCTTCTTGAGTGCAACCCAGAGGTTTACCATTGGACTCCCCAGCCCTGAAACACGTTAAAAGTCAAACCTTGTCCTCAAAGTCTCTGAGTTCTCCTTGTGATGACTGATAAGGCAATAAGGTGGTGTCTCAAAGCGTGCCTGGGCCTGTTTGTATCGCAACTTCCTGAGCGGCTCACTACAAGCACTATTCCAGGCCATGTTCTAGAAATACTGAATCATAAGCACTGGGGGTGGGGCCCAGGAATCAACATTTTGAACAATCACCTTAACAGATTATTCTGCTTAATGTGAAAATTCTCTCTTGGGGGCAGTTGCTATTTATTTTAATAAAATACAAGTTTTATGTCAAGGAAATTCATCTCCACTGTAAAATGTCCAGGATCCATCTAACACAGCATTTCTCAGCCTCAGTATGAATGAAATTTCGAACCAGATAATGCTTTGTCAGGTGCATTACAGAATGTTGACCAGCATCCCTGGCCTTGAGATGCCAGCAGCATCCTGCAGTCATGACAACCAAAAATTTAAAAAAAAAAAAATGTTGCCAGACATCACCCAATGTCCCCAGAGGGAAAAATCCGCCCCCTCTAACTAAAGGGGCTTCCTCCTAAAATCTGACGTCAGTCCAGCGTAAGGAATATGCCTCCCCATTCTTGGAATGACCTCCGCCAGGCTCCGCCCACACTGACCCCGGTCCTCCTCACCAGTCTCCAGCTGCACATGCGCTGAAGCCAGTTCCCATCCTCACTCCAGCCGGGTTTCCTGCCTCCCTTCCCATCGCCCACCCTCCCACCTCACCACTCTCCTTTCCTGCCCCATCGCCAAAATGCCCCACCATCCAGCTCCGTAGGACTATGGAAGAACAACACAGCCCACCCACTTACGTGGGGTGCTGATGGGGCTCCAAGGAAATGGCCTCTGGGGAAGAATTCTCCTTTTGTAAAAATGGAGAATGTTTATTTTTGTTTTGATTATAAAATGAACATGGTCACAGCTGAAAATTTGGCAAGTACAGAAAAGTATAAAGGTCGCTCAAAATCCCACTGCCCAGCCAGCTGACACTGATGTCTAGGAGGTGTCCCACTTTGGCCCTTATTGGCTCCTGGTGTGCGGACAGGGGTCCCCAGGTAGACAGAACCCCTGACCAAGGACAACGGGAGGCATTTGCTCTTCCAGGGTAAGCATCTGTTTTATTCGGATCTGTGTGGCTCAGGGGCTCCAGGCAGCCCGTTTTGCAGGAGATTCAGCACCTAGTGTCTTCCTGCCTCATTCTTCCAAGAACCTGCTCCTGCAGGTGGAACATCAGAACTCGTCCTTGATGTCGAAATGGGGCTGGTCTTCAGGCTTGAAGTCCAGGTTAGGGCTGCCATCCTCATTGAGAATTCTCCGGGCTGTGTAGCCAACGATGGGGTATTTGGCTTTGTACACTTTGGTGAAGACCTCATCCAGGGCCTCCAGTTCCTTGGCTGTGAGACCCGTCTTGGGGAGAAAAGCACAAGAAAGACAGGAGATGGGGTAAGTGGATGGTGTTTGGCACTGGCCTTTCTCCATCCCTGCCTTGCCTCCCACATCCCTAATGCAAGAGAAAAGATATCTCTACAAACCAAATAATGGACAAATGGCTTAAGAGACACTGCTGTGTGGGGCGGGTGGGAGGGTATAACATACGGGGAGCAATGCTTCATCACACTTTGCAGTTTGATGCAAGGATGAAAGACTCCAAAGAGCACCATGACCATGCTGGGGTGGGGCAGGGCGTGCCCTGCTGCATCTGCATCCCCTTCCTTCCCCCACTTAATTCTCCCTCTCTCTACACTCCTCCCATTATACATTTGGCACCTTCCCCTTTCTTAAGTTCTTCATTCATTTTTGTAATATTGTTACATTCATTTTGTTATAAGTTTGGCTCATCTCAATTTATCTCAACGTCAGTTTGATGTTGAGCACTGTTGGGGGAAATTCCAGCCTTACTGTTGGGATTATTTAGACCTTGAATAGGTTTTAAAAAAAAAATTTTTTTTTTTTCTTTGAGATGAAGTCTCACTCTGTTGCCCAGCCTGGAGCACAGTGGCATGATCTCAACTCACTGCAACCTCCGCCTCCTGGATTCGAGCAATTCTCCTGCCTCAGCCTCCCAAGTAGCTGGGATTACAGGCATGCACCACCACACTCAGCTAATTTTTGTATTTTTAGTAGAGACGGGGTTTCTCCATGTTGGCCTAGCTGGTCTCAAACTCCTGACCTCAGGTGATCCACCCACCTTGGCCTTCCAAAGTGCTGGGATTACAGGCATGATCCACCACTCCCGGTCTAAAAAATATTTTAATGCTATCTTCTCCTTCACAGAAATATGAGCATAGAGGGAGACCTTTCTTCCCAATCTAGGTCATCCACAAATCTACCAAGCATGGCCTGGGGAATGGGTCTCAGAGACTAATAGCAAGACTGTAAGGGGCTGAGGGGACGGGGTGGCAGGTACAGATCATAAGGAGCATTAGGTTGCCAAAGCAGGTTGGGGCCAAATTGTGATGATCACTGAGTTGGATCACAAGTTCGTAAGAGTTTGGACTTAACTCTAGGCAACAGACAGCCACGGAAGGTTTCTGAGTCAAGGTGACACGGCAGGATAATCTATTTCAAGAAAATGCCTAGCCACCACACCAAGCAGACCACAGGGGTAAATAAGCCAGTTAGGAAGCCTTGCTCCTGCCCAGAGGTAAAAAAAAAAAAAAAAAAAGAAAGAAAGAAAAAAAGAAAAAGAGAAAAAGGTATGGACAAGGAGGTAGAGCATTTTAACAAAGGCTTATAATCTGGCTCACAGTGTCATGGGTGAGGTCTGCAGGATCCAAGGACATCTTGGCTACCCCTCTAGTGGAGTCCTTCCCGGTCAAGGCATTGTAAGGGGCTCCTCGTCCATAAAACTCTGTAGTGGGGAGGAAGGAAGAGACGTGAGTGTGGGTTTACATGCAGAGTAACCTGGAGCCTGCACGTGGGGGGGCTCCCAAGGCCCC
>NW_012101576.1:345291-346821 GCF_000951045.1 Mandrillus leucophaeus
GGGTATTTAGAAGTGTTTAACATCTACAATCAATTGGCTTTATATAAGGAGATTATCCAAGATGATCTGGGTGGTCCTAATCTCATAGTTGAAAGACCTTAACAAGGCTGGGTGCAGTGGCTCACCCCTGTAATCCCAGCACTTTGGGAGGCTGAGGTGGGTGGATCACAAGGTCAGTTCAAGACCAGCCTGGCCAAGATGGTGAAACCCTGTCTCTATTAAAAATACCAAAAAGTAGCCGGGCGTGGTGGTGGGCGCCTGTAATCCCAGCTACTCGGGACGCTGAGGCAGAGAAATGCCTGAACATGGGAGGTGGAGGTTGCAGTGAGCTGAGATCGCACCACTGCACTCCAGCCTGGGAGAAAGAGCAAGAGTCTGTCTCAAAAAAAAAAAACAAAACACAAAGACCTGTGGGCTACAGCATCTGCTCCTGCCTGAGGGCTTCCAGCCTGCCCCTTCTGATAGCCTACCCTATATATTTCCAACTTGCCCAGCGAGCCCCCGCGATCGTGTAAACCAATCCTTATTGATAAACCATTTCTCTATCTATATATAGTTGACCCTTGAACAACACAGGGTTTGAACTGCATGGGTCCACTTATATGTGGATTTTCTTCCACCTCTGCCACCCCTGAGATAGCAACACCAACCACTCCTCTTCCTTCTCAGGATGCAGACCTTTATAATGATCCACTTTCACTTAATGGTAAATATATTTTCTCTTCTTTATGATTTTCCTAAGAACATTTTCTGTTCTCTAGCTTACATTACTGTAAGAATACAGTATATAATACATATACAAAATATGTGATAATCAAGTCTATTCTTGGGTCTTGTGGTCAACAGTAGGCTATCAGTAGTTAAGTTTTGAGCCAGGCATGGAGGCTCACCCCTGTATTCCCAGCACTTTGGGAAACTCAGGTGGAAGAGTTGCTTGAGCCCAGTAGTTCGACACCAGCCTGGGCAACACAGGAAGACCCCATCTCCACAGAAAATTAAAAAGATAGCCCGGTGTGGTGGTGCATACCTGTAATGCCAGTAACTGGGGAGGCTGAGGTAGGAGGACTGCTTGAGCCCAGGAGGAGGCTGTAGTGAGCTGTGTTCCTGCCACTGCACTCCAAGCTTAGCAACAGAGTGAGACCCTGTCTCAAAAAAAAAAAAAAAGAAGAAAAAAGAAAAAAAATTGTAGTTTTGGGGGTAGTCAAAAGTTATACATGGCTGAGTGCACACCTGTAATACTAGCTACTTGGGAGGCTGTAACAGGAGGATCGCTTGGGCCAAGAGTGCCAGGCTGTAGTGTACCATGACTGTGCCTGTAAAAAGCCACTCACTCCAGTCTGGACAACATAGTAAGACCCTGCCTCCAAAAGAAAAAGTTATATGCAGATTTTTGACTGCATGGGTGTCGGTACCCCAAACTCCTGTATTGCTCACGGATCATCTGTATAGATATAGATATCCAAATGGTTCTGTTCCCTAGTGAAACCTTGACTAAAGCAAGTGTCTTACAGATGAACAAAGTAGAGACTC
>NW_012101576.1:349661-352204 GCF_000951045.1 Mandrillus leucophaeus
GGAGGCTGAAGTGGGCAGATCACTTGAGGTTAGGAGTTTGAGACCAGCCTGGCCAACATGGTGAAAACCTGTCTCTACTAAAAATACAAAAATTAGCCCGGTGTGGTGGTGGGTGCCTATAATCCCAGCTACTGGGGAGGCAGAACTGCTTGAACCCAGGAGGAGGAGGTTGCAGTGAACCAAGATCACATTACTGCACTCCAGCCTTGATGACAGAGCAAGACTCTGTCTCCAAGAAAACAACACACACACACACACACAAAACAAAATAAAATCAGCCACTGCACTGCAGTCTGGGTGACAGAGTGAGACTTTGTCTCAAAAACTAAACATAACTAAAACAAAATAACCTTGTGAGGCAGGTATTACTATACCCATTTTATAGGTGAAGAAACTGAGGCTTAGAGTTTACATAACCTGTCAAAGGTTTCCCTGCTGGTAAATAAAAAGTCAGAAGACTCATACCTGTCTGATTCTAAGCCTTTGCCCTTCCTAGGGCAATTCTTCCTTATTGAAAACTTGAATGCCAATCTCTGGCCTGCAATTTGTAGACAGTGAAACCCTGCTATCATAACAGGTGTGTGACAAGGCAAAAGCTACCGGTGAACATGTGCAAGCGGTATCTCTACCTATCAGGGCAATTTTGACAAGAGTTGAAGAAAACAAGGTCCAAAGAAAGGCACTCTGGAACACACTACCTTTTTTTGCCTATTTTCATTTTTGTTCAACACACTCACTCTGTAACCTGTTATCTACAGGAGAGGTCCTCAAAATCACTTCCTCTATACAACCCTTACTAGAATTACTGGGAGAATGGAGTTTTAAAGAAGCACCAAGGAGATGCTGTCCAGATTTTTTTTCTTTTTTAAAATAGAGACAAGGTCTCACTATGTTGCCCAGGCTGGTCTCCAACTCCTGGGCTTCAGTGATCTTCCCAGCTCGGCCTCCCAAACTGCTGGTACTACAGGTGTGAACCACCACACCCTGCCCAGATTTGTAGCAAGCATTCGAAGAGAACTAATATATACCAAAGATTTTTCTATTCCCATATGTGAATGATTTAGGGAGCCATGCTATGGGATCACTCTGAGGCCCTACGATGCCTAAAAGGAAAGAACTGGCTCTTGGTGTGGTAGATCCAGAACACAGTGTGGTTCTGTGAAAGACAGCAGCAGCCAGGACACCCATGCTTCACGGATTTCCCATCTGAAGCTGCCACTGGAGAACCACACAAACCCCTGCATGGGTGTCTGAGCTCTCTCACCTTGAACCACACAGCGGGATGTGTGACTGATAGAGGCGGGTCTGCCTTGGCTCTCATCCAAGAAAGAAGGTTTTATATACAGTAGAAACAAGTCACTCATTGCTAGATGTTTCAGAAAGACTTGTTACGCAGTCTTGTTATACAATCCACAATCCCACAGCAGAAACTCTTGGGGATCAGATATGTTTTCAATATGAGAATTTGTCAGATTTTAGAAAGGTGTTATGGGGAACATACCAAATATTAATGCAATACCTCTAGGGAGGTACAAGGCAACACCCATAATCAAATATGTTAGTATTTCTCCAGTGAAACATGAACATTCACACTAAATGGGATAAAGACTAACGTAGACTCGTAGCAGCTCCAACAAAGTTCTGTCATCAAGTGATTTTAGATCAAGTTGGGTTTTGCTGTCAAATGACTTGTGAAAAACAAAAATGTCTCGGTTTCAGAACTTATTCGATTTCTGCAGTGCATGAAAGGACTGCGGACCTGTTATAATGACTCTTGCTTGTATCTTTAAAAAGATAATAAAACTAATAGTAGCTAACATTTATTAAGGCTTACAGTGCTGAGCCCTATTCCAGGCCTATGCTAAGCCTGTGCACACCACCATCTCATTTAATGCGGCATTCACAAAACACCTGCTTAGAGGAGGAACGCTTTTTTTTTTTTTTTTTTTTGGTAGAGGTGAGGTCTCGCTATGTTGCCCAGGCTGGTCTCAAATTCCTGGCCTCAAGCAATCCTCCTGCCTCGACCTCCCTAAGTAAGTGCTGGGATTACAGGTGTGAGTCACCACACTCAGCCAAGTAGGAACTCTTATTATAACCATTGTGATTATTTATTGTATGTGTCAATTTGCATAGGTTACTGTACCCAGTTATTCAATCAAATACTCACCTAGATATTGCTGTGCAGGGTATTTAGAAGTGTTTAACATCTACAATCAATTGGCTTTATATAAGGAGATTATCCAAGATGATCTGGGTGGTCCTAATCTCATAGTTGAAAGACCTTAACAAGGCTGGGTGCAGTGGCTCACCCCTGTAATCCCAGCACTTTGGGAGGCTGAGGTGGGTGGATCACAAGGTCAGTTCAAGACCAGCCTGGCCAAGATGGTGAAACCCTGTCTCTATTAAAAATACCAAAAAGTAGCCGGGCGTGGTGGTGGGCGCCTGTAATCCCAGCTACTCGGGACGCTGAGGCAGAGAAATGCCTGAACATGGGAGGTGGAGGTTGCAGTGAGCTGAGATCGCACCACTGCACTCCAGCCTGG
>NW_012101576.1:353144-355083 GCF_000951045.1 Mandrillus leucophaeus
GATCATCTGTATAGATATAGATATCCAAATGGTTCTGTTCCCTAGTGAAACCTTGACTAAAGCAAGTGTCTTACAGATGAACAAAGTAGAGACTCAGAGAGGTTTAGTAATTTGCCCCAAATCACACAGCAGAACAGGAACCCAAAACCAGGTATGATCCAATGTATTATACAAATTGTGACACTTCTGAGTCAAAGGGGGTGTTATTAATAATTATCCCTGGATAACAGGCATAGACTAGAACAATCTAGGTCAAACAACAGCTCAGCATAGCTTGAACCCACTGCACTCAACTGCCTCTCTCGTCCCTCACTCCCCTCCTCTCTCTGGCTCCTTCCTTCCACCTACAGAGATCCTCAGGCTCCACTCCCAAAACAATTGTTTCCTAACCCTGTTTCCATCTCAAGGTCCTCTCTCTGTTTCCCTCAGTTAAATTTCAATCTATAACATCAACATCAAAAAACCAAGGGTCTTTTCTCAGTCCTCATCTTGCAGTTCTGGCACTCTTGCTGGAACCTCAGTGGTGAACTCTCTCTTTCCTTAGATTTTGTGCCAGCGGTCCCAAAGATCATCAGGTCAGTTGGAGAGTCCCTAGAAGGAAGATTCCAAGAACTCAGCATATAGTTCTACTCACAGCTGGCAAGGAAAAACACAGAGGTAGAATCTAGGGGAATCTATGTGTAGGTTTCCTATGCTCTCTCCCTCCCATGAGGAAAAGCACACTCTTCCCCCAGCAACAAAACTTGACAACGTGTGCCATTCTTCTGACAGAACATTCTTCTGCTAGAGATGCCCATTAGATTCAGCACCCGAGGTTTTCAATGGGGGCTGGTCACATAGGGCACACTCTGCCTAGCATATACAGTGTTCAATACTAACCTCACCATCTGTATATACAGCCTAGGCAAGTGAGCCCACTCTTATTGGGTGAGAAATCTAGACACCAGACAAGTCCCACCCTTGCAAGCAGGATTTTCTAAGGAGAGCAGGCCTGTCATGTTAACTCTTTTCAGCACAGATGCCTGGACTCTGAACCATCTGGTTCCCTCTACTAATGGCAAAAAGGCATCCCTTAACATCCTCACATCCCAGCCATGTCTCCCTCCATCGGTGTCCTCACTGACTCATGGTTCTAAATGGCCTCTTCACAAATGACGCCCAAACTGGCGTCACTGCCTAAGGGCCAGGTTTCTGACACCCCCTTGCAATCCCAGTCCATATAAGGCCAATTAACTCAGGAATTAGGGACACCAGGCCAGAGGGTTTTGAAAAACATCAGACCCCTTCCAGCTCTACCACTACCAGGTGGCAGGCCTCAGTTTCCTTATGTGTAAAAGCAGGAGATGGGTTCCTGCCAGCTCTGAAATGCTATGGTACTATGACCTCACCCCAATGCCGTTCCCCCGCTGGGCATTTTATATCAGCACCCCAGTGGTCCTCGTCATGAGCAGCATCTTGCTGCCACACGACACAGCCATCGCACCAGTCCCAACCAACCCAGGTGGACAGGTGGTTGTGAGTTTTCTGGACGCCTCTAGACTATTGATTGACGTGTGTGGGTGTCTGTGTGTGTGGGGGGGTCTCTATTGACGTGTTTGGGTGTGTGTGTGGCGGGGGGTCTCTAACCTCCAGTTCACCCTCTACGCTCGCTTTCAGCTTTGGGTGAGCCCCAGGGGCACAGGCATAAAAGTGGGTTTGAGGAATCCGATGCAGAGGAGGCCTAGGATACAGGAGCAGGAAAAGGAAGTGCAGGCAAAGACTGGCTTATCCCAGGACCTGTCCCAATTCCTGCCTAACCCAGGGAGCAGACTTTGCTTCCCTCCCTCCGTCCCCCGCCACTCCCCACTATGCATGGGCACAGTAAGCACCTCAGCTGATGCTAACATGAAAACCAGAAAGTTCTGAGGTCTGTACGCAGATCATCAACGAAAAGGCGGCT
>NW_012101576.1:356983-360729 GCF_000951045.1 Mandrillus leucophaeus
GTTTCTAATAATAGTACTACTCTATTTCTGAGTAGTATCCTTGCTTGCAAGTAGTACTAAGCAAGTATTGCTTATATAGGAGCACCCCTGCCTTCAATGTAATGCTTGCTTTTATAGGGCTACAACTAGTGTACTTTATTACAAAGGCCTATGATCAGCTTGTGACAGACTATTAGTATTGTTATTCTCTTGTGTAACTATTGATTTCAGGGAAAATTTATGGGTGTACTGTTATCTTTAGAGTGAAACTCATTTTTTTTTTTTTTTGAGACGGAGTCTGGCTCTGTCACCCAGGCTGGAGTGCAGTGGCGTGATCTCCACTCACTGCAAACTCCGCCGCCTCTCAGGTTCACGCCATTCTCCTGCCTCAGCCTCCCTAGAAGCTGGGACTACAGGTGCCCACCACCACGCCTGGCTAATTTTTTTGTATTTTTAGTAGAGATGGGGTTTCACTGTATTTGCCAGGATGGTCTCAATCTCCCGACCTCATGATCTGCCCGCCTCGGCCTCCCACAGTGCTGGGATTACAGGCATGAGCCACAGCGCCCGGCCTAGAGTGAAACTCATTTTTAAACTAAGAATAACTTTTTTCCATTATCTCATTTCCTCAACCATAAATATCTTGTGAAGAGTGCCTATCTTCCTGGGAAAGTCACCCAGCAGATTTGGCTTTATCTGTCCTTTATTCAAGATGGAGTCACTCTGGTTAGGACACTTCTGACATAATTCCGTCCTCCTTTTTACAAGGAGACCCTTAATCCTAAGGGGTGTAGGGGGACAGAAATCCATCTTTAGTAACTTCTTCAAGCTGAACAGAAGTGATGATATTCCTGCCTAACCATTAGGATCCCTTTGCCTTAAGTAGAGAGCTAGCCAGTCAGAAAGCATCTGTATAGTGAGGACCAATCCTACATAATTCTAAGTCCTGGAAAAAGGTGAAATCTAGAAAATTAATGTGTTGAATTTAAAGAAGCATTGAGTAAGCATAACTTTTATTCCTACCTAAAAAGTACAATGCAATATATTCCACAGCACAAAACAGAATGGATAGAATTATCCCAAGCATGCTAAACAAAAGAAGTTTCCCAAGGACTAGGCAGCTGTTAGAACCAAGCTGATATGGGGTCAACTGACAGCGTGTCAATGGCAGAGATGTGGGTGTCTAAGTCTTTTGTGGCCTGAGTAATATTATGTGAATAGTCTGGAATATATACATAGCATTCTGTTTTGATTATAGTACAAGTTCCCCCTTTGAGCTGCTGTTAACATGTCCAGAGCCATAGGTTCATAAGGCTATCTGTCTAATTTGAGATGTTTCTTCAGTCAAGAGGGTAAGGGCATGGGGTATATTATTGAAAACTGCAGCTGTGTTTAGCTACACCTTTAACTTGAAGCTCTGTGTCAATTGTGGCTGCCTGTGGGGAGAAGATAGTGTCAGGCCTCTGAGCCGAAGCTCAGCCATTGTAACCCCTGTGACCTGCACATATATGTCCAGATGGCCTTCAGGAGCCGAGAAGTCTGGAGTAGCCAAAAAAAACACAAAAGAAGTTAAACAGCCAGCTCCTGCCTTAACTGATTGACCAATCTTACGACATTCCACTGTTGGGAGCAAGCCCCCCAAAATCCGCCCATAAACTGGCCCCAAAACTGGCCATAAACAAAATATCTGCAGCACTATGACATGTCCATAATGGCCCTAATGCCCAAGCTGGAAGGTTGTGGGTTTACGGGAACGAGGGCAAGGAACAACTGGCCCGCCCAGGGTGGAAAACTGCTTAAAGGCATTCTTAAGCCACAAACAATAGCATGAGCAATATGTGTCTTAAGGGCGTGTTCCTGCTGCAGTTAACTAGCCCAACCTATTCATTTAATTCAGCCCATCCCTTCATTTCCCATAAGGAATACTTTTAGTTAATTTAATATCTATAGAAACAATGCTAATGACTGGTTTGCTGTTAAGAAATATGTGGGTAAATCTCTGTTCAGGGCTCTCAGCTCTGAAGGCTGTGAGACCCCTGATTTCCCACTTCACACCTCTATATTTCTGTGTGTGTGTCTTTAATTCCTCTAGCGCCACTGGGTTAGGGTCTCCCCAACCGAGCTGATCTCAGCAAGTGGCGCCCAACGTGGGACCTCGAATCCAGGCCGAAGGGTCGCCGGAGCCACGGTTGGAACAGAAAACTAGCTGGAGGACACCCAAGTACTCTTAAAGTAATCCCCGTGGTGAGTAAGAAGGGGAGCTCAGAAGCATCAGGGTAACAGTGGGACTGGTTTGGGTTCTGGTTCGTTTCACCTTTGAACTTTTTAACACTGATAATGAAGAGGAACAAGAGTATAGCAAAGTAGCAGAAGAGATTACAGAGCATGTTTATTTGTCAGCTGAAGCTAAAGTGGCAAAGGAAGGAGAGGTTCATCCCTACCCTTCTGCACCCCCTCATTATTATTTTGAAGAAAATGACCCCCCAGATCTTTTTTTCCCAGAGGACACAGGGCAAAAAGTAGTTGCCCTAGTGACTGTTCGAGCAGCACCTTGAGCAACTGCTCTTAGTTCTATTCAGGCAGCAATTCAGCAAGTTAGACGAGAGGGTGATTTAGAGGCCTGGCAGTTCCCTATTAGAATACAGCCCCCAGATCAAGAGGGAAATATTATAGCTACATTTGAGCCTTTTCCTTTTAAATTACTCAAAGAATTAAAACAAGCAATAAGTCAGTATGAACCAGGTTCTCCTTTCATAATGGGACTGTTAAAGAATGTTACTGTTTCCAGTCAGATGATTCCTACTGACTGGGATGCTCTTACTCGAGCTTGTCTAACTCCTGCTCAGTTCTTACAGTTTAAAACTTGGTGGGCAGATGAAGCTTCCATTCAGGCTGCTTGCAATGCCCAGGACCAACCTCAAATTAATATAACTGCAGACCATCTTTTGGGGGTTGGCGGCTGGGCTGGTTTAGATGCACAACTGGTCATGCAGGATGATGCCATAGAACAGCTTAGGGGGCTGTGCATTAGAGCTTAGGAAAAAATCACTTCAGATGGAGAACAATACCCTTCCTTTAGTGCTATAAAACAGGGACCCAGAGAACCATATATTGATTTTATAGCTCGGTTACAGGAGTCTCTTAAAAAGATGATTGCAGATTCAGCTGCACAGGATATAGTGTTGCAGTTATTAGTTTTCGACAATGCTAATCCTGATTGCCAGGCTGCTCTGCAACCTATCAGAGGGAAAGCACATTTAGTTGATTATATCAAGGCCTGTGATGGTATTGGAGGTAATCTGCATAAAGCTACTTTGTTGGCACAGGCAATGGAAGGACTGACAGTGGATAAAGGAAATACTCCCATTTCCTGGAGCTTGTTTTAACTGTGGGAAGCATGGTCATACTAAAAAAGAACGTAGAAAAAAATTAGCAAGTCAGGCCACCAGATAGGGGAAAAAACAAAACTGTTGAGCCTGAGATATGTCCAAAATGTAAAAAAGGAAAACACTGGGCTAGTCAGTGTCACTCTAAGTTTGATAAAGATGGGAACCCGTGTTGGGGTCCGCGTGTTTCCTAAACAAAGGAATGAACACACAAGACAACACAGGACAAGACATACAGAGAACATGGTGGCCGCACCCAGAGCCTCCGCCTCACTTTATTTATACTCTATAAACCCCACATCAGCAGAAAGAACACAATGCAAAACAAACTTTCTTTACCCAGATGTAACCTTCTGCTTAGTTCCTTGTCTCTATGCTCTT
>NW_012101576.1:370454-372417 GCF_000951045.1 Mandrillus leucophaeus
ACTCTGAATCAGTCTCAAGTAACTCTAATGCCTGAGTGATAGAGTTACACAAGGTCCACAAATTTAGAGGCATAGTATCCCCTAACTGGTGAGCTCTAAGCAAAGCTTTACTACCTGTAACCATTCTCTCCGATTCAGCTGCACTTTAGTCTGATACTGAAACCAGTAACAATGTTGTTCAACATGGGCAAACAATCACTTCAAAGTTTTTTTCTTTCAATTCTACTCCTATAGACAGCAACAGTCCTTGAAACAGCCATAAATATTCTGAGGCCAGAGAGGTGGAATTCCCCATAATTTTCCCGAGGGTCCCCCTTTTTTTGTTTTACTTACAAACCCAGGGTGCTCCCCCTCCGGTTCCTTGCTCTCTTGGAGCCACGGACCCTGCTCACTGTGCCAGTTGTTGGGGTCCGCATGTTTCCTAAACAAAGGAAAGAACACACAAGACAACACAGGACAAGACATACAGAGAACATGGCGGCCGCACCCAGAGCCTCCGCCTCACTTTATTCATACTCCATAAACCCCACATCAGCAGAAAGAACACAATGCAAAACAAACTTTCTTTACCCAGATGTAACCTTCTGCTTAGTTCCTTGTCTCTATGCTCTTCTTTATTTGTACGCCTTCTTGGCGCCTACGGGAGTATATTAAAAGTTCAATTGGAGATACTGTCCTTGAGCCCTATCTATTCTCAGCATACTGTTTTCAAGGGCCCCTGCAAACCCGATTTTGGGAAACGCCATGAGGGGCCTGTCCCGGGCCCTGTTCTAAACCAGGGCATTTCCAGCTAAGGCCATTCCCTCACCCCTGTACAACATCTGTCCTCTGCCACAGCCTGTAGTGCCACAGTAGATTTATGCTGCACAAAAGCTGTGAGCCTTCTGCCTGGGGAACCCCTGCAAAAGGTCCCAATAGGAGTCTGTGGACCCTTGCCAGCAGGGACAATAGGATTACTTTTAGGAAGGTCTAGTGTAAGTTGAAAAGGCTTACAAATACATACAGGAGTCATTGATTCAGATTACAATGGGGAAATTCAAATTGTTATATCTACTTCTGTTCCCTGGAAAGCACAGCCAGGAGAGCACATAGCACAGCTCCTGATTGTGCCATATGTGGGAATGGGAAGAAGTGAAATTAAATGAACAGGAGGATTTGGAAGCACAAATAAACAAGGCAAAGCAGCTTATTGGGTAAATCAAATTACTGATAAACATCCTACCTGTGAAATAACTATTCAAGAAAAGAAATTTTAAGGTTTGGTAGATATGGGAGCAGACATTTCAATAATTTCTCTGCAGCACTGGCAGTTCACATGGCCAATTCAATCCGCTCAATTCAACATAGTTGGAGTTGCTAAAGCCACTGAAATATATCAAAGTAGTTACATTTTGCATTGTGAGGGGCCTGATGGACAACCTGGGACTATTCAACCAATTATAACTTCTATACCTATACATTTATGAGGAAGAGATTTATTACAACAATGGGGAGCACAAGTTCTAATTCCAGAACAATTATATAGCCCTCAAAATCAACATAGAATACATGAAATGGGGTGTGTCCCAAGGACTAGAAAAAAATTTGCAAGGTTTGAAAGAACCGCTTCAAGCGGAAAAACAAAGTTCCCACCAAAGATTAGGAAATAATTTTTGATGGCAGCCACTGTTAAGCCTCCAGAACCTATTCCTTTAAAATGGTTAACAGATACGCCAAGTTGGATAGAACAATGGCCGCTAAGTAAAGAAAAACTGGAGGCTTTAGAGAAATTAGTTGCTGAACAATTAGAAAATGGGCACATAGCTCCAACATTTTCTCCTTGGAATTCTCCAGTTTTTGTAATTAAGAAAAAAATCGGTAAATGCAGAATGTTAACTGACTTAACAGCCATCTATTCAGTTATACAACCTATGGGAGCATTACGGCGAGGATTGCCTTCTCCTACTATAATTCCAAAAAATGG
>NW_012101576.1:372467-373439 GCF_000951045.1 Mandrillus leucophaeus
ACGGAGGGAGCATCGGATCACCAGGAGAAGCAGACCTAATCCGAGTGTCCAAAGCAATATCCTTCCAGAGATTGTAGAAATCCATGTTTTCATCTGGGTCCATGGGTTAAGGGCAGCAAGGCATTGGCCCAGCTCCTGCAGGGTTGCGGTTCCAGACAATACATGTAATTGTTCTCAAAATGCTTCGGAAATGTTTTGAGTGAGCTCTTGGATGTCCAAACTAATATTTTTATGGCCTACTAATAATTTTCGGATTTCGGTCCAATTCTGAGAGATATTAAAAGGCACAGGCATTACAAAAAATTGAGTGGCGTTCCAATCACATTGCAATGTTATCCGAGTACTGAGGACAGTGAGCTGATCTCCAAGCCATGTCAAGGCTTGCTCCATGTTGTCCAATCTTTCAGCAAGTTGAGAATCAATGTTTTGTTGTTGAAGCCATAACCGGTGAGATTGCTCGTGCCATTGCTGCACAAATTCAGCATTTTGTATGCTTTGATGTAGAGTGAGCCCTGCTACGGCCGCAGTGGAGGCGATGGCGACAAGGCTCATCACCGAGGCAATTATAAGTCCAAGGGCACAGCGGGTTTGCTGGAGAGAAGTCCAAATATAAACCTCAAGAGGTGATGCCCCCCATGGTCGCGTAAGGTTAACAGGTAGCCAAATTTCCTTACAAGCCCTGAGGATATAAATATCTCCAGTAAAGTTGTGCCACCACGAATGATTGAGGCAAGACAAAAATGTACACGTATCTGTACAATTAACAATCTCCATATCATTATCCCATGTCAAATTCCCCGCTAATAATAGGTAGGGCTTACGGACACAAGCAATAATATATCGGGAGGTATTCCGATATAACTGAATATGAAAGGAGTTATTCGGGTTAGAAAGATTAAGGGACATATTCCCCACAAAAGTGCTAATGGCATTGCCTGCAGCTAACAACTTCCAAAGATGACTCTGTACTTG
>NW_012101576.1:379129-391571 GCF_000951045.1 Mandrillus leucophaeus
AAGGCCATTCCCTCACCCCTGTACAACATCTGTCCTCTGCCACAGCCTGTAGTGCCACAGTAGATTTATGCTGCACAAAAGCTGTGAGCCTTCTGCCTGGGGAACCCCTGCAAAAGGTCCCAATAGGAGTCTGTGGACCCTTGCCAGCAGGGACAATAGGATTACTTTTAGGAAGGTCTAGTGTAAGTTGAAAAGGCTTACAAATACATACAGGAGTCATTGATTCAGATTACAATGGGGAAATTCAAATTGTTATATCTACTTCTGTTCCCTGGAAAGCACAGCCAGGAGAGCACATAGCACAGCTCCTGATTGTGCCATATGTGGGAATGGGAAGAAGTGAAATTAAATGAACAGGAGGATTTGGAAGCACAAATAAACAAGGCAAAGCAGCTTATTGGGTAAATCAAATTACTGATAAACATCCTACCTGTGAAATAACTATTCAAGAAAAGAAATTTTAAGGTTTGGTAGATATGGGAGCAGACATTTCAATAATTTCTCTGCAGCACTGGCAGTTCACATGGCCAATTCAATCCGCTCAATTCAACATAGTTGGAGTTGCTAAAGCCACTGAAATATATCAAAGTAGTTACATTTTGCATTGTGAGGGGCCTGATGGACAACCTGGGACTATTCAACCAATTATAACTTCTATACCTATACATTTATGAGGAAGAGATTTATTACAACAATGGGGAGCACAAGTTCTAATTCCAGAACAATTATATAGCCCTCAAAATCAACATAGAATACATGAAATGGGGTGTGTCCCAAGGACTAGAAAAAATTTTGCAAGGTTTGAAAGAACCGCTTCAAGCGGAAAAACAAAGTTCCCACCAAAGATTAGGAAATAATTTTTGATGGCAGCCACTGTTAAGCCTCCAGAACCTATTCCTTTAAAATGGTTAACAGATACGCCAAGTTGGATAGAACAATGGCCGCTAAGTAAAGAAAAACTGGAGGCTTTAGAGAAATTAGTTGCTGAACAATTAGAAAATGGGCACATAGCTCCAACATTTTCTCCTTGGAATTCTCCAGTTTTTGTAATTAAGAAAAAAATCGGTAAATGCAGAATGTTAACTGACTTAACAGCCATCTATTCAGTTATACAACCTATGGGAGCATTACGGCGAGGATTGCCTTCTCCTACTATAATTCCAAAAAATGGCCTTTAATTGTCATAGATTTAAAAGACTGTTTCTTTACTATCCCTTTAGCTGAGCAAGACTGTGAACGGTTTGTATTTACAATTCCTGCTGTAAACAACCTGCAGCTGCTAAGCATTATCGTTGGAAAGTGTTGCCACGGGGCATGTCAAACAGCCCAACAATTTGCCAGAGGTTTGTAGGGCAAGCAGTTGAACCTACTCGTAAAAAATTTTCACAGTGTTACATTATTCACTATATGGATGATATACTCTGTGCTGCCCCCACTCGAGAAATATTATTCCAATGTTATGATCACTTGCAAAATTTGATTTCTCATGCTGGTTTAATTATGGCTCCTGTCAAAATTCAGACTACTACTCCCTACTCCTACTTGGGGACCTTAGTAAATGACACTACCACCATGCCACAGAAAGTAGCCATATGTAGGGATAAATTAAAAACATTAAATGATTTTCAAAAATTACTGTGGGATATTAATTGGATATGACCTGCTCTAGGCATTCTTACCTATGCCATGAGTAACCTGTTTTCTATCCTTAGAGGAAATCCTAGTCTCACTAGCCCTCGGCGATTAACCAAAGAGGCTGAGGCAGAGTTACAACTGATTGAAAAGCAAGTCCATAAAGCTCAGATAAATAGAATAGGTCCAGAGAAGACTCTAGATTTGCTAACTTTTTCAACTCAGCATTCACCTACTGGTGTTATTGTCCAAGAAAAGGGCTTAGTAGAGTGTCTTTTTCTTCCACATATTACTTCACAGACTCTAACTCCTTATTTAGATCAAATCACTACTATGATAGGGATTGGGAGAACTTGGATTGTTAAATTACATGAACATGATCCCGGAAAAATTATTGTCCCTCTCATGAAAGCACAAATACAGCAAGCATTTATAAATAGTCTTACTTGGCAAACCCATTTAGCTGACTTTGTGGGTATTCTCGATAATGGTTTTCCTAAAACGAAGCTGTTTCAGTTTTTGAAATTAACTAATTGTATTCTCCCTAAAATAACTAAATTTAAACCAATTGAAGGGGCTGAGAATGTTTTTACAGATAGGTCTAGTAATGGTAAAGCTTCTTATTTTGGCTCAAAAAGTAAAGCTTTCCAGACATCCTATACTTCAGCTCAAAAAGCAGAGCTTGTAGCAGTGATTGAGGTATTGACTGCTTTTTATATGCCTATTAATGTGATTTCTGATTCTTCATACTTGGTTCATTCCACATAGTTAATTGAAAATGCTCAGTTATGATTTCATACAGAAGAACAATTGATGACAAAAACAAAAAAGGAGGAGAAATAGGGATTATAGGACAGCCCATACACAATTGAATCTAGCATTGTTTGGTGAAAAGATCCAATAACGAAAAGGTCCAATAATAAAAAAAAATTAAGAAATAGGTAAAATAATAACTTGGGGTAGAGGTTTTGCTTGTATTTCTCCAGGCCAAAATCGACAGCCAATTTGGATACCATCCAGACACCTAAAACCTTATCATGAGCAGATGCTGAGGAAGAGACTCTGGGAGCATCCCGAGGACCCCCCAGTTGCAGCCGTGTTGAGACTAACGCTGAGGAGGACCCTAACTGTCACAAGCAACACGCGTCGAGCACAGCCACCCACCTGGGACAGATCAAGAAGCTGTCACAGATGGCAGAAGAAAACCTAAGGAAAGCCAGACAACCAGTCACAATGACCGTGAGCATTCCTTCAATAAGGGCTGGTAATAATGCCTGGATGCAATCACTCTGACACAGTTACACATGCTTTCTGATCTCAGTATTTACCATAATAAATCTGCTCCTATAATTGAGGCATACTGCCCTTAAAAATCTGTTTTGTAAACAGGATTGGACCCAGTTGGAAAAAATGAACATACTTGTTTAGGAAGATTGCATCGCAGAACAGGCAGACTTGCTGCACAATGATTCCTATGGAATCATTATTGATTGGTCCCCTAAGGGGATGTTTAGCTTGAATTGCACCTCTCAGTCTGCATGCCACGGTCACACTATGTTCAGATGATCTGAACAAAATGGTCAGATGGCAAAATGATAAGAAGTATGGCAAAAGTTCCTATTATCTGGAACCATGGCGATATAGTGGTACCTCAACTTCAAATGATATGGCCCGCTCTAGGAGCTTAACACAAGGATTTGTGGAAACTATTAAATGCTCTTAATAAGATCAAAATTTGGGAAAGAATAAAAAAACATGTAGAAGGACACTCTACAAACTTGTTTTTGGGTATAGCAAAATTAAAAGAACAAATATTTAAAGCATCCCAGGCACACCTGACCTTAATGCCAGGAACTGGAGTGCTTAAAGGAGCTGCAGACAAATTAGCAGCTAGTAACCCGTTAAAATGGATAAAAACACTTGGAAGCGCTGTGATTTCCATGATGATGGTGCTTTTAATCTGTGTTGTTTGTCTTTGTATAGTCTGCAGATGCGGATAAAGTAGCTCACCATGACAAAGCTGCCCTTGCTTTTATCTCATTGCAAATCAAAGAAGGGAGACGTGTTGGGAGCAAGCCCCCCAAAACCCGGCCATAAACTGGCCCCAAAACTGGCCATAAACAAAATCGCTGCAGCACTATGACATGTCCATAATGGCTCTAACGCCCAAGCTGGAAGGTTGTGGGTTTACGGGAATGAGGGCAAGGAACACCTGGCCCGCCCAGGGTGGAAAACTGCTTAAAGTCATTCTTAAGCCACAAACAATAGCATGAGCAATGTGTGTCTTAAGGGCATGTTCCTGATGCAGTTAACTAGCCCAATCTATTCATTTAATTCGGCCCATCCCTTTGTTTCCCATAAGGGATACCTTTAGTTAATTTAATATCTATAGAAACAATGCTAATGACTGATTTGCTGGTAATAAATATGTGGGTAAATCTGTGTTCAGGGCTCTCAGCTCTGAAGGCTGTGAGACCCCTGATTTTCCACTTCACACCTCTATATTTCTGTGTGTGTCTTTAATTCCTCTAGCGCCGCTGGGTTAGGGTCTCCCCAGCCGAGCTCAGCATTCCACCATTATGACTTGTTCCTGCCCTGCCCCAGCTGATCAATCGACCTTGTGACATTCTTCTTCTGGACAATGAATCTTATGATCTCCCCACCATGCACCTTGTGACCCCCTCCTCTGCTAACAATAGATAACCACCTCTAACTGTAACATTCCACTGCCTACCTCAGTCCTATAAAGCTGCCCCTCTCCTATCTCCCTTCGCTCTCTTTTCGAACTCAGCCCACTTGTACCCAAGTGAATAAACAGCCTTGTTGCTCACACAAAGCCTGTTTAGGTGGTCTTCTATACGGACACACATGACAGATAGCCAATGGGTAAAACAACCAAGAAGTCTGCTTTTGTCACTTATGATTAGCTCTTACAGTTTCCCAGTTAGATGGGAGAGATTATAATCTAGTGAGGATACATCCTGGGAGATGAGGATGACCCTATGTACATCTTCCAGTCCAATTATAAGGCATGTATGGCCAGCCATGTGACCCACATGCCCATAACCAACCCCAAGGAGAAATATAAGCACCTAGCCATAAAGACTCATCTTGCCATCCCATCCACATTTGGCTAGTTACAAGAAGTGTGCAATTATAGCGTTGGGGTAGTAACCATTCCATATTACAGGTTTCAGTGTGGTGATCACTGCTATTGTCTTTCAAAGCATAGGGGCACTCTGCCTAATACCTGAACTTATACAGCTGTCATTCATTCATCATGTACAGTATAACCTAAAGTCAGAGTGGAGTTTAATTTTCTGATCAAACTAAAAAGAGGCTTCTTTGTTTCACGGTGGGAAGGGAAAGAGCTGGGCCCTGTTTTTCAGTAGAAGGGAAAAAGGGTTGTCCATTTACCCCAATCATAATAATTTCCCCATATGCTCATAGTGGCTGGCAGGATGTGCCAGGGCAGCCTGAGGTGGAGGAGGCATTAATTCTGTGCATACCCAGCAATCAGTTTTGTTGTGTAGGGAGGCTAAAGTTTGTGCCCATTTGGCAAAGAGGTTGCTTCTTAGCTGGTTCCAATACGTGTGCAGAATTAAGATGTTAATCCACATCTTTAAGTTACTCGTCCTTCTTGTTTCTCCTGAGCAGGCACCAGAGATCAGTGGTTGGTACACAGGAATAAGTGAGATCAGTCTCTTATGTTCCGGCAGCCTGTGGGACTTCATAAGAAATGGGTTTAATTCGAGATAAATGAACCCAGCTGCTTATTCCTTGAAGTTTAATTGCAGTTGGGGTACTTTGTACAAGTACTTTGGGGAAAGTTGATCTAATGGAGACCCTTCCTTCCAAGTTTTTAATAGAACCCAGTTTCCTGGCTGAATTATAACATGATCTTCTTTCTTAGTTGGGGGAGGAAGTCTCTGATTTCCATATTCAAGAGCTTTTTGCAACTGACCTAAGTTAATAACATAGTTCTGTAATTTGAAAGTATATATATCGACTGGGCGCAGTGGCTCATGCCTGTAATCCCAGCACTTTGGGAGGCCGAAGGGGGCGGATCATGAGGTCAGCAGTTCAAGACCAGCCTGGCCAACATGGTGAAACCCCATCTCTACTAAAAATACAAAAATTAGCCAGTCATGGTGGTGGACCCCTGTAATCCCAGCTATTCCAGAGGTGAGGCAGGAGAATCGCTTGAACCCGGGAGGCAGAGGTTGCAGTGAGCCGAGACCGCGCCATTGCACTCCAGCCTGGGTGACAGAGTGAGACTCCATCTCAAAAAAAAAAAAAAAAAAAGTATCTATATCTACTAGGAAATCTGCAGTTAAGAAAGGACTTCCATACATTTTTTCGAAAGAGCTGAGCTACAAGTTTCCCTTAGGGGCAGCCAAAACTAGCAACAAGGCCACGGGCAATAGAGACAAATAGGTTTCTGATGTTTCCTGGCATAACTTGGCAAGAGTTCTCTTTGAAGTTTGATTGGCCCTTTCTACTTTTCCTGCAAACTGTGGCTTCCATGCTGAATAAAGGTGATACTGAATTCCTAGAGCCAATGATATATTTTGGGTTCTTGTTGCTGTGAAAAATAGGCCATTGTCACTCTGTAAGCTTTTAGGCAGCCCAAACCTAGGGATTATTTTCTTTAATAAAAATTTAGAAATGTCAGTTGCCTTTTCAGACCAAGTAGGAAAACCTTCAATCCAACAAGTAAAGGTATCAATGAATACTAATAAATATTTGAATCCTTCCCATGGGGGTATTTGAGTGTAGTCTATTTGCCAGTCTTCACCTGGGTATGTTCCCCTGTGCTGAACAGGCTTTGCTAAAGGAGGAGGTAAAGGTTGATTATTTGGGTTATTTTGGACACATAGTTCATAGGCCCAAGTCCCTTGTTTTACTGTTTTAAGAAGGTCTTTTCCTATAAAAAGACAAGACATCAATTGAAATAGGGAATCTCTTCCCAAATGAGTAGAGTCATGCACATGTTTAACCACTTTGCATTGATCAGCCTTTGTACATACAGCATGTCATTTTCATTAATTAGCCATCTGGAAGGGTTTCAAGTTAATCCATGGGTTTTAGCTCATTCCTGTTCTCCTTTAGTATACTCTGGCTTTATCATCACCAGGGCAGGGGGTACCGACATGCCCACAAAGTTGATTGGCTCCCTTAATGCAGCTGCCTTGGGTATAGCACCTGCAAAAGAATTTCCTTTTATTATAGTGGAGTCTCCTTTCTGATGCTCCCTGCAGTGACTCACAGCAACTTCCTTTGACAGCAGGACAGCATCTAGTAGATTTAAAATTTCCAAGTGGTATTTTTATATGGGAATCCTTAGCAGCAGTTAGGAATCTCCGTTCCTTCCAAATGATAACATGAGCGTGAAGACCAGAAAGGCATACTTGGAGTCAGTGTAAATGTTCATTCTTAAATCATTTCCCAATTGAAGGGCTATGGTAGGAGCCACTAACTGCTTCTTTTTTTTTTTTTTAGAGATGGGGTCTCACTCTGTCACCCAGGCTGCAGTACAATGGTGCAATCTTGGCTCACTGCAACCTCCGTCTCCTGGGTTCAAATGATTCTCCTTCCTCAACCTCCTGAGTAGCTGGGATTACAGGTGCCCACCACCATGCCAAGCTAATTTTTGTATCTTTAGTAGAGACTGGGTTTCATTATGTTGGCCAGGCTGGTTTCAAACTCCTGACCTCAGGTGATTCACTGACCTCGGCCTCCCAAAGTGCTAGGATTACAGGTGTGAGCCACCGCACTCAGCCAATTAACTCCTTTTTGAGCTGAGCTGGAAGCTGTTAGAGCCTGGGCTTTGTTTACCTCATGCTGACTGGCAACAACCTACCTGGCTCTTCAGTTTCCCTGATACATAAAACTGCTCCCATTTGTAAACCATTCTATTTTAGGATTACCTAGTGGCTCATCTTTTAAGTCTGCCCAGCTGGAATAAATTTGCTCCATAACTTGCATGCAAGAATGATCTAGAGGGTCCATAGCCTCAGGCAGATAAGTAGCCAGGTTTAAGGTTTGGCATCCTTTAAGAGTAATAACAGGAGTGTCTAAACAATAAAGCCTGATACTTTAATAAGCATATCTTGGTTGTCTATAGATATCCTTTGGCTTCTAGAACCTCTTATACTTGGTGTGGTGTCAAAACTTCCAGATCTTGCCATAAAGTTAGCTTCATCTACCAGAAAAGCAGTTGCTGCAACTGCTCTGAGACATCTGGGCCATCCTGAAGCCACATGGTATAATTGCTTAGAAAAGTATGCCACCATTTAAGGGATATCTCCTAGTTTCTGGACAAGAATGCATAGGGTTGTTTATTGTTTTTCAGCCACTTAAAGGAAGACTGGTTTGTCAAGACTGGGGATTCCTAAGGCTGGAGATGTACTCTTAGAGAGTATTAAAAGCATGTTTATAATTGTTACCCCATTCAGAAGGATCTGAGTCTGCTCCTCATAGAGCCTCATCTAAAGGTTTGGCCATATGCCCAAATCCGGGTACCCGTAAATGTCAGAATCCTGCCATCCCTAGGAAAGCCTGTAATTGTTTTCTAGTTTGGTGTTCTGGAACACCCAAAATAGCTTCCTTTTATACCAGGGCTAGTGCCCTGGTGCCAGGAGTTAAGACGTATCCCTAATACTTAACTTTTTGAGTTGAAATCTGGGCCTTGGCTGGGCATAATAGCTCACACCTGTAATCTCAACATTCTGGGAGGCTGAGGTGGGAGGATCACTTGATTGAGCTCAGGAGTTCAAGACCAGCTTGGGCAACATGGCAAAAGTGTCTCTAAAAAAATTAAAAAAAAAAAATTATCTGGGTGTAGTGTGTGCACCTGTGGTCCCAGCTACTTGGGAGGCTGAGGTGGGAGGACTGCTTGACCCCAGGAGATGGAGGTTGCAGTGAGCTGAGGTCACACCACTGCACTCCAGCCTGGGTGACAGAGCCAAACCCTGTCTCAAAAAAAATAAAAAGAAAAGAAATCTGGGCCTTGTACAGCAAGAGTCTATATACCCATTAGTTCTCAGAAAATTTAACAATGTAATGGTGTTATTGTCTGAGTCCCTTTTGGTTGGGCTAGCAATAAGCAGATCATTAAGTACTGAATAATGGTGCCCTTATCCAATCACAACATTTTAAATTTTTTAGCCAGCGCATTTCCAAATAAATGAGAGGTATCTCCAAACCCCTAGGGAAGAACTGTCCAAGTTAATTGAGAAACTAAATGACTATGTGGGTCAGTCCATTCAAAAGCAAAGATGGATTGCAAGTCAGGGTGCACCAAAATACAGAAAAAGGCTTCCTTAAGATCTAAGATTGTAAACCAATTAGCATCCCCAGGGACCTGGGCTAACAGCCTATAAAGATTGCATACTATAGGATGTATGAGAACAACAACCTCATTGACAACAAGGAGGTCTTGAACAAATCTATAGTCTCCACTTGTCTTTTTAACTGACAAGATTGGAGTATTACAGGGAGACTCAGAGTCTCAGCAAACCAAATTGCAGAAACATATTTATTAGTGGCTGGATTCCTCTTTATGCCTCTGTTCTCAGAGGGTATTGCCTTTTCCAGGGAATATGAGACACCAGGTTTAAGTTAAATACAAACTGGAGGGGTATTTAATGCCCTCCCCAGAAGTTAAATGTCCCAAACCATAGGATCTATTTGGGAGGTCACTACAACATGCAAGCTAGCTGAATCTCTATTAATTTTTCTCCATTGTTGTGGAGAGAAGTAAAAGCAATTCCTCATCCACCTTGTAATTTCTGAAAGAGACTACAGTTTGAAGCTGAGTTAATAAATTTCTTCCCAACAGAGAGGCAGGGCATTCAGGCATTAAAAGAAAAGCATAAGAAGTTGTGAGCCGAGATTGTGCCACTGCACTTCAGCCTGGTGACAGAGTGAGACTCCATCTCAAAAAAAAAAAAAAAAAAAGACAAGAAACGCATATGAAAAAACAGTCCCTGAAGAGCAGCTTAGAGGATGCTAAAACAGCACCTATGAGCTTGTCCATTTATCCCTGTGACCATATAGTCTCGGGATGATAAAACCTCTTCATAATGCATCAAAACAGAGCAAGCAGCCCCTGTATAGAGAAGGAAATTAATATTGTTACCTGCCACTTCAAGGGTTACCCCAGGATCCTCCAGATATATGGTTTTGTTGCCCAATGAGAGCTGTAGTGGAAGGTCTTGAGCCCCGTCACTCTTGGTCTTCAGCACCTAAACCAAGGATGTCTGAGCAAACCCAAGCGTGAGTGGTGCGCATTCGCTCTTCCCAATGGCCAGTTTTCTTACAGCAAGCACATTAATTTATATTCAAGTTGTGGTGATCTGGAAGCCCAGATTGGGGCTTTCTGCCTTCTAGCTTCCCTTGCCAAGGCTGAGAAGTGTAAGGGCAACCCCCATGTGGGTGGCAAACTGAAGGCCACAGCTAAGAGCTGTCCCTTTTGAGAAAATGTCTTAAGTTTTTCTCCTTTCTCTGTGTTGTCCTTGTTATTAAAAACCATAAATGCCATGTCCCAAAACTGGTTCATAGTAGTCTGGGTACGCAAGGTTGCTTTTTGCAGTTTCCAGTGGATATCAAGAGCAGACTGAATTATAAAATGTACCCCCAATCAGGTTTGCCCTTTTGAAGTGGGATGAGTATATTTCCTAATTACCTCAATTGTCCCTGAAACAAAGCCAGATTCTCATCTTCACCTTGGGTAACTTCCTTCACGTTATCATAATTAACAGGTATTTTTCATACATGTGTTTATCCCTTCTAATAAACAAGTGATCATGTGATCTCTCCTCTCTGTCTTCACTATTCCTTTGATCATTCCATCCTGGATTTTGATCAGAAACTGCAATACCCCAGGCCCTGCAGATAGTACGATTAGAATTGTGGGATAGCATTTCATTTGTGTGTGTCCTAGCTATTCCCAAAATCCATTGCTTTTCTTCCACTGTACAGCAGGTGAATAACAAAATATGCAAATCCTGCCAGGCTAAATTATGTCAGAGTTAGTTTCTCAAATTCATCTATAAATTTTCCTGGGTCTTCAGAGAAACAACCAAATTTTTCTTTGCATAATGCCAAATCAGACATAGAAAAAGGGACCCATACCCTTATAGTGCCCTATTCCCATTTGCCACTTTTCTAAGCAAAGATTTTCCTTTGAAAGTTGCTAAGAGGCTCCACTATGGGTAGTACTGGTGGGGCTGGGTTCCTCAGGGAGTAACGGGTACAGAATAGGACTGAGCCTCTCAGAAGGAGGTAGATGTAAAATAGGGCTAGAGGGTAAGGAGGAGGAGATGAAGAGGTCTCAATAGAACTACTAGAAGGGCTAGAAGGGACAGGGGCAGATACACCTGAAGCATTGGAACTGACCGAGGCTTGCATTGAAAGATCATCTAGAATATCTAATTATTTTTCCTCTTTTGTTTTCATTAAACATGCACATGCTTGTTGTAAAGTTTTAGCCTGACTAAGCAACAAAAATGCTTGAACGTATGGTATTTCACCCCATTTTCCCCCCTGCTTGCAAAACAAATCAAGTTGAAGTATACTATTAAAGGCTGTAGTTCCATTAGGTGGCCATTTTTCTTGACTTTCCAAATAACATTATTATTATTTGGAATAATAACATTATTATTTGGCCCTATTAGGGCCAAACAATATTACATAAAAATAAAAATTTCTTTTTCTTAAGCCCACCTAATTTAAAATGGTCCCAGTGCTCTAATATGTTACCCTAGTGGCGAACTTTTTAGGATTCAGGCTGTGTTACCCACGAGGGGAGCAGGTAAAGACGAAAGTAGAGATCATCATGAATGAGATTGTACTGCCACTGGTCGAGCTCCGCTAAAAAGGATGAAAGAGCTTTCAGAGCCAAATGAGCAAGGGAAAATGATCCTGTGGTCACTTTTTTTTTTTTTTTTAATGAAAGTAGAGACAAGGTCTTGCTGTGTAGCCCAGGCTGCTCTTGAACTCCTGAGCTCAAATGATCCTCCTGCTTTGGCCTCCTAAAGTGCTAGGATTACAGTTGTGAGTCACTACACCCAGCCCCTGTGGTCACTTTAATTCAGCTATTCATATTACCCAAATAATGAGTTGAGCCATTTGCACTAGAGAGACCACAATAGGGGACTTGACAAAAGAAATGTCTCACTAAGCAAGGGAAATGACACAGACCCAGAAAGGAATGTCCAGGCTCAGGACAGTGATGGCAAACAGGAGGAGACTTACATGGTCTTGCTGTCTGTAACCAAGAAGTAAAAGTCATTTGATTAATGAGCAGATGAAGAGGAACTGCTAAAACCGAATCTCCAATTCCCTATCCTAGAGCTGTTTGTCTATGGGACTGCCATAACTGCTGCCTGGCTCAATCATGTTACCCTGGAATTTTTCATTTAAAATGTGTAAGTACTGGCTGGGTGCGGTGGCTCACGCCTGTAATCCCAGCACTTGAGGAGGCCGAGGTGGGTGGATCACTTGAGGTCAGGAGTTCAAGACCAGCCTGACCAACATGCCAAAACCCTCATGCCAAATTAACCAGGCATGGTGGCACACACCTGTAGTCTCAGCTACTCGGGAGGCTGAGGCATGAGAATCGCTTGAACTTGGGGGACGGAGGTTGCAGTAAGCTGAGATCACACCACTGCACTCTAGTCTGGGCTACAGAGCAAGACTTTGTCTCAAAAAAAAAAAAAAAAAAAATCGGAAGTACCAAGTTTCAATTAATCTTTCGAGAGAAGGGGAGGCGATAAATAATCCATGTAAATGGGCTACATATAGG
>NW_012101576.1:396721-403045 GCF_000951045.1 Mandrillus leucophaeus
AGGAGCAGATTTTGGAGGAGAAGATCAAGATCAATCTGGGGCTTGTTCAGTTTGTGATGTGTGTTAGACATCTAACTGAACATATCAAATTGGCAATTAAATATACAAGTCTAGAATGAGGGGAGAGTTCTGGGCTGGAGATAGAAATTTTGGAATTCACTGGCATAGATGTAGTATGTAAAGCCACGGGAATGGATGAGATCGCCAAGGGAATTGCATGTGGACGGAGGGGACTGAGCTCCTAACATTTGGTGGTTGGTAGAACTGGCAAAGGAGACCAGAGAAGGGCTCACTGTGTGCCAGGTACTGGTTTCAGCACTTCAATGTTTATAAGCTCATTGAATCCTCACTTTAACTCTGGGACATAACCATTACTATGTCAGGGGACTTCAAGTACCTCGCCTAGCTCTCACAGTAGGTGACAGAGCCAAGTCAAGCACAGGCCATGTGTCCTACACCCTGCCCTAATCATCAGGCTATCCTTCCTCCCAGCAACTATACCAAACGTTTATATTTTTACTTATTTAACAGGATGGGCTTCTAGTGCAGAGTAACTTAAACAGGATCTACGTCCATTAACTTTACTCTGAATCTCAATTTCTGCATTAGTAACATGCCAGCCTGCCTCTTTCATAGGACTGTGTTAAAACTAACAATGGTAGTGGACTTGTGAAGCTCAAAGTGCAGTACCTACATTACACTGTGTCACAAGATCTCTGGGATGGAGGAGACCTTTGAAAACCCCCAAATAGAATATCATCCCCTTCCTGATGCATGTCACGATAACATCCCTATCATACCTTGTGCTGCTTCTCTGCTTGGGCCCTTTCTCTTTCTACAGTTCTGTTTGTAAGGAACATCTTTAAGCCAAAAGACCCTTCTAATTTCTACTGCTCCCATATAGCTCCCCACTTCCTGAGATGCTGAGGATGTCTATACATGAATAACATGCTCATATGCCCTTGGATTTCTCCAGGCACCACTCTGATTGTCATTTTCTACTTGAACCGAGACATATTTTTCCAAAGCACTTGGAATCAGTCACCGGCAAGAAAAATGGAAAGTATTCTTTTTCAAAATATTTTATTTTATTTTAAGTTCTGGGATACATGTGCAGAATGTTCAGGTTTGTTACATAGGTAAACGTGTGCCATGGTGGTTTGCTGCATCAACCCATCACCTAGGTATTAAGCCCCACATGCATTAGCTATTTATCCTGATGCTCTCCCTTGCAAAATAGAAACTATTCTGAACAGAACAGAATGGCTGAATACAGGGAGCCAGTTACACAGGTGATGAAAGAAGTTGAGACAATAACCCTGAGGCAACCCAGAGAGTATCAACAGCAGTAGTCACCATTCCAGCCAATGGAAGGGTAACAGTGGCGTTTATTTATTTGTATTTATTTATCTTTCTTGAGATGGAGTTTTGCTCTTATTGCCCAGGCTGGAGTGCAGTGGCACGATCTCGGCTCACTGCAACCTCCACCTCCCGGGTTCAAATGATTCTCCTGCCTCAGCCTCCCAAGTAGCTGGGATTACAGGCATGTGCCACCACGCCCAGCTAATCTTTGCATTTTTAGTTGCATGGAGCTTTAGTTTAGCTCCATGTTGGTCAGGCTGGCTTCAAACTCCCGACCTCAGGTGATCCGCCCACCTCAGCCTCCCAAAGTGCTGGGATTACAGGCATGAGCTACCACGCTGGGCAACAGTGGTGTTTATTAGAGTCTACGGGCCTGGGTTAACCTGGCTGAAGCTAGGACCACAAAAAGCCTTTGTATCAGAGGCTGGAGCCATGGAAGGGAAACTGCAAGAGGCAGAGAACAGGGAAAGAAAAGCCCCGGCTTCTCCCTTGCCCTGACTCCTGAGAGTGCCTCCTGCTAAGGTATAGATGTAAATGATTGCCAGCCATTATTCTAGAGGTCACAAGACATTGCAACTTCCCCAATTACTCCTGCAGATAACATCACTATTGTAGAACCTCAGTTTGGCTTTTTGAAATGTCTTTTCAGGTTTTTTGCATTTCTGACACTGATGGCTCTACCTGGACCCACCAGTCACTCCTGTGGCCCCACCCAGCAGTGAGTAAGCTCACTGGAAGACCATTTCCCACACCCCTATGATTGCAACCCCAGCCAATCAGTAGCAAGCACCCATGGCCTAGCCACCCATACCCCATCCCACAAACTACCTTTGAAAACCCCTGGCCCCCAAATGCTCGAGGAGATTGATTTGTGTAATAACTCTGTCTCCCTGTGGCCTCAGTCAAACTCTTTCTTTACTGCAATGCCATGGTCAGTGAATTGATATTGTCTATACAGCAGGCAGGAAGAACCCATCAGGTGGTTACACTACATGACCCCAGTTGTCCTCTCCACTGACACTGCCTTCTGCTTGTGCTTCAGCCTAGAGCCTGTGTGTCGTACCTGTGCCTTCTGCCTGTACCCACACAGACTATCATGTGCTGGTCCCTTCTTGTCATTCAGGTCTCAACTCAAAAGTAACTGCCATCAGGAGGCCTCTCTTGACATCCCCCAGATATATTAGCATCCTACCACCCTGGCCCATGCCTTCTATCTTTTTATAAGGACGAGTCATATTGGATTGAGAGATCACCTTACTCCAATATGACCTTCTCCTAATTACATCTGCAATGACCCTATTTCCATCTAAGGTCACATTCTGAGATACTGAGGTCTAGGTCTTCAACATATTTTAGGGGGACACAAGTCAATTATAACAGGAATCTTTAGGGTATAGATGATAATTCAAGCCATGAGGCTAGAGGTGACCACTTCACTAGCCCCTACGGAGTTCACAGAAAGGAGATGGAAAACTAGCTTTGGGGCTGGGCATGGTGGCTCTCGCCTATAACTCCCCCAGCACTTTGGGAGGCTGAGGCAGACAGATCACTTGAGGTCAGGAGTCCGAGACCAGCCTGGCCAACATGATGAAACCCTGTCTGTACTAAAAATACAAAAATTAGCCAGGTGTGGTGGCAGGTACCTGTAATCCCAGCTATTTGGAAGGCTGAGGCAGGAGAATCACTTGAGCCCAGGAGGCAGAGGTTGCAGTGAGCCAAGATCGCCGCACTGCACTCCACCCTGGGTGACAGAGCGAGACTCCATCTAAAAAAAATCAAAACAACAACAATAACAAACTTAGCTTTGGGAAAGGCCACCCTATAGAGTTGAGATGAGGAGAAGCCAGCAGAGAGGCTGAGAAGGAGCAGTAACTGTAACTGTAATAGGCCTGTTGCCTGATGTGTGCAGCAAGTCAATATGCCAAGACAGGGGGTTGCAGTAGAAAAAGAGGCTTACTAATAGGGCCTCCAATCAAGGAGATGGAGGGAAACCTCAAATCCTCTCTCAAGGAGTTTGGGGCTTTTCTAAGGGTTTTTTAAGGAGTAGGCTGAAGTATGGAGGCTGCTGATTGGTCAAAGAGAGCAGGACGAAATCATGGGACAGAGAAAGAAGCAGCTGTATTCTCATGCTGATTCCATTCCTCTGTTGGTGTCTTCAAACTGGTTGGTGTCAGCTGTTTCACTGGAATTTGTGATCTGAAAAACATCTTAAGCAATTTTTTTTTTTTTTTTTTTTTGAGAGAGAATTTTGCTCTCGTCGCCCAGGCTGGAGTGCAATGGCATGATCTTGGCTCACTGCAACCTCCGCCTCCCAGGTTCAAGCGATTCTCCTGCCTCAGCCTCCTGAGTAGGGAGGCTAGGGAGGCTGGGATTATAGGTGCCCGCCACCATGCCTGGCTAATTTTTGTATTTTTCGTAGAGATGAAGTTTCACCATGTTGGCCAGGTTGGTCTTGAACTCCTGACCAGGCAATCTGCTCGCCTCGGCCTCCCAAAGTGTTGGGATTACAGGCATAAGCCACTGCGTCCAGCCTTAAACAATTCTTAAACAAAAGCCTTATGATTCTAATGTCAGAAATCCTACCTATAGGAGCAGTGGAGATGCAAATGGTCAGTATCTAGTGCCACATGACTTTTGGTTACAAGGAAGTGGGTCAAAATACAGCCTGATTAATGCTTAATTATAACTCTATTTCTCTGCAGAATTCATGTTAACCCTGTGAGGAGGGCTTCAAAGTGAGGTAGGAGCAGGCTGGGAGTGTGTGGTGTCCTGGAAGCCAGGGAGGAACATGTATCAAGGAGGAGGGAGGATTAACCAAGTCCACTGTGGCTGATAAATCAAGAAAGAGGAGAATGGGAAAATGGCCATCTGATGTGACAACACTGAGGTCACTTGTGACCTTGACAAGCACTGTTCCAGTGGAGTGGAGGGGAGTAAAGCCTGACTGGTGTGTGCTCATGAAGGAATGGGAGAGAGGACCTGGGGGAAGCAATGACAGAACACTATTTACATTTTTATGGTCTGTCTCTTCACACTTCCGTGAAAGAGCCACAAAAGCCAGGACCCAAGGGTATCTTATCCATTTCTGTATCCCAGTGCCCAGCACATTGTATTTGTTAAGCCATATTTTATAGTTTATTAACCAGTATCTCTTTCAAATGTGGGAGCCCATAATCTTCCAGTTTGGTCACACCAACAAAGACTAGAGAGGAATGATAGGGTTGGAATAGAATTCTCTGGTTCCTTCCAGCTCTAATATTCTATGATTGTGTGAACTTGTTCTATCAAGTACCATTGTAATTAATAGAGTAAGGAATTTAATTAGTGGTCTGCTGTTGTTAATTTGTTTGGTAAGCAACTGTTAAATGAAATGACTGGAATCAGTGTTCCATTCATAAATTCAACAAACATTTGTCGAGTGCCTACAATGTGTTAGGCACTATATATATTGTCCCATATAACAGATGTAAGAGCAGAAGGCCTGGGATGGGGTGAGTGGTCAGGAGAGGTGATGGGGACCTCCCACTGCTAATTCTGCAGGAGGTCCAGGGTTCTTTGATGTGGCTGGTGCTAGTCTGCTTATCACTGAGGGGAGAAGAGGCTCCCAGTGGCCTGAGTGGAGGGGTTACCAAGCTGCAGCTGCAAGGGACACAGAGCAGCATTCACCAAGGCACAACAAGCAGCCTCTATCTGCTTCACAACTGAGGAGCTGAGGGCCCCCACACAACAGCTGTTTCAGGCAGTGGGAGGAGAGGAAGATGTGGTCTTCGGGTCCACCCTGCCACAGGACCAACACCAGATTTTACGCCACATCTAGGGCTTGAGGCTTCTTCTGTGGCTGAACAGCGTGTTTGGGCTTTCTCTGCACGATCCTTTCTTTCTGCTTTCATAGGCCTTGTCAGGCAGGGCAGGGTTTAGCAGTTGCATTCTAAGGCGAGGAGAGGAGGGCTCAGAGCATTGCATGACCTAGGAGGGTCAGAGCCAGGACAAGAACCTAGGGGTACTCCTGGCCCTGGAATAACGGAGAGAACATGGGCTCCGCAGTCTACCCCTGGATGAAATACTCTTCATTTGATTACCGCCCCACCAGCATCCTTTCTGAAACAAAGTACCTCAGTTTCCTCATTTGTAAAATAGGGAGAAAAATGTCCTCCTTACAGGGTTCCTTGCAGAATCAAGGGCATAATGTGAGTGAAAGCGCTTTGTAACTAACATACAAAGTGCTCTCCAGACATTTGTTACGGTTTTAAACCGCCAGGCAAAGCTTCCTCTTGCAGTTACAGATTAGGGGCTCCTACTCATCTGACTTTGTTCCACTTTCCACTCCTCTTCTCCGTCCCTCCCCTTCCAACAAAGAGAGGAAGTGAGAGACGCAGAGGCACGCGTCTAAGGACCAGTTTAGCTGGCCCTGGGTCACATGCAAGATTTGCCGCCCCACGGGGTGAGAGCCAGTGTGAGGGGCGCCCCCGTCCAGAACTACATTTCCCATCAACCCTTTCGCGGCTCCCGGGCGGCAGCGACCAGGCGCATGCGCCGAGTACCGCCACGCCTGGTCTCCGGGACACCCCTCCGGACCGGTTTCGCCTAGCTGTGCCGGTAGGTCCCGGTGCAGCGGCCGCAGTGCTGCCTCCCGGCGCCGCGGGCTGTGGCGGTCTCAGGTGTGCCGAAGCTCTGGTCTGTGCCATGATCCGGCAGGAGCGCTCCACATCCTACCAGGAGGTACGAGGTTGTGAGAGACGGAAGGGAAGTTTGAGGCGGAGGAGCAGGGTCCCGGGGGTCTGGGCGGATGCGGGCCGGGGTTGTCGGGGCTGCGCGGCAGAGGGCTCTTCCTGTCTCTTATACACATCTAGATGTGTATAAGAGACAGCCAACAAAGACTAGAGAGGAATGATAGGGTTCCTTCCAGCTCTAATATTCTATGATTGTGTGAACTTGTTCTATCAAGTACCATTGTAATTAATA
>NW_012101576.1:403680-415677 GCF_000951045.1 Mandrillus leucophaeus
GTCTCTCCCTCCAGCCTCACCTCCTCCCACGACTTTATCACTTTCCAGTTCTTTGTCTCTACCCTGTCCTGCGCTGCAGGCTGTGCGTCCAGCGCTTCCTCCAGGCAAGCCCTGCCTCCTGACTTCTCCAGCTATGTTAGCGAAACTGCCCTCCTCCTCCTCCTCCTCCTCCACTTCTCGGGCCCCAAACCTTGGTCATCTTTGGCACCCGTCCTCTTCTGTGCCCCTCCACCGTGCCCCCTCAGTGGCCAAGGTCAGGCAGTTCCAGATCGGTCCTCCTCCAGTTTGTGTCCTTGTGTTTGCTGTAACCTCTGAGTGTGATACTGTGTTACCATCGCTCCCTTCAGTCTCTTATACTCTCCAGATTTACCTTGAGGCCCTGCCTTGACCTCGGAGCATTCCTTTTTTCTCAGACCTGACGCTGCCCTTCGTCTGCCCAGAAGAGTCCAGACTTCTCAGCAAGCTCCCAAAGCTCTGTACAGCACAGCAGCCATGTCTCCCATTACCTTTGCCACCTCCTTACCCACCTAGGGTCTGGCCACAGTGGAAACTCAGTTTTAAAATGTGCTTCTGCCTCTGTGCATGCACTCACTCCATTTCTTCGTCAACCCTCCGCCAAGCTCCATTCGGTAAAATGCCCCCAGAAGTCAAGGGCTACCGCAAGTTCCATGTGCTTCATAGGGGTCCACTTTCCAGACCCATCTGGCATTTCTGTCTGTGCTTCTCATACGAACCTGCTGCCTTCAGTCTTAGTCAATAGTTACTGCTGTACATTATCTCCCTTTGTAAAAGACTGTGATTCACAGAAGCGCTCTGTGGACTATATAAAGCAGGTGACTTAGCCCCACAGTGGAGGGAGAAGCCAAGTTGAAGGTAGATAAGATCTACCTAAGGTTTGCCATTTTTTAGTGTAGGGTCTTGGCTGGAACCTGGGCTTGGACAAATTTCTATATTTCTCCTCCCATCCCCTTTATTCCATCTGTTTTCTTTGTCTGAAAGGAGTGTGAGGGATTTTAGCCAGTGCTGTGGATTCCATGGCCCCTAGATTCTGTACCCTGAACAGCGGGGGAATCCTGGGGAAAGAGATGTGTCTGAAAGTTTTTAGGTTTATAGGGTGTGGAGCACAGTGGATAAATTAGGGATTTCAAGTCAGAAAGCCCATGTTGGTGTCCTGGCTGTCCCTTTTGCCATTTGTGTGACTTTTATTGAGTCACATAATTTTCTGAGCCTCAGTTTCTTTGTCTGAAAGATGAAGATAATAAAAGTCCCTACCTCCCAGGGTTGTTTGGGGATTAGATAAGTTGGTGTGGAAAGTGCTTGGCTCAGTGTCTGGCAGATAGTGACCCCACAGTGAATGATAGCTCTTGTTAACAGGGTGTGGGCAGCTCCCGCATCTAGGGTGCTTTGGGGGTCCTGGCTTAGCAGGAACATGTGCCTCACTGTCCACACATAGCCGGCCTAGCAGGGCTTATAAAATGTTTATTAAAATATAGTCACTTATCCCGCTTGCAGGGCCAAGGCCCAGGGTAGACACAGTTTCTCTTTGGAGGCATTTTCAAGGTGGAAGACACTGGAAGGGTGCCCTCCCCTTGCCTTCTTCAGAGGCCTGTTCTGTGGTGCCTGTCTCTCCCTTCTTCAGAGAAAGGGGCCACCCAGAGAATGGCCGGCATCTTTCTTGCCTGAACCGTTCTGTGAGTGTACCTAGCTCTGAGTAGGTTTATTTGCTGAGAGGGGATTTTTCCCTGGGGAGGGTGGGATATACTGAGAATTTGGCCAGGGGCAGACAAGGATGCAGGCTCATTATGGCTACGGGTAGTCAAGAAGGGAACTCAGTGGGAGTGTGTTAGCACCTGGGTCAGGGTCGACCTGGGTGAGGCTTGGATCAGGGAACTTTGAGACTTCCCAGGACTAACATCCTCCTCTCCCTTTGGCCAGTGAGACCTCTAGGACCCCTTTATCTGTGCTCCCACTGGTGGCTTATATCTCTTGGTGTCTTCACCAGCTTCCCTGCCCTTTCCCACTGGTTGCTTTTCTTTTCTTTCTTTTTTTTGAGATGGGGTTTCACTCTTGTCACCCAGGCCAGAGTGCAATGGCGTAATCTTGGCTCGCTGCAACCTCCGCCTCCTGGGTTCAAGAGATTCTCCTGCTTCAGCCTCCCAAGTAGCTGGGACTACAGGTGTGTGCTATCATGCCCAGCTAATTTATATATTTTTAGTAGAGATGGGGTGTCACCATGTTGACCAGGCTGGTCTCGAACTCCTGACCTAGGCGATCCGCCCACTTCGGCCTCCCAAAGTGCTGGAATTACAGGCATGAGCCACCGTGTCAGGCCCTGCACCTGGCCTTTTCTTTTGTGCTTGGAGTGCTTTAAATTGGAGATTTTGCCTGATTCTAAGGGGCAGGAATGGAGTCGTGGAGAGGGAGATAGAAGAATAGATCCATAAGAGCTGTTTTTCACTTGTCTCTTGGAGGTGAGTTTTTAATGAAAATGTCTTGAAACCTTAAACACTAATGCTGTGAACCTGAGAAAATGCTTGGGAAAACTGTCCCCTCTTCCTCCCAATTCAGGGATGGCTTCTCTTCTAAGCTCTGGTCTTGACCTCTCTTGCCCTCCTCCTTAATCCTACAGAGACTTGTTGATTATCATGGTATCCTTTCCGTCCTTCTACCCTTCTCAGTGGCATAATTGTCCCCATTTGACAGGTGAGACCACTGATGAAGTGAGGTTGAGATTGCTGGCTACCAGGCTGCTGATTGTAATTAGCACCTGTCCCTGTGATGGACTGCCTGCCTGTCCTTCCTGCTGTGTGTTGCCATTTGCAGCCCAAGTCGGTGGACTTCAGCCAGAGTGCCACAGAGAGCTCTGACACCACCTTCACTGTTCCCTCTTTTCTCTCAGCAGACTCTAAGCCGCATTTCCTCTTCCTTTGGGAAGTGGTTAAGACCGTGGGCTTTGGAACTAGACCAACTTGGATTTGACTCCTGGCTATATCTTTCCCTTTATGGCCATGAGAAATATTGTGAGTTGAATTGTGCTTCCTTAAAAAAGATATGTTGAAGTCCTGACCCCAGGTACCTCAGATTGTGACCTTGTTTGGAAATGAGGTCATTGCAGATGTAATTAGTGAAGATGAGGTCATACAGGAGTAGGGTGGGCCCCTAATCCAACATGACTGGTGTCCTTAAAGATGATGACCATGTGAAGACACAGAGAGAGCACACCTTGTAAAGATGGCAACGGAGAGTGGAGATTGGATGCCTCTACATGCCAACAAACTCCAAGGATTGCTGGTTGTCACCAGAAGCCAGGAGAGAGGCATGGAACAGATTCCCGCACCACTCGCAGAAGGAGCCAGCCCTGCCGACACCTTGATTCCAGACTTCTAGCCTCCAGAACTGTGAGAGAAGACATTTCTGCTGTTTTCAGCTGTTTGGTTTGTGGTACTTGGCTACGGTAGTCCTAGGAACATAGAGGGCAGACAGTTTCTTGAGCTTTCTGAGCTTCAGTGTCCTCATCTGTAAAATTGCTGTAACGCATTCTACATCATGTGGTTTTTGGTGACGATAAGTGAGAAGCAACTTCTGCTTTCTTATTCTAGTCCAGAAAAGCAAGGCTGACATAGCTGACCCGTCTTTGCTCTCTTTGCTTCTCCCTTTAGCTGAGTGAGGAGTTGGACCAAGTGGTTGAGAACTCAGAGCTGGCAGACGAGCGGGACAAGGAGACGGTCAAAGTCCAAGGTCCGGGTGTCTTACCAGGTGAGTGGGTTTGGTGCTTTGCTGTGCTGTTGCTGCAGCCAGATGCCCCAGTCCAGGCACCTTGCCAACTGTGGGAGAGGAGGACCCCCCTTCCCTGCACCCTGGTGTCAGGTCTCAAGTATTGCCCTAGTTTTAAAGCCATACATATTTAACCAGCCTTGGAACAGAGGATATGTCTAGGCTGGTATCTGCTCTTAACTCCAATTTGAGCCACTTCCTGAGGCCAGGTCATTGCATACAATGGCAAATGCTTTGGATCGCTGCTCTTCTGTTCCTCTTTCCCTGGAAGCTGCTAGCAGGTGAGCCTCTAATATCCAGGTCAAAGAAGATCTATTAGGCACCCCCTTTCAAATACAAGGCCTATCCAGTAATGCTGCTCAGTTGGGTAAGCAGGGTCCCATCAGTCAGTTGGCATCTTATGGAGCCCTATGGCAATGTTTGACACTGCTGACTACTTCTTCCTCCTGGATACATGCGACTGCCTTAGCTTCTGTGATGCAACACTTCTCAGGCCACTCCTTCCAGGCTCCATTGCGGTCACTCTCCAGCTCTTGGGCATGGAATGTTGGTTGCAGGCCCCTTTCTCTCAGTCTCATAGGCAGTTCCACCCAGGCCTGCTCCCCTGCTTCAGCTACTGCTTGCTCACACATGACTCCCATATTTACATCTCCAGCCCAGAGATTACCTACAAACTCCAAATTTATATATCTTGTATTTCCAACTGCCCATGTGATAGTTCTGCTTGGATCTCTCAAAGCTTCCCTCAACTCCACATGTCCAAAACTGACTTCATGATCTTCTCAGTCCCAGCTTGGTCCTCTTCCAGTATTTCCTGTTTGCAGGAATGGTACTACCACTTACGCAGCTGAACTTCAGAGCAGCTCTCCATTCCTTCCTTCCCCTCATCCCCTTTTTCTCTGTCCCTCAGTCATGCTGATCTTTTTTTATTTTAGGCCTCATTCCCTGTCACCATAGGGCCTTTTTGTTGTTTTATTTCTCTGCCTGGAATTCACTTTCCTTCATCACGTAGTTAATGCCTAATCATTCTTCAGCTTTCAGCTCACTCATTTTTTTCTACAGAGCCTTCTCTAACCTTCTGGCCAGATTACCTCCCACCCTCCAGCACTGTCTCATAGTCCACACGCCTCTCCTTTCCAGCTATTGCTGTTGGAATGGTGTGTTTGTTTGTCTGACTAATGTCTGTCTGTTCTACTACAGCAGTCCCCGACTGTTTGGCACCAGGGACCGGTCTGGGGAAGACAATTTTTCCACAGATGGAAGTTGGGGGATGGTTTCAGGATGAAACTGTTCCTCAGATTATCAGCCATAGTTAGATTTTCATAAGGAGGGTACAACCTAGATCCCTTGTATGTGCAGTTCACAATAGGGTTTGCACTCCTGTGAGAATCTAATGCTGCAGCTGATCTGACAGGAGGTGGAGCTCAGGCAGTAATCCTCACTCACTGCTCACCTCCTACGGTATTGGCCCAGTTCCTAACAGGCCATAGACCCATATTGGTCTGTGGCCTGGGATTTCACTAGAATGAAACTCCCTGAGGGCAGAGACCAGTCTGTTTTGCTCACCACCCTAGCCTTGACCACACCATAAAGATTTGTTGAGTGAATGAGTGAAGCCCCAGCCTGACTTCAGCTTCTTGGGTGGATCCCATCTGTTTGTGGGAGAGGGGAACAAGACAGGAACTAATGTGATTCTGCCTGCTCCTTAGAGAAGACTGCATGGAAGGGACTGGGCATGGTGGCTCATGCCTGTAATCCCAGCACTTTGGGAGGCTGAGGCAGGTGGATCACCTGAGGTCAGGAGTTCGAGACCAGCTTGACCAACATGGTGAAACCCTGTTTCTACTAAAAAATACAAAAATTAGCCAGGTGTGGTGGCACGTGTCTGTAATCTCAGCTACTCGGAAGGCTGAGGCAGGAGAATCGCTTGAACCCAGGAGGCAGAGGTTGCAGTGAGACAAGATCATGCCACTGCACTCTAGCCTGGGTGACAAGAGTGAGACTCTGCCCCCCAAAAAAAAAAACAACAACAAAAAACTGCCTGGAAGGAAGGAAGCTGGAAGGGCAGCTAACACTTCCTGACTGCTTCCCCTGTGCCAGGATCTGTACTACCCCATTGCCCCATTTAATTCTCACATCAACCCTGTGAGGTGGTTGTCCTCCTTTTACAGATGAGGCCCCCAACCTTAGGGAGGTTGAGTAAAGCATGGGGAGGTCATATAGCTGGTAAACACAGACTGAATCAAACTCTGCCCGACCCAGTGGTGTTTTCTTTTTTTTTGAAACGGAGTCTCACTCTGTCACCTAGGCTGGAGTGCAGTGGCACAATCTCGGCTCACTGCGACCTCTGCTTCCCAGGTTCAAGTGATTCTCCTGCCTCAGCCTCCCGAGTAGCTGGGACTGCAGGCGCGTGCCATCACACCCGGCTACTTTTTTATTTTTAGTAGAGATGGGGTTTCACCATGTTGGCCAGGCTGGTCTCGAACTCCTTATCTCAGGTGATCTGCCCATCTCGGCCTCCCAAAGTGCTGGGATTACAGGTGTGAGCCACTGCACCTAGCCTACATCAGTGGCTTATAAAAACTATTTTAAGTGGTGGTAATCCCAAAACTTTGGGAGGCCAAGATGGGAGGATCTCTTGAGGCCAGGAGTTTGAGACCAGCCTTAGCAACAAAATGAGATCCTGCCTCCACCAAACAGACAAAAACCAAAAGCACTCAAACAAAACAATATTTTAAGCATTCTTTTATTAAAGCCCAATATGTAAAAGATAGTGGCGTGGCTAACCCTGCCTCTGACATGAGGCATTTCCTCTAAAGCCCTAAGGCTCCTGGGAGAACAACTTGAAAGACCTGTATATTAGTTTTCCATTGTTTCTATAACAAATTACCACAAACTTAGTGACTTAAAGAAGCACAAATTTATTATCTTACAGTTCTGGAGGTCAGGAGTCCAAAATGGATCTCACTGGGCTAAAATTAAGCTGTCTTGGCAGGCCTGAATTCCATTCCAGGGGCTTGAGGAGAGAACCTGGTCTTTGCCTTTTCTAGCTTCTGGAGGCCTCCTGCATTCCTTGGCTTGTGGCCCCTTCCTGCAGCTTCAAAACCAGCAGTGGCTGGTCGAATCTTTCTCACATCACTTCACTTTGACGCTGACTTTCCTGCCTCCTTTTCCCATGTTTAAAGGGCCTTTGTGAACACATCGAACCCACCCAGGTAACCCAGGATAATCTCCCTGCTTTAAAGTCAGCTGATTAACAACCTTAGTCCCATTTGCTGCCTTAATTCCCCTTTTCCATGCAACTTGACATATTTATAGGTTCTAAGGATTAACACTTGGACGTCCATCTTTGGGAGCCTATATTCTGCCTACCACACCATACACTACCCTGTTGCCCCCAACCGGAAGTGCATAGATGGAGGTAGGAGGAAGAAGAGGAGGGGGGCCAGACTTGGAAAGATGAGGCTCGCCTTTGTGTTTTCCTTTCATAGAGAAGTGCCCAGGTAAATCAGGAGGTGGCCCTAATGACCTTGGACCTTAGCAGCCTCTCTTTTGCCTCAGATTCCTGAGGCTGCAAAGCCGGGGATCAATCAGAATAGGAAGCCAGGCCTCAGGCAGAGCAAATTTTGGGAATCATTTTCATGATTATGTAAGTCTGTTATGTTGACCTGTGACTAGCGATCTTGGATATTACAACTGTAAATGTTTGGGAAGTTCAACTGGCAAGAGCATTCCCACTTGCTTTGGGGGAACCAGATGGGCTAGGCTCATCTCCTTTCTAAATCACGGAAGATCCAGATCTCAGGAGTCTATTTGGCTGGGTCAGTAGTGAGTTGGCTCAAATTTGATGGACTGATACAAAACTCTCAGAGCTCATTTCTTGCCTCTGAGTCTTTTTTTTTTTTTTTTTTTTGAGACAGTCTCGCTGTGTCAACCAGGCCACAATGCAGTGGCATGATCTTGGCTCACTGCACCCACCACCTCCTGAGTTCAAGCATTCCTTATGCCTCAGCGTCTCGAGTAGCTGGGTTATAGGCACTTGCAATCATTCCTGGCTAATTTTTGTATTTTTAGTAGAAACGGGGTTTTGCCATGTTGGCCAGGCTGGTCTGAAACTCCTGACCTCAAGTGATCCGCCCTCTTCAGCTTCCCAAAGTGCCGGGATTACAGGCGTGAGCCACCATGCTCGGCCCCTTTGAGTCTTCTAATAATAATAATAATAATAATAATGGTAACGATAGTAGTTGCCATTTTGAGAGTGCTTTCATGTACTAGGCCTGTGTAGGGCTGTTTTTTTTGAGATGGTACCTTGCTTTGTGGGCTGCGCTACCGTGCAGTGGTGTGATCATGGCTCATTTCAGCCTCCCAAGTAGTTGGGACTGTAGGTGTGTGCCACCATACCTGGCTAATTTTTAAATTTTTTTTTAGAGACAGGGTCATTCAGTGTTGCCCAGGCTGGTCTCAAACTCCTGGGCTCAAGTGATCCTCCTACCTTGACCTCGCAAAGTGCTGAAATCACAGATGTGAGCCACCGCTTCGAGCCTGTAGGACTTTTTATATACACTTTATCCTGTAATCTTCACGGCCACTCTGTGAGGTGAATGGTTAGTCCTAGTTTATAGATGAGGAACCCAAGGCACAGACGTTAAGGAACATGCTCAGAGCTCATAAGTGGCAGGGCTCAAATCTGCACTCAGGGCTACCTCCGAAGGTGTCTTGACTCTGGCTCAGTTGTTCCTAGATGAGAGCTTTCCTGCTCCAAATTCTCCCCTCCCTGTAGCAGATCACTTCAGGACTGCTTCACTTGTTATGCCAAGTGCTAACACCACAAAGAGGGTGAGTAAGTTCCTCCAGGAGCTCAGACACATAGAGACAGAAGGCCAGTTACCAAAGGAAGAACTTTTCCCTCCTTCTGAGCCTTCCTTGACTTCCTGATGAGGTCCCTTTCTCCCTGTGATATGCTTTCCTTTGTAACAGTTAACACAGTTGATAGGTCACATTTATTGAGTTTAATTATTCAGTTAATTGTTATCCACCCCTTGGCAGTGCCCCACAAGTTCTGTGAGGCACACAGATTTTGTCTTCTCCTCCTTTACTGTTACTCCAGTGCCTAGTGTGGAGTGTAGTGGTAGTGTGGAAGTATGACTCCGTAGAACTCAGACTTCTATGGAGTATGAGTACTGTAGGTACTCAGTACTTATTTGTCCTATGGGGGAGAGCAGTGGGGATTTAGAGCAGGACAGCATCTCATCTAGGAGCAAGTGAGCCAACTGGAATGAATGAATGAGGGCCAAAGAAATGGTAGAGTCAGATGCTTCAGAATGAATGAAGTGGCCTGGCCCTGTGGCTCACACGTGAAGGGGCTCACGCTGTGGCTCATCCTAGCACTTTGGGAGGCCAAAGCGAGCAGAACACCTGAGATCAGGAGTTCGAGACCAGCCTGGCCAATGTGACGAAACTACGTCTCTACTAAAAATACCAAAAAAACTAGCCGGGCATGGTGGCGGGTGCCTGTAATCCTCGGGGGGCTGAGGCAGAAGAATTGCTTGAAGCCGGGAAGTCAGAGGTTGCAGTGAGCCGAGATTGTGCCATTGCACTCCAGCCTGGGTGATAGAGCAAGACTCCATCTCAAAAAATAAAAATACAAAAATTAGCCAGGAATGATGCATGCCTGTAGTCCCAGCTACTTGGGGGGGGCGGAGCGGGGGGGGAAGGAAGGAAGGCTGGCTGGTTTGTGAAGGTGGGATTACTCTGAAGGAAAGGTAACACGTAGGTGAAAAAGAAGAGACTGGCTAGGGAAGGGAGATTACATGAGCAACTGTATAGAGATGGGAATAAAATAGGACATGTTGGAGATCGTGAATAACACGGTGTGGTTGGGGCAGAGGGCTGGTGAGCGAAGTAGAGGGAGGTGAGGTAGGAAAGAGACTTGGTCAGATTGTGGAGGGGTCTGAGTGTCAGGGTCTGTACATTATCTAGTAGGGAGCAGGGGGTATTTAAAAGGATTGGAACAGGACAGTAAGAGGAGTAAAGTGGGGATTCAGGAGATGAATGTGGCTGGATTAAGGCAAAGGGAGACAACCATGCTGCGGCAAAGGCTGATGTGAGAGGCTGCTTTGCTGTAGCAGAGGGGGAGAAGGAAAAATCAAAGAGCATTCTTAATTTGGAAGCCAGGCGGATGGGAGAATGATACTGCATAGAGATGAAGCCTAGAGAGGCAAATGGCTCAGAAAAGAAGATGGCCAGGTGTGGTGGCACGCCTGTAATCCGAGCACTTTGGGAGGCTGAGATGGGTGAATCATTTGAGGCCAGGAATTCAAGACCAGCCTGGGCAATATGGCAAAACCCCGTCTCTACAAAAAACACAAAAATTAGCCGGGCATGATGGCATGCACCTATAATCCCAGCTAATTGGGAGGCTGAGGTGGGAGAATCGCTTGAGCCCAGGAGGCAGAGGTTGCAGTGAGCTGAGATTGTACTGCTGCACATCAGCCTGGGCAACAGAGTGAGATCCTGTCTCAAAAAAAAAGCCTATCTGTTGTTGGCATACAGTCAGTTGAAGTTGAGATGGCCCAGAGGCAATGACAGATGCAGGATGGACAGGAGAGAAGGGAGGGCTGGAGTTGTGCAACCTGGAGAAATCCCATGGGGGCAGAGTCACAGGAACAGATGGAAAATGAGCAGGGGGGCTATGAAGACTGAGCCTCACAAACATCCCCATTTGGGGGACAAAAGAGGAGCTGGGGCTGGAAAAGGAATTGAATGGAGGGCCTGGAGGTAGGAGCTGCAAAAAAGGAGGACAGTGCAGCAGAGGTTCAAGTTAAGCACCCAAACATGCGGGGTTGTAAATCAGTTTTATTCTCTGGAATACATAATTCCATACCAAAATGCACTAAAAGCTTTAGTCTATTCATTTCCTGTCTATCAACTGAATCAGAACCAATTAGTATTCTGTTCAAAGGGAGAAATGACATCAGACATGCTAATAGAATAAGCACTTTCTTACATCAGAGATGTAATCAAACTGAGGAAAACCCTCGGTTAATTAGTCATTACACTCGGTTCTCCATGAAAACAACTGTATATAATGGGATAGACAAAAAATTCATACGTTGGACCTTATCAAAATGAAAACCTTAGCTGGGCATGGTGGATCACGCCTGTAATTCCAGCACTTTGGGAGGTTGAGGCGGGTGGATCACCAGAGGTCAGGATTTTGAGACCAGCCTGACCAACATAGTGAAACTCTGCCTCTGCTAAAAATACAAAGTCAGCCAGGTGTGGTGGCCCATGCCCGTAATTCCAGCTACTCAGAAGGCTGAGGCAGGAGAATTGCTTGAATCTAGGAGGCGGAGGTTCTAGTGAGCTGAGCTTGTGCTGTTGCACTCCAGCCTGGGTGACAGAGTGAGACTCCATTCCCCTCCCCCACAAAAGAAGACCTTTTGTGTATCAAAGGACACTATCAAGAAAGTGAAAAGACAGCCCACAGAATGGGAAAAAGTATTTGCAAGTCGTATATCTGATAAGGGACTGATACTTAGAATATGTAAAGAACGCCTACAATTCAACAATAGAGACAAATAAAACTCAGTTTAAAAACGGGCAAAGAATCTGAATAGACATTTCTCCGGAGAAGATATACAAATGCCTGGGAAGCACATGAAATAATGCCAACATCATTAGTCATCAGGGAAATGCAGCTCTAAATCATGATGAGATACCACTTCACACCCACTAGGATGGTTATAATTTTTAAAAATGGATAATAAGTTTTGGCAAGGATGTAGAGAGAGTGGAACCCCCATACGTTGCTGGTGGGAATGTAAAGTGGTGCAGCTGCTGTGGAAAATAGTCTGGCAGTTCCTCAAAAGGTTAACTACAGAGTTACCATATGGGCCAGCAATTCCACTCCTAGGTGTATATTCATGAGAAATGAAAACTTACGTCTACATGAAAACTTAAATCTCCCAAAAACGTGTACCTGAATGTTCATAGAAGCTTTATTTGTAATAGCCAAAAAGTGAAATAAGCCAAATGACTATCAGCTGATGAATGGATAAGTAAAATGGTACATTCACACAATAGAATATTATTTGGCAATAAAAGAATGAGGAACTGGCTGGGCGCGGTGGCTCACACCTGTAATCCCAGCACTTTGGGAGGCTGAGGTGGGTGGATCACTTGAGGTCAGGAGTTCAAGACCAGCCTGGCCAACATGGTGAA
>NW_012101576.1:416107-469597 GCF_000951045.1 Mandrillus leucophaeus
GCTAATTTTTGTATTTTTAGTAGAGACAGGGTTTTGCCATGTTGGCCAGGCTGGTCTTGAACTCCTGACCTCAGGTGATCCTCCCACCTCAGCTTCTCAAAGTGTTGGGATTACAGGCGTGAGCCACCACGCCTGGCTGTATCTTGAAAACATTATATTAAGTGAGAGAAGTCAGACACAGCCACATATTGATGCCCTTTATATGAAATGTCCAGAACAGGCAAATCCATAGGGACAGAAATTAAATTAGTGGTTGCCAGGAAAGAGGAAGTAACCACTCTCAGGTATGGAGTTTCTTTTTGGGTAATTAAAATTTTCTGTAATTAGATAGTGGTGGTGGTTATACATCTTGTGAATATACTAAAAACTGCTGAATATATTTACTTTAAAAGGGTAAATTGTATGGTATGTAAATTATATCTAAAAAAGAAGAAACAAAATTGACCACACTAAACAACAGAAAAAAAAGGTAGGCAGAAAATTCAGAATGCCTCTTAGCTCAGTGCTCCCTGCAAGGTGGAGTTTCACAGGATTACAGCAGACAGCCAAGCCCCTTTCCTCTGAATAGAGGTTCCATGATATTTTCAAGAACTGAATTGCCCATCACAGATCCCCTTAGTGGATAAACTTGCATTCTGGGACAAGTTCGGGGTTTTTGAAGGAATTCTGTCATGGGTTTTACAAAGCATATAAACTACCTTTCCCTGGGACATCTTGTGCATTATTTTTGTCTTCCTACTACCCTGAGTTTGCATTCATTTAAAGGATGTGTACTTTTAAAGCACATTCATCCAGTTTGCCACAAAAAGCCAGTGTTCAGTTTTCTCACTACAGAGTGCGTGGGACATTTTATCAAATAACCAGCACCTTTTTTTTTTTTTATGATAAAGTATAATGGTGTCTAGTTTTAGAATTGGAGTGTTACTTATAGCAAGTGTGGAGGATAAGTAAATAGTTTTACAGTTTTTATTTAGATCACACTCCTATTTGTGGATCAAGAAGAGCCCTGTAAAGAAGCTAAACTTGGCTTCTGTGAGTAAAACAGAAGAGAAGACTTTTGGTCAGTGTTCCCATGAGAGTAATTTGTTCCAAGTACCTCTACCAGATGAGTTGCAGTGATGGAATTGGCATGTGACCTTTTTGTTTTATTCCTATTTTTAGAATTTTCAAGGACATGTAGGGAGAACTTCATCTCTTTCCCTAACCAAGGCCATCATGAAGGCAAAACATTTCAAATCATGTTTATCTGGCTTAATGCAGAGTGGATACACCTGTCCACAAATGCCAGTTATTGTTCCTTTTTATTATATTGTTCAGCCTGAATGTAGTATAGAGTTTGTCTTAGAAGTTTTCTGGGCCAGGCGCCGTGACTCACCCCTGTAATCCCAGCAATTTGGGAGGCTGAGGCAGGCAGATCACCTGAGGTCAGGAGTTCGAGACCAGCCTGGCTAACATGGTGAAACCCTGTTTCTACTAAAAATACAAAAAATTAGTTGGATGTGGTGGTGCATACCTGTAATCCCAGCTACTCGGGAGGCTGAGGCAGGAGAATCGCTGGAACCCAGGAGGCGCAGGTTGCAGTGAGCCGAGATTGCACCATTGCATTCCAGCTTGGGCAACAAGAGTGAAACTCCATCTCAAAAAAAAAAAAAAAAAACAAAAAAAGCAAAAAAAAAGTTTTCCAGGTCAGGTACAGTGGCTCGTGCCTGTAATCCTGGCATTTTAAGAGGCTGAGGTGGGTAAATTGCTTGAGTGCAGGAGTTCTAGACCAGCCTGGGTGACATGATGAAACCCCATCTCTATAATAAATACAAAAATTAGCTGGGTATGGTGGCACGTACCTGTAGTCCCAGCGACTCAGGAGGCTGAGATGGGAGGATTGATTGAGCCTGGGAGGTGGAGGTTGCAGTGAACCAAAATCATGCCATTGTACTCCAGCCTGAGTGACAGAGCCAGACCCCACTTGAGTCCAGGAGTTCAAGGCTGCAGTGAGCTGTGATCATACCAGTGCACTCCAGGCTGAGTGACAGAGTGAGACCCTGTCTCTTAAAAAAAAAGAGAAAAAGTATTTCAGACTTCTCTACTTGTTACGAAGTTATATTATTTCAATTACATCTTTTATTATTGATGACTGTAATTTTAAATATTATTGCTCACAGTTGTGTAGGGAAAGAGCATTGGGCTAGGAGCCAGGACTCTAAGACTCTCTCATTCTGATTGTGCCAGTTACTGGCTGTGGGATCTGGATTGTTGTACAAAGAGTAGAGTTGGGCCAGATGGCCTTTTAGGTCCCTATCAACTCTTAAAAATTAGATTCAGATGTTATGCAACAAATCAGTCACTTCAGAGTTCCTTCAGTTTTATCTTGTGATCTTTTCAAACCCCGTTAGAATGTAGTCGGCTGGTACTCATTGCCACTGCAGTTATGAGCAGCTCATGACAGTGGATGTATTTTCACCCACCAGGTTTTGAAGGATACCCATGGTCCCATTTGGACCGTGGGAGTTGGTTGTACCTTCCAAGCTAAATAGTTATGGGTGGGTTCCTGTGCATAGATCCTGTGGCCCTGCAGCCCAGCTACAGCTGACTGCTCAGGGGTCAGCACCCAACAAAGGGAGGCCATCTATAGGCTGGGCATGAAGGAGGTCAGTGTCTTGTGAGGTATCTGGTGGAACACCCTATACAGGATACTCTCTGGGGGAGAATTTGAATGCAAGACTCATGGAGAAGGACTTAGTAAAGTGGAGCAGGGTCATGAGAGAAACATGTAAAGAAGGCAGAGAGCAAAGGCATGAAGGAGCAGAAACTGACCAGTGTCTATTAGCAATAGGTAGAGGCAAAAGTGAAATCAAACACAAAAGAAGCTGAGATGAGAAAGAATTGCTTTAATTCCTTTTGGACAACTAGAGCTGCTGTGGACCTTGGTGGCTTAGCTCTCAGCTATCCATTGGGTTTCCTGGGCTCTCACTTATCCTTGTACCTGTAGGGTAAACCTCCACTGCCCACAGTAACTTACTCCTTAAAACCTAAAGGGGCCTCACAGACGGTTCTGGAAATTGACATTCCTGTGTAAAGTAAAAACTTTCTAAAGTATTTTGCCAAAAAACAGCAAGGAACATTCATTGGTTTATAGTTTTACATGCTTGATTGCACTAATATTCTCTGACGGATTGAGTTAGCATGGCAAGACTTAGTTTATCTATTATTTGGGTTATTTATTCATTTGACAAACATGGAAACATTACATGCCTACTATGTGAAGGACACTACATTCTGCCCTGCCTCTGTTTTATTTTCAGCGTATATCTTTTCAGATTTATTTTTCAAAAAAGATCATAGTTCTATGATCTTTATTTTTGCTATTTTCATAATTGAGCACTTCATTGTTTGAAGGGTAGAGGGTACATTCTGTTTCTTTGGTACCAATAATTGTTACCATTGAGCAGGCCCTATGTAATGCATTTTGCAACATTCTCTCATTTACTTCTCTCAAAAATCCTGTAAAATGGAAATGATAAAAATGTAAGGCTTTAAGAGCACTGAGTAACTTGTCTAGGATCATGGAGTAGTTAGTAGCAAAGCTGCAGCTGGAGCTCAAAACTCTGACTCTAAAGCTCATGCTCTTAACCACTGCACAGTATATCTGCTCTTTCAGTCAGAAAATAAATGAATAATGGAAACCAAATTATTTCTTCCTTAAAATTCTCCTTGTGGTTTAGGTGCAGAACTAACATGACCCCCTCCACAGAGTCTTTGCTGATAACTGCCCCTCTTCCTGTGCTTCCCATTCTTCCTCCAGTTGAAGGAAACCTAATGTTTTATACCCTTACATCTTTCTGAATTCTGTAGCACTTTGGATCAGAGACCATCAGTCCTTCGTTTGGTATCTCCCTGAAGCACCTAGTACAAAATCTTGCATGTAGAGTTGGTGCTTGATCTTGTATAAGTAAAGAATGAATTATTTCCTTGTCTTTAGCAATCCAGGAGGCTTGGATAGTTCTGTGCTGCGCCTGCTTTTGTGCTTTAAATAAAGTAAAATGAAATAGTTATGAGCAGATACTCTTTTGTGTCTTTGTATTTGAAATCTGCTATCAAAGCATATGGTTGGGTTTTGTTGTTAATCCAGACTGACAGTCTCTGCTTTTTAATTGGATGGTTTAGTCCATTTACATTTGATGTAATTATTGATATGGCTGGATTTGACTACCATTTTGCTGTTTTCTATTTGTCTTGCTGGGGTTTTTTGTTTGTTTCTCTGTTTTTTCTTTATTGCAAGTTATAAACCTTACAATATTGTTGAGTAATTTCTGCTGTAGGCAGTCTTAACCTTTTTTTAAGTACCTTTTTGTTTTACTCACTTATTTAACATTTTCAGTGCTCTTTACATCTGAGAGTTACCATCTAAGTGTCAATTCCTTTTAGCTTTCAGAATTTTTGTTAGCATGCATTGTAGTGCAGGTCTGCTAGTGATGAATTCTTTCAGCCATTGTATTTCAAAATATCTTTATTTCATCTTCATTTTTGAACTTTTGCTGGTTAGAGAATTATACTGGTAGACGAAAAATTTTTTTTCTTTCAGCATTTGAAGATGTTCCATTGTCTTCTGGCCTCCATTATTTCTGTTCAGAAATTGGTTGTAGTTAGTATCAGTGTACTATATGTAATATATATCTATGTGTGTGTATATATATATATATTTATTTTTTTTCCCTCACTGCCTTCAAGATTTTTCTCTTTTCTTTACATTAGCAGTTTGACTATGATTTGCCTCGCAATCTTTTTTTTTTTTTTTTTTTTTTTTTAGTTATCCTGGTTGGCATTTATTGAGCTTCTTGGATCTGTAAGTTGATGTCTTTCTACAGTTTTGGGCCATTGTTTTTTTCAGATTTTTTTTTTTTTTTTAGATGGAGTTTTGCTCTTGTTTCCCAGGCTGGAGTGCAATGGCGTGATCTCAACTCACTGCAACCTCTGCCTTCCGAGTTCAAGCGATTCTCCTGCCTCAGCCTCCCAAGTAGCTGGGATTACAGGTGCATGCCACCATGCCCAGCTAATTTTTGTATTTGTAGTAGAGACAGGGTTTCACCACGTTGGCCAGGATGATTTCGATCTCTTGACCTTGTGATCCACCTGCCTCAGCCTCCCACAGTGCTGGGATTACAGGTGTGAGCCACCGTGCCTGGCCTCAGATATTTTTTGTGACCTATTTTCTGTCTCCAGTTACATGTCATTACACTGCTAGATACTGTAACAATTATCTGGGCTCCATTTGTTTTTGTTTTTTTTTTCCAATATTTTCTTCAGATTGGGTAGTTTCTGTTGATTTAACTTCAAGTTCACTGACTCTTTTTCTGCCATCTTTTGCTGTTAAAATATACAGTGAACTTTTTACTTCATTTATTTCTTGTCAGATCTGGAATTTCCATCTTTTTTTTTAAATTTAATGAAACATTTTTACAGTGGTTAGATACACATAATGTAAAACTCATCGTCTTACCCATTAAAATGTATAGCTCAGTGATACTAAGCACATTCATATTGCTGTGCAACCATCACCACCATCCATCTCCACAAAGCTTTTTCATCCTGCAAAACTGAAATTCTGTATATTTGGCTGTTGTTATTAGTTTCTGTTTCTCTATTGATCTTGTCTTTATTCCTTATTCAGATATTTTCCTTTAAGTGCCATAAAGTTCCTCTCTGCTAAATTGCATCACTGGGTTATCTTGGTGTTGGTTTCTATAGATTGCTTTTTTCTTGAGTACGGGTCACATTTTCTTGTTTCTTAGCATGACTAGTGATTTTTTATTGAACACTGGACATTATGAATGATGTAGAGATTCTAGATTCTGTTATGATCTTCAGAAGGGTATTTTTTTTCCTTGGCATATAGTTAGTATGGCAAGATTTAAGCTCAGCTCTAAACTCCTATCTCCACTGCATTAGCCGTAGTTGAAATCTCCATGCAGTTCTTTCAATTTCCAGTTGTTACTTTGTGCTGGCCCCCTTGGGTTCTCCAGCCAAGGATCTGAACATATATTTAGTTGCCGATTTGGGAGTTTCACCCCCTGTGTGGCTCCCTCCCTTTCAAGGTTTCGTCTGAACTTTCTGGCTGCCCTTCCAGCCCTGAACTTTGTCCCTGTCACTCTAAACCATGCCTTATAGGGATTGGCATGTATTCTTAGGCAAAAAGCTACAGATGTATAAATCTCACCAAGTACAGTTCTCTTTTAAGGGTAGCCTCTCTTTCAATTTCTACCTGCTTTTGATCATTCTCTTAGTGCCTTCAAATAATTTAAAATATGTTGTCCAAAGTTTATAATTGTTTTCTGTGGAAGGGTGATGTGACACTGCTACTCTGTCACTGTTGGAAGCCAGATGCCAAGCAGATACCTTTTGGGGCCTATGTTCAGATGCTTCCCTTGTTCTCAGCCTTGTGCAAACCTGGGCTGTGGAGGAAATAGGGCTTCTTCTCAGGGAGCTCCATTTTCAGCTGAGGAGCAGAGAGGGCACAGGGAACCCTGTGGGAGTATCTTAGTCAGCTCGGACTGCTGTAACAAAATGCCACAGATGAGTAGCATAAACAATAGAAATTTATTTCTCACAGTTCTGGAAGCGAGAAGTCCAATATCAAGGTGCCAGCAGGGTTGATTTCTGGTGAGGCCTCTCTCTTTGGCTTGCAGACAGCTGCCTTCTCATTGTGTCCTTACTTGAACTTTTTTCCTGTGTGCTTGTGCTCCTAGTGTCTCCTCCTCTTATAAGGATTCTGGTCCTGTTGGATCAGGCCTCATCCTTATGGCCACATTTAACCTTAATTATATCCATGAAGGCCCTGTCTCTAAATATAGTCACACTGAGGGTTAGGGCTTCAACCTGAATTTGAGGATGGGGGATACAGTTTTGCCCATAACAGAGATTAATCTAGCTTCTAGTCTCAGGATTTTGTGAGGGAGGTAGGGGAGACAGAGTTGTGTTGTACCAATGGCATCAGGACGTGTTTAAACAGTCACCATGTAAATGCAGAATGTTCCAGGCATAGCATGAAGGGCTAAGGATTCAGTTATGGGTAAGACTGGCCCCATCCCTGCCCTCATGGAACTCACAGCCTAGGGGGAGAAAAAGATGTATAGACATGACATTGCAGAGTGATGAAGTAGGGGACATTCAGGAAGAGGTGCCCAAATAAAGGTTAGGGGTCAGGAGAGGCTTTTTCAAGAAAATGTCTTTTTTTTTGAGACAGAGTTTCGCTCTTGTTGCCCAGGCTAGAGTGCAATGGCACGATCTTGGCTCACTGCAACCTCCGCCTCCTGGGTTCAAGCGATTCTACTGCCTCAGCCTCTTGAGTAGCTGGGATTACAGGCATGTGCCACCATGCTCAGCTAATTTTGTATTTTTAGTAGAGACGGGGTTTCACCGTGTTGGTCAGGTTGGTCTCGAACTCCTGACCTCAGGTGATCCGCCCGCCTCGGCCTCCAAAGTGTTGGGATTACAGGCGTGAGCCACTGCGCCTGGCCTATAAAATGTCTTTCTAAATTAAAATGCTTCCATGGAAGGATAGCGTGACCAAGCTACTCTGTCACTGTTGGAAGCCAGATGCCAAGCAAAAAGCTTTCGGGGCTTAGGATGAGTGAGGCGTCAGCTGTGAAAGAAAAGAAAATCAAGCAGAGGGAATGGTAAATGTGAGAGGCTCCCGGGTTGAGCAGGGCACGCCAGAAGAACAGAAAGTCGATGAGGAGAGGTGGTGCTGGGAGAATTGGGGAAGTGGAGTGGTGAGGGATAAGGCCAGAGAGGTAGGCTGTTGGATTGTAACTGCCTATCCCTCTAGAGAGTAAACTCCTTTTTTCTGTTCTGTTTGTTTTTTGCTTGTTCTTTTAAAAATTTTATTTATTTATTTTATCTTTTATCTTTTTTCTTTTGAGAGTAAACTCCTTAAAGACAATGAATAAGTCTCCTTCAGCTTGGTGTCCTCTGCCTGGCAGAGAAGCTGTGTAGTAAATGTTTACAGGTGCCCTTTGTTAGGATTTGTGGGGTGAGGTGGAAAGGTTGGGCGTGCAGGTGACTTCACCTCCTTGGTGAGGTAGGCAAGGGCCTGGAGGTTGCTGACCATCTCTGGCTGTACCTTGTCCCTGTGTCCTGGGTCACGTGGTGTTTTGTTGTTGTCAGGCCTGGACAGCGAGTCTGCCTCCAGCAGCATCCGCTTCAGCAAGGCTTGCCTGAAGAACGTCTTCTCGGTCCTGCTCATCTTCATCTACCTGCTGCTCATGGCTGTGGCCGTCTTCCTGGTCTACCAGACCATCACAGACTTTCGTGAGAAACTCAAGCACCCTGTCATGTCTGTGTCTTACAAGGAAGTGGATCGCTATGATGCCCCAGGTAGAGCCTGCCCCTGGGCCAGGCATCAGGGCCCCAGATCTAGGGTGTCAGCTGGCAGATACTCCCTGAGCTGCCATTGTATTTGTGGCACTGTGGGCAGGGCAGAGGGGTCCAACCAAGCATAGTCTAGGTATAGCGTCTACACCCAAAGAGCTGCTGTTGGGAGTGTGGATCGTGCTGAGGAGAGAAATGAACAGAGCCTGGAGTAGCTATTGCAGGCTACTAGAGGGGTCAGGGAAAGCTTGGCAGAGAGGTAGGATTTGAGCTGGGCCTTGAAAAGCACATAGATGGGAAGAGAGTGTCTTTGGGATGGGGATCAGCAGAGCGAAGGGGTGTCTAGGGAGGCAGAGGGCTTCTCTGGAGAGGATGAGACTAACTTGGCTGGGGCCAGAGGGCAGGGATGAGGAGAAGCAGGAGTCAAGGCTGGACTGTGGGGTGGGGAGGGTGATAGGGGAGGTGAGACCATTCAAGGTAGACAGGAACCCTGCCTGGAGAGGGACTCCCAGGCCACACTGGGTATACCTGTCCCACTGGGGTGTGTGGTCCCTGAGTGTGAGTCCGCTCTGCTACAGAGCAGGCTGTCTGCTCTGGGCTACAGGCTGGCACTGGATGCTCTGGGGGCTGTAGAGTAAATGAGGAGGCATGAGCTGTGTGACTTTGGCCCTGTCTACCCAGTGTGTGCCACCTGCTCTGTCCACAGATGCCCCTGAGTGACCTGCGGGAGGGCCTGCTCACATGGCAGAGTCAGAGTCCAGGTGCCCTCTCTCTGGGGCTTCCTGCCAGCCTCCAGCAGAGTCAGTTGTGCTGGTCATGGCTCCTCTGCCCATCTCTTCCTGTCTTGTGTTTGTCCCTCTTCTCTGTGTGTCTGCTTGAGTCTTCTTTATCTGTAGGTTTTACTTTCTCTGTCTGATCTCTTAGTCTCTCTGAAATCTGTCTCTGATACTGTGTGCTGCCGTCTTAGCATTGCTGCCCTTGAGGCTGGACAGCTACTGTCTGTAGAGGTGCCTGGGCTGGGAAGGGGCGGGGACTCTTGGGATGTGACTCGCACACTTGGGGCTCCCAGTCTAAGAGACAAAATGAGTTCTGAGGAATTCCACAGCTTAGAGCCTCCCAGTGATTCTGCAGGTGGGCGTTGGCCCAGAGGGATGGCACAGCGGGGCTGAGTCAAGAGACACTCCCTCGGAGGGTGTGGAGCGAGGCTCTGAGGGGGACTGGGTTTTGATGTGGGCATCAGGGTGGCTGGATCCCAGGTTGGCCGGGGCTTACTGAGGAGGGGCTTGTGCCCTCTGCTAGAGCGGGGCTTTCTGATGCCAGGGGATGTGGCTCCTCACCCTCTGAAACCCTCTTCTTCTCCCTTCCCTGCAGTCATCCAGGAAGTCCAGAACATAGGTTGTTGGTAGATGTGAGATGATTTCAGGGATGTGGTCAGGACTGTGATTTCTGACACTTGCTTTTCCTGTTTGTGCCTCCAGGTATTGCCCTGTATCCCGGTCAGGCCCAGTTGCTCAGCTGTAAGCACCATTATGAGGTCATTCCTCCTCTGACAAGCCCTGGCCAGCCAGGTGACATGAATTGTACCACCCAGAGGATCAACTACACGGACCCCTTCTCCAATCAGACTGTGGTAATTCCTGTCTGCCTGAGCTGGGTCTGGGCAGCTGCTCCATTAGCCCCACACCCCTTCTTCCACTCACTCAGTGTGGGCCTCGGTCCCCAAGCAGACATGCGGCTGTGCCACGTGGACACTTGGCTGTGGTTGGCTCGTTTGCATTCAGGGAGGACAGTGAGGCCTCCAGCCTTTGCTGAGTAATGCTCAGGGATTCCTGACAGTGCGGTGAGACCCTGTCCCCGATGGAAGAATGACAGGGCTAAAGGGTGGGGCTGGTGGGATATAGCGAAGTGGGTCCCATACCTGACTGCTTGACAGAATTGCCAGGATACTTTTTGAAAATACAAATTTCCAGGTTCCATGTGAAGCCAACCGAATTATAATTCCTTAGGTGGGGCCTGGGAATCCGTAGTTTGAAATAAATATGCCAGCGTAAAGGAGTGCTGGTCTGGGGACAACGACTCCTGGGCCCTGGGCTGGCCGTATTGTCATATACAACAGCACGGCTGGGAAGGATGACTAAGGGATGGGGTTCGGAGTGCCCTGGAGGAGTGGCACTGCACAGGGTTTCAAAGGCAGGGTAGGCGTTTTTGATTTACATCTCATTTCCTTGCTTCAGAAAGGATTGAAAGGGGCTACAATAAAGTTTTCCGGATGAAATTGGGAAGGAAAGGTTTTCTAGGCAGAGGAAATTGCACCATGACCTAAAGGGAAGAGACGACATGTTGTATTTGCGCCTCTGGGCACAACTGCAGTTGGTGGGGAGATGTTTCATAGGGTCAGGAGCGCTGGAAGACTAATGGGTGATGAAGCTGTGGACAGAGTAATGGCCAGATGAGAAAAGAACTTGCATCGTGCTGTAGAGCCTCACTTGCTCCCTTGGGTAACAGGGAACTGTTAGTGGGTTTTAAGATGAAAGAATCGCACTATTATTTTTTCGTTAGTATGTGTACGCTAGGCCCCCTCCTAAAATTCTGCTGAAATGGTTCTGTAAGGAACGAGCTAAAACGGACTAGAACATCAATAATAGCTTTGCACATAAAGAAAGGATATCACCAGTGGACCAGACATTTTGAGGAACTGGTATAAAGTATGAAAAAGAGCTTGGGCCAGATTGGTGGAGCAAAGAAATTAGAGAAAACCCTAACCCAAAAGAGATGCAGGAGAGACCTGCTGGAGAGGTACAAGCTTTCCTGCCAAACCCCCAGCTTGGAATCAGCGCTGTTAGAAAGCAGGGTAGTCATTACTGGACTGCCTGTTGGCTGGGCCAGACACACCCTATACCCTCCCCAGGTATGCAGAGCCGCTGGGGATGGTTGCTTCTGGGTAAAAGACCCTGGAACCATTCTCTACAGAAGCTAAGGGAAGATTCTTTGCTTAGGCATAGGAAACAGAGCAGACTTCTACAATGGAAAAGGAGAGAGAACTAAAGGAAAGGACTCTTCCCAGAGTAAAACACACTGGAATACTCAGTGTGCTTCCACAGAGCATACTTAGCTTTCCCATGCAAGGGAGAGGCCTATTAGAGAAACAGAAATTTACTACTTTGGAAGAAACCAAAACCCAGACCTATACTAGTCAACCTAATCCTTCATTCATAAATAAGAATGGAGAATTAATGGTCACCAGACATTTGCATGAAACCAATGACAGAAAAAGACCAAGATGGACAAATAGAATGGACTCTAGAATAGGGAAATGGAAGCTAATTAAAACAAAAAGGAAAACAACTTTTAAACAATTCCAATGTGGAGTTATATGTATAATAGAAGCTCTCTGTCTAGATTCCCAACTCCCTTCATCCCTCTGTAAAACACGCTAATGAACACTCGTGGCTGCTTCCGGCCCACCAAGTGCCTGTTCTCTGGATGCCCTCTTCTCCTCCCGCAGTTGAAGGGTACGCTTACGAGGAGTTAGTGAGGGTCAATTCCAAACCTGTGTAAGCCAGTTGCACTTGTTACAATCGTTACATGATTCGACTAAATAGTGTAAAAACCCTTGAAATAGGGGCACAAAGAGAGAGTTGTTTTTATGGAAATGAAGTTGAATACAGCTACTAGCCCCCGGCTCTGAGTGATGGTTCCTCTCCTCCATCAATTCCTTGAAGTCCACAAGCTATAAACTAACAGAGAAGTTATCTCCTCCCTATCCACCAAGTTTCCTACCCAAACCAGCGTATAGCAGTGGAGGAAGAACACGATGAGAGCAGTAGAGCTCCCGTTTGGAAAAGGACGAAGGGGAAGGGCCCGCAGCTCTGCTCTGCAGCAGTGCTGGAACCCTGCGGGGTGGGACCGGTGAGACGCCTTCTTGGCGTGAAGTAAGCTCCTTGGTTTGAACCTGTTGCTGCCCTCAGAAAGAGACTCCTATGTGCTGTGGCCTTGCCCCTGGAACTTCTGCCTTGGTGGTAATGCTCTGTGGCCATATCTGAAGTGGATATTAGAAAACACGCCCTCCCTGGTGGCTGCACAGCTTGTGCCACTCACTTCCTGATTGTGTGAGCGGCTTTAGGGCTAAACAATCACAAACTGGGAGGGTGGCTTCTTACCCGCCTCCTCCTCCCATTGCCTTTGTTTGCAGTGAGATTTCAGAAACTGTAGGCTTCTGGCTGTTCGCTTCTAATCAAGTCCATGTGAAAGTGACCCTAGTCGAGGGTCTCATCCTGTTATATTTGTAACATCTTTGGAATTTTGTGATTTTCTGGTGCTTTCTTTCATGCTCTCAATTTAATGGTAGTTATTTTTTATCAAATGCTCTGTCTGGCACAATAAGGTTTGCCACCTTTCCAGCCTGCGGGATCCTTATCTATTTCCTTACTGCCCGCCATTTTCCCACCGCCCAAATGTTTGGCTGATGCCTCATTTTTAGATTTTTTTGCAACCATGAAACATTCCAGTGTCAGTTAACAAATTGTGTATTAGTCAGAGTATAAGCTAAGCTACCGAATAAAAACAAAACCTGCAAATACGGTGGCTGAGATGAGGGAGAAGTCTCCTCCTCTCTTTGAGAACAGTCCTGGCATGCAGGCTGTGTGGCATAGTGGCCAGTGCTGCCTCATAGGATGGTCCAGCCATGACTTTTGTCTTGTCACTGTGCTGTCCCCTGGGCATTGTTCTGGTCCATGTGGGCAGTGTGTGTGTGTGTGTGTGTGTGTGTGTGTGTGTGCGCGCGCGCGTGCACATGCCCACACCTGGGAAGGTGAGAAGTGGAGGGCAAGCAGTTCCCTTTTCAGGAAATGGCGTGGAGTTGAATGAGTCTCCTTTTCTTCCACACATTAGGAACTTCATCACATGGCTACATTTGAGGGCAGAGATGAGGCTCCAGCAGGGGGAGTGGATTCTGCTGAAACCTGGGTTGGGAAAGCCGTTCTAGTACTAAAGGAAGAAATGGGGCTGGGCGCGGTGGCTCAAGCCTGTAATCCCAGCACTTTGGGAGGCTGAGATGGGTGGATCACGAGGTCAGGAGTTCGAGACCATCCTGGCTAACACGGTGAAACCCCGTCTCTACTAAAAAATACAAAAAACTAGCCGGGCGAGGTGGCGGGCGCCTGTAGTCCCAGCTACTCGGGAGGCTGAGGCAGGAGAATGGTGTAAAAACCCGGGAGGCGGAGCTTGCAATGAGCTGAGATCCGGCCACTGCACTCCAGCCTGGGCGACACAGCGAGACTCCGTCTCAAAAAAAGAAAAAAAGAAATGGATAATAGAAACCAGGGACAGTGCTCTCTGTTGCATACTTAAAACGAAATGGCACAGAAAGGTTGAAAAATAAGTAAGATGGACAAAGCTGTCTTTGGAAAATGCAACGAAGACCAGAAGTGGCAATATTAATAGTCAGTGTGGAATTCCATATGAGTTGATGTAAAAGACATTTTTTTCTAAAGTTAATCTACAAATTCAGTTTCCATCACAGTTAAAAGTCCCAGTGGATTTTTTTTGTGGAACTAAGCAAGCTAGTTTTAAAGCGTACTTAGGGGAACACGTGTTCAAAAATAACCAAGACAAGTTTGGGAATGGGGAAAACTAGTGGGGAGGGCACCGGCCCAGATCTGGGAACAGTGGAAAACCACAGGAATCAAAGCAACATAGTACTGGACAGAGACAGACAAATGTGTGGGCTCTGCTAGGGCCAGGAGCAGACACAGATGTTGGTTCTATATTGAATTTAGTATAGGATAAAGCAGGGAGGGGAAGAGGCTTTAAAACCTGTCTCTATGCATTGTTTGGGAAGTAGGAGTTAGAGCCCTATTTCACACTATATGCAGAGCTTAAAGCCAGATATATAAAGTATGTAAATGTAAAAAAGGTTAAAAAATGCTATAAAGAAATAGAGGAGAATATTGATATAATTTTGGCTTTCGTCAGCAAGCAAAACCCAAAGCTATAAAGGAAAGGTTTCTTTATGGTTTAGAGGTTTATAAGTTTCCCTATAGTGCCTTTCCTACCAGTCTTCCCCATCCCCAAACTTGTCTTGGTTATTTTTGAACACGTGTTCTTCTAAGTATGCTTTAAAACTAGCTTGCTTAGTTCCACAAAAAAAATTCATTGGGACTTTTAACTGTGATGGAAACTGAATTTATAGATTAACTTTAGAAAAAAAGGTTCATAGGTTTCACTACATTAAATTTAAAGTTTCCATAGGACAAGTGACATTGGAAACAAAGTTGAAAGAAAAATGACAGACTGGAAGAAAAGATTGGCACACGTAACAGATGAAAGTGAACATCCTTGCTAAATTAAGGGCTTCCATAACTCAAACAACCAATGAGAAAAGTGGACAGAGAATGAGCTGTATTCAGCTCTGGTCGGGCATCGTGTGGGGGAAGTTCCCCAGGAATGAGCATGAGTCCCACCCCGGGCCTGTTCTCGCCTGAACGGGAGGGTCTGGCTAGTGGTCCTTTGGAGACCACTGGGCGAGGAGCTATGGGCTTTCCAGTCAGTGCTTCTGCCCTCAGACCCAGAGACCTCTGTGTGCTCTCCCAGGACTGAGACTCTGTCCTTTGTCTCTCTGCAGAAATCTGCCCTGATTGTCCAGGGGCCCCGGGAAGTGAAAAAGCGGGAGCTGGTCTTCCTCCAGTTCCGCCTGAACAACAGTAGTGAGGACTTCAGCGCCATTGATTACCTCCTCTTCTCTTCTTTCCAGGAGTTCCTGCAAAGGTGGCCTTTTAGAGTTCACAGTGGGCTTACTGTCTACTTTTGATCTCATTCCAGCCATGTACATCCCTGGGCTAGAGATGGAGGGCTGAGGGCAGGGAAGGGAAGGGACATTCCCCGATGACCCATTGGCCCAGGAAGGGACCTCATGAGCTCGGCTGGTCCACTCAACGTCTTATCACAAAGTTAAGCAAAACTGGTGTGGAGGAGCACGCTGGCTGTCCATGCACATAGTGCTCACTGGTTCTGGAGAGATCGTTTGGTCTCGCCATTGCCTGGGGCTGCTGAGGAGTAGGGGAAGTTGCCTTTGATTTGTAAGTCCTCTTGAGGGCAAGTTCTTGTGTGGTTCCTTGGTTCCACTCCCCACCCCTCCAGTGTGCACAGGACCCACGTCTTGCCCCTAGGGCTCAGTGTGTGTTTGCCTGAAATACAGTTGGCCCTTGAACAACTTGGGGTTTGGGGTGACCAAACTTAACCACTCCTGCCTGTGCAGCCAAAAATTTGTGGGTAACTTTTGACTCCCCCAAAACTTAATTACTAACAGCCTACTATTGACAGAAGCCTTACCAATAACATAAACCACACATATTTTGTGATTATATATATCATAGACTATATTCTTATAAACTAGAGAAAAGAAAATGTTATTAAGAAAATCATGGCCAGGTGTGGTGGCTCACACCTGTAATCCTAGCACTTTGGGAGGCTGAGGTGGGCGGATCACAGGGTCAGGAGATCGAGACCATCCTGGCTAACATGGTGAAACCCCGTCTCTACTAAAAATACAAAAAATTAGCCGGGTGTGGTAGCATGCACCCGTAGTCCCAGCTACTCAGGAGGCTGAGGCAGGATAATCGATTGAACCCAGGAGGCGGAGGTTGCAGTGAGCCTAGATTGCGCCACTGCACTCCAGCCTGGGCAACAGAGCGAGACTCCGTCTCAAAAAAAAAAAAAAAAGGAAGAGAAAATATACTTACTCTTCATTAAGTGGAAGTGATCATTGTAAAGGCCTTAATCCTTGTCGCCTTTATGTTGAGTAGGCTGAGGAGGACGGGGGTTGGTCTTGCTGTCTCAGGAGTGGCGGAGGCGGAAGAAAATACGTGTGTGAATGGACCCGCCCAGCTCAAACCTGTGTTGTTTAAGGGTCTACTGCATCTCTAGTATGATGATGGAAGCTCCGCCACCTCTCTTAGTCTTTGATTTACAGGGATGAATGTCCCCTGACCATCAGAAAGTTCCTGTCTGCTCCACACACACTGCTTTGGGGTCACACCGTGGAGCCTAGAGGGCAGGAGAATTTTCTTCTTGTGCCTGAGCTGAGAGAGACTCAGTTCCTGGTCCGGCTGACCACAGAGGCTCCATTCAGAGCAAGCGGGGAGGCAGCTACCGAGGCAGGGAGGCTGCTCCCCAGTGGACGTGCAGCAAGCTGCCTCCATTCCACACCACTACTGCTTTGTTCTTCCACCCCAGAGCCTCTGCCTTAGCATTTTCCACCCTTTCTGCCACCTAGAATTCCTCCCTTCCCTGCTTCAAGCTGGCCATCTTGCCTTCCTCCTGGAAGACTTCCCCTGGGATCCCCCCCCACTCCACACTCCTTTTGTGAGCTTCCTCAGGACGCTACTGCATTTTTTACTTGTTTTTACGTTCGCTTTGATTTTGCTGCATCTGCACTGTCTTGGGGCTGATGCTGTAGGTGTCCCACCTGGCTGAGAGCTCCCCAAGGAACCCTCTTCCCCTCTTTGGGCTTTCCAGAGGGAGCTGACAGGCCAGTGAGGGCTTCCTCAGGCTCTGCTCAAGTCCAGAGTTCTCTGAGGAGCCGTGAGCGCCGTGTTCTGAGGAGCTTCTGCCAACTTCATTGCCGACAGCTTTGGTAGCAGTAGATAGGAATGATGGGAGGAGGGAGGAGGATTTCTCCCACTGGGAGCTTCAGGGATCATGTTCCTGCTTTGAGGCCAGTGACAACTCCCCCTCCATTTGGAAACCAAACAGAGAGAAAACTGGGATGGGCCTTGCTTTTGCTGGTGACTGACAGCCCTGCTGAGGCAACCACAGTTTGGAGAGGAGGCAGGGAGTGGGCAGCATCCTGGTTGTGCCAGCAAGGAAACCAGCTTGCAGTGGGGGCTCCGACTCCTGCTGCCAGACCTGGATTGACGTGGATCTTCCTTCTCCTTCCTTCCTCCAAGCCCAAACAGGGTAGGCTTCATGCAGGCCTGTGAGAGTGCCTATTCCAGCTGGAAGTTCTCTGGGGGCTTCCGCACCTGGGTCAAGATGTCACTGGTGAAGACCAAGGAGGAGGATGGGCGGGAAGCAGTGGAGTTCCGGCAGGAGGTAGGTGGCTCTGGGTTTGCTCGAAACTGCTGGTGACTTTTCCACATTCAAGTCTGAGGTGGAGGGAAGCTTTGCAGAGAAGGGTCCTTTGAGCAGGGCCTTAAGGGTGAGTAGGCCTTGGTCAAGATGAGAAGGGACCCCCATGGAGGCCTTCATACGCTGTGCCAGAGAGTCTGTGTGTGCTTCTGCAGACAGCGCACATACCGGCCAGTCCTCACAGAATGCATGTGTGGGGCAGAGATCACTGCGGCTTGCAGAGAGGTCAGTAACTCGTCCAGTCGTGTCTGATGTCCTGTATCTAGCAGCACTGTGAGGGGCTAGCAGTGGCATAGCAGATTGATTATTTGCAGGGAAGAGAGACTAGACACAGTAGTCCCAAGTGTGCATGTTGATCCTTTTCCTAAGGTCCTCTTCAGCTCTCATGGGTGTCACAGCAAGAGATGCCAGCTGTATCTCCTGGCTGCTAGGCCAGTGGGCTGAAAGCTTTTTGTTCAGATTTGCCATTAGTAAAGACTTTTTGAGCATATACTCCATATACATACAACTTTGCAGGTGATATAACATACTATTATTGTCCTAATGTTATATACATTTTAAACATTCAAAAACAGAAATGTTAAAAGGGTGAGATAAAAATAAATACTAAAAAAGCTAGTCTTTTCCTCCTGTATCCCAGTGGCTCATGATGCTCATTTGGAGCAGAAGGACACACTCCGGCCAACTAGGCTGTCACTGGCCAGAAGTCAGGCAGGAGGGGACTCTCTTGGATTAGTGGTAAACAGGGTCCTTTCATGAGCCCTAGCTCCTCAAACTAGTCCAGGCTGGATACTTGGAAGAGGCTCAAAGCCAGTTTTCTTCGAGGAAGCAAGGCTATTTTTCCTGCCTTGGGAAGTGGCAATCCCTCCCGGTGATTGGACCTTACAGTATTCCTGTTTTGTAAGATAACTGTCATCTCCCAGATTTTTACATCCAAATTTGCTCCAAGAAATTCAAGTCCTTTCTTATCTGGCCCCACAACAGCTCTGAGGAAGGAGACTGTTCACTTACCTAAGTTCAACCCCACCTGCCCTGGCTCTTCTGGTAGCTCCCACTGTGATCCGAAACCAAAGGGTGAAAACCCCAGTGAACCTTTACATTTAAGAAATTTTAGTGTCTTTTATTACTGTCTAAATTGGAAGTCTTTTGTTGGTGTTATGAGCTCCTTTGAACACAACTAACTAATGTGTTTTAAAATCACATTTTAGAGTTTAGAATGCTCTCACATAGGCATGCCCCCGTACTGTAGTGACGTAGGCATTTTGTTCACCTTTGCGGGTGGCAAAGCTGAGGCTCAGCTTGGATGATGGATCCGAGCCTCTGGGTGGAGCTGGTTTCTGCCTTTGCTACCTGTCTGCTCTCCGTTACGCCACACAGCCTCTTTAGTAATTGACTACCAGATCTCACCAAGCACCTCTACTCAGTATTTACAGGGAATGCTCAGCTGTGTGGATCTATGCGGCTGTGCTTTGTCCCTGTAAACTTGAAGGGTTGAAACAAGGGTTGAAAGTTCAAACAAATACTTGGTCTGAAAACCAAGTATTTTGAAATTTGGGATTTTTATTGCTTTTAATTGTGAGTCTGACATGGTAGTTTGAATATGGTTTATTTTTTATTTTTTTTTGGAGACAGAGTCTTGCTCTGTCCCCCAGGCTGGAGTGCAGTGGCCCGATTTTGGCTTACTGCAACCTCTGCCTCCCAGGTTCAAGCCATTCTCTTGTCTCAGCGTCCTGAGTAGCTGGGATTACAGGCGCCCACCACTACGCCCGGCTAATTTTTGTATTTTCAGTAGAGACGGGGCTTAACCATGTTGGCCAGGCTGGTCTCAAACTTCTGACCTCAGGTGATCTGCCCGGCTCAGCCTCCCAAAGTGTTGGGATTACAGACATGAGCCAACATGCCTGGCCTGAATATGGTTTAATTGTGAGTACAGATACCTAGTGACAAATTTCAGTGACAATCCCAAACACCTATTGTACATCACAGATCCCATTTCCCCAGAGAACTGTGGAAACCAAGGTAAAGCCTAAGCTCTGCTACCAGTGTCAGGATCTTGTATATATGAGATTTTTGCCACTCTGTCTCCAAAAGATAGTGTGAAGAGAACCACAGTCTATGATCCCCTGCCTACTCTCTGTCCTTTCCCTGGACACAGGCGAGGGAAGGGCACACAGAGGTGGTAACACTGCTTTCTCTCCTCCATATCTAGACAAGTGTGGTTAACTACATTGACCAGAGGCCAGCTGCTGAAAAAAGTGCTCAGTTGTTTTTTGTGGTCTTTGAATGGAAAGATCCTTTCATCCAAAAAGTCCAAGATGTGAGTATTATTTAAGATTATGATAGCAAAACCCCTGTCCTGAAGCATTTTGGCTCATTCTTGTAGACTGATAAGTCTACCTACCTATCCTCATCTTTTTTCATAGCACAAATCGCTTGTAATTTATATGTATGGCATCAGTGTTACGTATTCTTTGTGTTTGGTCTTGTCTTCATCACTAGACTTTCTCTGTAAAGGAGGGGGACTTTAATTTTGCTCATCATAGTTTATCTGGGATATAGTGGAGTGCTTAGCGCGGAGTAGCTGCTTAGTAGTAATGTTCATTGAATAAATTGAGTAGAAAGCATTAAGTTGCTACTATACAGGTTACTGCAGTTGCAAGTTATTCTTTTTCTTAATGGTTCTCTGTAGGATAAATACTACTTGTAGTAAGAACAGAGTGGTACAAATAATTAACAAAGCATTAATGCCATATTTTTAAAAAATTGATAAATGTACATATTTATGTGGTACATGTAATATTTTGATAGATGCATACAAAGTCTAATGATCAAAAGTCAGGGTAGTTGGGTTACCCATCTTCTCAAACATTTTTAATTTCCTTGCATTGGGAACATTCTTCTAGCTATTTTGAAATATGTAATACATTCTTGTTAACTATAATTGCTCTACTGTACTATCATGTCATCTATCTTACTGTATTTTTGCACCTATTAACCAATTTCTCCTCATCTCTGCTTCCCCCAACCCCTCCCAGCCTCTGGTAACCAACATTTTACTCACTACCTCCATGGGACTCACTTTTTTTTAGCTCCCACATGAGTGAGAACGTGTGATATTTGTTTTTCTGTGCCTGGCTTATTTCACGTAACATAATGTTCTCCAGTTTCGTTCGTGTTGCTGCAAATGACAGGATTTCATTATTTAATGACTGAATAATATTCCATTGTGTATATCTACCACATTTTCCTTATCCATTCATCCTAAGTGTTGATGGACACTTGAGTTGATTCCATATCTTGGCTGTTGTGAATAGTGCTACAGTAAACATGGAGTGTGGACATCTCTTTGATACACTGATTTTCTTTCTTTCTTTTTTTTTTTCTTTTCTTTTTTGATTTCCTTTCTTTTGGATACGCACCCAGCAATGAGATTGCTGGATCATATGGTAGTTCTAGTTTTAGCTTTTTGAGGAACCTCCATACTGTTTTTTCATAGTGACTTTAATAATGTAAATTATTACATTAGTCATAATGTAAATTATTACATTCCTACCAACAGTATACAAGCATTCCCCTTTTTCCACATCTTCACCATCATCTGTTACTTACTGTCTTTTTGCTAGTGGTCATTTTAACTGAGGGGAGGTGATATAACCTTATTTTGGATTTGGTTTGCATTTCCCTGATTGATTAGTGTTGTTGAGCATATTTTCATACGCCTTTTGGCCATTTGAATGTCATCTTTTGGGATAAATGGCTATTCAGATCTCTTGCCCATTTTAAAATTGGATTATTTGGCTTTTTTTTGCTGTTGAGTTGTTTGAGTTCCTTATATATTCTGGTTACTAATCCCTTGTTGGATGCATAGTTTGCAAATAATTTCTCTCGTTCTGTAGGTTGTCTCTTAACTTTGTTGATTGTTTCCTTTGCTGTACAGAAGCTTTTTAGCTTAATGTAATCCCATTTTTCTGTTTTTGCCGTTGTTGCCTGTGCTTTTGAGGTCTTCCCAAAAACATCTTTGTCCAGACCAATGTCCTAAAGTATTATTCCAGTGTTTTCTTCTAGTTTTATAATTTCGAGTCTTAGATTTGAGTCTTTAATCCATTTTGAGTGGATTTTTTTATATAGTAAAAAATAGGGTCTAGTTTCATTCTTCTGCATATGGATATCCAATTTTCCCAGCATCATTTATTGAAGAGACTGTCCTTTCCCAATTGTATTTTCTTGGTGCCTTTGTCAAAAATAAGTTGGCTGCATATACGTGGATTTATTTCTAGATTCTGTGTTCTGTTCCATTGGTCTTATTCTGTTTTTATGCCAATACCATGCTGCCTTGTTTACTATAACTTTGTAGTGTATTTTGAAGTCAGGTAATGTGATGCCTTCAGCTTTGTTCTTTTTGCCCAGGATTGATTTAGCTATCCGGCATTTTTTGTAGTTCCATACAAAATTTAGGATTTTTTTTCTACTTCTGTAAAGAATGTCATTGGTATTTTATAGGAATTGCATTCAATCTGTAGATTGCTTTGGGTAGTGTGGACATTATACTAGTTCTTCCAATCCATGAACATAGGATATTTTTCCATTTTTTGTGTCCTGTTCAATTTTTTCGTCCCTATTTTACAGTTTTCATTATAGAGATTTTTTACTTCTTTGGTTAAATTTATTCCTAGGTATTTTATATTTTTAAAGCTATTGTAAATGGGATTGCTCTATTTTTTATTTTATTCTTGCATTGCTATAAGTTTTTTAGATTGTTTGCTGTTAGCATATAGAGATATTCCTGATTTGGGTGTGTTGATTTTGTATCCTGTGACTTTACTGAATTTATCAGTTCTGCCAGTTTTTTGGTGGAGTGTTTAGGTTTTTCAAAGTATAAGATCATGTCATCCGCAAACAAAGACAGTTTGACTTCTTTTCAATTTGGATGCCCTTTATTTCTTTCTCTTGTCTAATTGCTCTGGCTAGGATTTCCAGTATTATGTTGAACAAAAATAATGAAAGTAGGCATCCTTGTCTTGTTCCAGATCTTAGAAGAAAGACTTTCAATTTTTCCCCATATGATGTTAGCTTTGGGTTTGTCATGTATGGTCTTTATTGTTTTTAGGTATGTTCCTTCTATACTCGGTTTGTTGAGATTTTTTTTTTTTGGACACAATTTCATTCTGTCTCCCAGGCTGGAGTGCAGTGGCATGATCTCAGCTCACTACAACCCCTGCCTCCCAGGTTCCAATGATTCTTGTGCTTCAGCCTCCTGAGTAGCTGGGATTACAGGTGCACATCACCATGCCCAGCTAATTTTTGTATTTTTAGTGGAGGTGAGGTTTCGCCATGTCAGCCAGGCTGGTCTCAAACTCCTGACCTCAAGTGATCTGCCCGCCTCGGCCTCCCAAAGTGTTGGGATTACAGGAGTGAGCCACCGTATCCGGCACATTGAGAGTTTTTATCATGACAGTATGTTGAATTTTATTAAATGCTTTTTTACCATCTATTGAAATGATTATATGATTTTTATTCTTGATTCTGTTAATGTGATGTGTTACATTTATTGATTTGCATATGTTGAATCATCCTTGCATCTCTGGGATGAATCCCACTTGATCATAGTGAATGATCTTTTTAATGTATTATTGAATTTGGTTGACTGATATTTTGTTGAGGACTTTTGCATCTGTGTTCATCAGGGTATTGGCCTGTGGTTTTCATTTTTTGTTGTGTCTTTGTATCAGGGTAATGCTGGCCTTGCAGAATGAGTTTGGAAATATTCTTCAATTTTTTGGAATAGTTTGAGTAGAATTGCTATTAATTTTTTTTTAATGTTAGATAGAATTTAGCAATGAAGCCATCAGGTGCTGGGCTTTTCTTTTGTCACTGCCTCTATCTTGTTACTCATATTGGTCTATTCAGGTTTTCTGTTTCTTCATGGTTCAATCTTGGTAGACTCTGTATCCAGGAATTTTTCCACTTCTTTTAGGTTTTCCTTTATTGGCATATAGTTTTTCATTAAGTCTCTAATGATCCTTTGTATTACTGTGGCATCAATTGTCATGTCTTTTATTTTGGTCTGATTTTATTTATTTGGGTCTTCATTCTATTTTTCTTAGTCTAGCTGAAGGTTTATTGATTTTGCTTAACTTTTCAAACAACTAACGTTTCTTTTTTTTTTTTCTAAAACGGCGTCTTGTTCTATCACCAGGCTGGAGTGCAGTAGTGCAATCTTGGCTCACTGCAACCTCTGCCTCCTGGGTTTAAACGATTCTCCTGCCTCAGCCTCCCGAGTAGCTGGGATTACAGGCACCCGCCACCATACCCGGCCAATTTTTGTATTTTTAGTAGAGACAGGGTTTCACCATTTTGGCCAGGATGGTCTTGATCTCTTGACCTTGTGATCTGCCCGCCTTGGCCTCCCAACATGTTGGGATTACAGGTGTGAGCCCCTGGCCTGGCGTCAAACAGCTAACTTTTCATTTAAGTTTCAGTTTCATTTATTTCTGCTCTGATCATTATTATTCTGGTAAATTTGGGTTTGGTTTGTTCTTTTCTAGTTCTTTGAAGTGATCATTAGCTTATTTGAAATCTCTACTTTTTTTGATGTAGGCATTTATTATAAACTTCCCTCTTAGTACTGCTTTTGCTGTATCTCATAGGCTTTGGTATATTGTTTCCATTTTCATTTGTTCGATAAATTTTAAAATTTCTTTCTTAATTTCTTCATTGACCTTTGGTCACTACGGAGCATCATGTTTAATTTCCATGTATTTGTACAGTTTCCAAAATTCCTCATTATTGATTTCTGGTTTTATTCCATTGTGGTCAGACAAGATACTTAATATGCTTTTGATTTTTCTGAATTAGTTGAGACTTGTTTTGTGGCCCAACATATGGTCTCCCCTGGAGAATGTTCCATGTGCTGATGAGAAAAATGTGTATGCTGTAGCAGTTGGAGTTTTGAGATGGTATCTTGCTCTGTTGCCCGGGCTGGAGTGCAATGGCGCGAACTTGGCTCACTGGAAGCTCTGCCTCCCGGGTTCACAACATTCTCCTGCTTCAGCCTCCCGAGTAGCTGGGACTACAGGCACCTGCCATCATGCCTGGCTAATTTTTTTTGTATTTTTTAGTAGAGACAGGGTTTCACCGTGTTAACCAGGGTGGTCTCAATCTCCTGACCTCGTGATCTGCCCGTCTCGACCTCCCAAAGTGCTGGGATTACAGGCGTGAGCCACCGCGCCCGGCCAAATTGTTGTAGTTCTTATTTTTGATCCATCTTTTAGTCTTCATACTAAAGATATGAATGGTTTACACACCACAGTTACAGTATTACAGGATTCTGAATTTGTCTGTGTACTAATTTTACCAGTGAGTTTTATACCTTCAGATGATTTCTTGTTGCATGTTAGTGTCCTTTTATTTCAGATTAAAGAACTGCCTTTAGATTTTCTCATAAGAGAGTTCTAGTGGTGATGAATTTCCTCAGCTTCATATTTGAAGGGTTCAGTAGCTTTGCTGGGTACAATATTTTTGGTTGGCAGTTATCTTTCTTCCCCCTTCAGCACTTTGAATATATCGTCCCACTTCCTCCTGACATGTAAGGTTTCCACAAAGAAGTCTGCTGCCAGATATATCAGAGCTCCTTTATCTTGTCTGCTGCTTTTTTCTTACTGCTTTTAGGATCCTCTCTTTGCTTTGACCTTTGAGAGTTTATTATATATTTTAGTGTGGTAGTCTTGCTTGGGTTGAATCTACTTAGTGTTCTTTGACCTTCTTGTACCTGGATATTCATATCTTTCTCTAGGTTGGGAAAGTTCTCTGCTATTATTTCTTTGAATAAACTTTCTACCTCTGTCTTTTTCTCTACCTCCCTTTTAAGGCTATTGATTCTTTTTTTTTTTTTTTTTTTTTTGAGATGGAGTGTCGCTCTGTTGCCCAGGCTGGAGTACAGTGGTGCGATCTCGGCTCACTGCAGGCTCTGCCTCCTGGGTTCACGCCATTCTCCTGCCTCAGCCTCCTGAGTAGCTGGGACTACAGGCGCCTGCCACCACACCCGGCTAATTTTTTGTATTTTTAGTAGAGACGGGGTTTCACTGTGTTAGTCAGGATGGTCTCAATCTCCTGACCTTGTGATCCACCCACCTCGGCCTCCCAAAGTGCTGGGATTACAGGCGTGAGCCACTGCACCCGGCTAAGGCTATTGACTCTTGATTTAGCCCTTTTGAGGATATTTTCTAGACCTTGTGAGTATTCTTCATTCTTTTTTTTTTTTTTAAATTTGTGTATTTTCAAATAACTTGTCTTTAAGCTAATTCTTCTGCTTGATCAATTCTGTGTTTGAGGTACTCTGATGCATTTTTCAGTTTGTTAATTGTACTTTTCAGCTCTAGGATTTCTATTTGAATTTTTTAAAATGATTTTAATCTCTTGAATTTCTCTGGTGAATTTCTGAATTGAGTCTTTGTGTTTCATTGAAGTTCCTGGAGTTTCCTCAGAACAGCTATTTTGAATTCCCTGAGTGGTCACACGCACCTCTGTCTCTCCTGGATTGGTCACTGCCATCTTATTTATTTAGTCTGTTTGATGAGGTTGTATTTCTCTGAATTTTTCTGGTGCTTGTGGATGTCTGTCTATGGGCATTGAAGACTTAGGTGTTTATTTCAGTCTTCACAGTCTGCCCTTGTTTATACCCATCTATCTTCAGGGGATTTTCTACAAATTGAAAGGTGACTGATGATGAGTTCCCTAAGCACGTAGTCACTACAGCTGTTTCAGCACTAGAGGGCAGTCTAAGCCAAGTTACACTGTGACTATTTTGTAGACTTCTAGATGTCCAGCCCTCCTGTACTTGGGAAGGATCAGAGAGAATGCCCTGGGGGTTCCCAGGCCAAGTCCCTTGCTTACTTTGATCTCTTTCCCTCAAGGGGAAGGAGTCTCTCTCTGCTCTGAGCTGCCTGGAGTTGGGGAGGGTAAGGCAGGTACTTTCATGGCTGTCACAGCTGGCACCACTTTGGGTCCCTCCTAGACCAATGCAGTACTGGGATTTGCCTAAGGCCACTTTAGTCAGCCAGTGGTGAAGCTGACTGGGGTTTGGATCCATCCTGCTAGGGTGGCAGATTGCCTTTTGGCCAGGGTGGGTTTAGAAGTGCCATTTGGGAGCAATGGCCTATAATTAGGGGATTCAGGATTCTTTCTGGTGCTGTGTTTTACTGTGGCAGGACTGGTACTAGATTCTAAGGCAAAGTCCCTCGTACTGTTCCCTCTCCTTTGCCCAAGCAGGAGTGTTCCACCATGTTGCACTGCCTGGAGTTGAGGCAGCTGGTGTCATGCTGGATCACACCCCAAACCCACAGACTCCCAGCCCAGTGCAGTACCAGGGCTGTGGTTACTACGGCCTGGCTGCCACTGAAATTATTTGGGGCCCAAGGCCACTTTAGTTTATTGTAAAGTGGGCCCAGACTTGGTTTCCTCCCACCGGGGTGGCAGATGCCCCTCTGATCTGGGGTGGGCCTAATACTCTTTTCACGGGCTCTAGCCTGGAATCAGGGCCTCAGAATTCTGCCTGGTGCTCTGTTCCCCTGTGAAGTTCCAATGCAAAGTCTCAGACTCGCCTCCCTCTCTCAAGCTCACAGATTCTCTCTGCTGCACTGCCTAAGGTCGGGGGAGGGGTGGATAGGCAGTGTGAGACCCTCCTTTCTACTCTCTTCAGTGTGTCTTTTCCTGTTATTATACTAAACCAGATACTGGGATATCTCACCTGATTTTTTGGCTCTTGTGTAGATACTTTTTTACATGGATAGCTCAGTTTGGTGTTGCTGCAGAGGACTATTGCTGGAGGGTTCTCTTTAGCCATCTGGCTCCACCTCCTCTAATGTCAAATTCTGACTCATGACCTTGGAAGGGGAGAAATAATTGGACAGCTTTGCTAAAGGAACATTTAAGACACACCGTCCACCAGAGCCAGGCCCAAATCTAGTATTAATTGGCATTCAGGTCATCACAATATGTCCTGATGTGATCGTGGTTTACAGGAAAGTTTCATAGCTGAGACCCAAACGTGTAAGCTTCCAACCCCAGGTGGGGATTCTGTGATATGGATGTGCTTGCTCTGCTATCACCCACTACCACTATTCATTATGGACTGGCAAGGCTTTGTATGAAGAGGGATGTGCAGAGGCTTATTGCATCAAGACAGGGGAGAAGGGCTTGCAGCTCGTTGGGTAAATGTGTGATAAAACATTTTTTAACCTACTATATTCAGTATGAGGTACCTATTATGGGCCAAGTGGAGCCCAGTACCCAAGGCATGCTGTACTCAGCTTCACAACAGTCTTTATATATAAACAGTGGTGGTATCACCATTTTTACATGTGAACACTGAAGTGCATACTAAAGTCACCCTGCTAAATTGAGCTTGAAAGTATTTTATTTGGGAGGCTGAGGCAGGCAGATCACAAGGTCAAAAGATCGAGACCATCCTAGCCAACACGGTGAAACCCCGTCTCTACTAAAAATACAAAAAATTAGTTGGCCATGGTGGCACGTGCCTGTAGTCCCAGTTACTCGGGAGGCCGAGGCAGGAGAAGTGCTTGAACCTGGGAAGCAGAGCTTGCAGTGAGCCGAGATCGTGCCACTGCACTCCAGCCTGGGCGACAAAAGCGAAACTCCGTCTCAAGAAAAAAAAAAAAAAGAATCAAGACTGAAGCAAACCAGTAATCCTATGTTTGTTTCTGTTTGCTTCACAGATAATCACTGCCAATCCTTGGAACACAATTGCTCTTCTCTGTGGCGCCTTCTTGGCATTATTTAAAGCAGCAGAGTTTGCCAAACTGAGTATAAAATGGATGATCAAAATTAGAAAGAGATACCTTAAAAGAAGAGGTCAGGCAACGAGCCACATAAGCTGAAGTCACCTCGCGTTGTTTATAGAACTGTCCACATCAATGGGAGTTGTCATCACTTCCACTTTGTAAACTGAGCTATCAACAATCCTGTACTCACTTGAAGAAATGGGGCCTTGCTGAGAGGAACAGCATGTCAAACTGGAACTTCTAACCTCGCCCCAAAAGAGGCCGTGTAGAGCCTAACAGAAGAGAGCTAATAGATAACCTACACGTTATTTAAGTATTTAAATTATTAATAAACTTTCTAAAGAGCTGGCCAATGACTTTTTGAATAGGGTTTGTAGAAGATGCCTTTCTTCCTGTTTGGTTCATTGTATTGTATTAGGTTAAGCTCTACTAGGGTAATGAAGGCTCTACTTTTCACTTTTTAAAAGTAGACAAAAGAGTGTGATTTTCTTTTTCCAAAAATCCTATCAAGACGTGCAAGTCATGCTTCGGAGCCTATGCACTGTACACAGAGGCAAAACCCTATGACTTTGGCGTCATCTGCCGTTGATGTCTAGCTTCTGACATGCTCTTTGATATGTTAAATGTTAAATGAGACTTTAAAGCTACTAGAAACTAGTAATTAAGTTTCTTAATGGGCTGACTAGCCACCTACTTGTCTGGCTAGAATGTTTGTTGATGTATGAGTTTAGATTAACACTCAAAAGCACTAAGGACAGATGTACATACTAGGTGCCTACTCAGTGTATTTTGATGATTTCATTAACAGGTAAATAAAAGGTTAATACAAAAGGAATGAGTGTGACAGTATGCATATCTGCTCAATCATCGGGCACAATTATTTTCATTTGGTGACTTCCAAAGACAAAAAGGTAGTATGAGTCTGGACTCCCAAGATGGATGGATCTGACTCCCAAGGTATGTTCTAACTGCTTCCAGGGAAGGGTTTTTTAGGCATGGTGACTGATGGCAGGTGTCCAGGAAGAGTAACATGATGCCCCCGAGTAAACTGGGTTAACTCTTTACTGTGTCCACAAAACTACCCATCACCTGAGGAAGGGGCACACGCAGTATGACTCTCAAAAAGCTTTTAGCCTAGCCTTTGACAGAGATGAGTATGCATTAAAAAAAAAATCTATTTTTCACATTAAGGTTCTAAAAATTGTTTCTGGAGTTTTAAATTATCTCTGTGCCTGTTGCTTCATAGAGGACTTGGTAGCATTTTTTAAATTTTGTAATCTGGCTTCTGATAATCCAAAGGGAATAACTCAAATGTTTGAACAGGCATTTTAAATGGGAAGAAACTGTTTTTTGATTGAATGATTAAAAGTGAACTGTATAAAGAAATATTCCCTGCCACTTTTCTGCTCCACAGAAGCATGAGAATTCAAGTTTTAGCTTAGGTCTCTTTTTAAAATCTTATTTTATTGCAGGGCAAATGCAAAGCCAGGCATAAAAGCTTACATTAACAGTACTGATAAAAAGGGGGGGTATGTTTTTTTAAAGCATGTCTAACAATCTGTCACTTTTATTTATTTTTTCTTTTTTTTCTTTGGAGACAGAGTCTCACTCTGTTGCCTAGGCTGGAGTGCAGTGGCGCTATCTCAGCTCATTGTAACCTCTGCCTCCCAGGTTCAAGTGATTCTCCTGCCTCAGCCTCCCGAGTAGCTGGGATTACAGGCACGTGCCACCTCGCCTGGCTAATTTTTGTATTTTTAGTAGAGACAGTGTTTCACCATATTGGCCAAGCTGGTCTCAAACTCCTGAGCTCAAGCAATCCACCCGCCTCAGCCTGCCAAAGTGCTGTGATTACAGGCGTGAGCCACTGTGCCCGGCCAGTCACTTTAATATTACTTAAATATCTAATAAAATTTGTTTCAATGAACATACTATATTCTCTATATTGTAGAAAGTTGAGGTCGGGCATGGTGGCTCATGCCTGTTATCCCACCACTTTGGGAGGCTGAGGCAGGTGGATCACCTGAGGTCAGGAGTTCGAGATCAGCCTGACTAACATGGTGAAACCCCATCTCTACTAAAAATGCAAAAATTAGCCGGGCGTGGTGGTGCGTGCCTATAATCCTAGCTACTTGGGAGGCTGAGGCAGGAGAATCACTTGAACCAAGGAGACCATGCCACTGCACCCTAGTCTGGGCAACAGAGCAACACTCCATCTCAAAAAAAAAACCAAAAACAATAGTCGAGAGACCTATTAAATGTGCTTTCATGTAAGCACATAATTAGGAAGTCAACGATTTTACCTTTTCAGAGAGAAAAACCTTTATTAGCTGTAACCTGTCAAAATCTACTCTGGTTGCTCTTCAGTAAAAGAAATATATCTTCTACAGAATAAGACGTTTAGACATAACCTTCACTTTCTGGAAAGGCAGGTGCTTGCCTTTTCCTTCTGTTTTGTGTAGGATCATCATTTTTAACTGTGCTGTCTCCCAGCTGTCAGCAATACTGGCTGACCCTGGGTGAGTGTAGAGAATCTGGAAGGAACACCTTAACCTGATGGCCATGACAAGATGACTCTGCAATACCTACTACTTGAGAAAAATAAAATATGAGCTATTGTTGTAAAAGGAAGAATTCTGGTGTTCTTCCTTTTGGTACAGTGCTTTCATAATGACCTGGGAGTAGTGTACACACCCTGTACTAGAGTTAATATTAAAGCAGAAGTAAACATCAGTAGTGGATAACACTTTATTACAATAATGTCTGATTTCTTTTTTTTATGAGACAGAATCTTGCTCTGTCACTCAGGCTGGAGTGCAGTGGCGCCATCTTGGGTCATTGCAGGCTCAAGCGATTCTCCTGCCTCAGCCTCACGAGTAGCTGGGATTACAGGCGGCTGCCAGCATGCATGGATAATTTTTATATTTTTAGTAGAGACAGAGTTTCACCATGTTGGCCAGGCTGGTCTTGAACTCCTGACCTCAGGCGCAGGTGATCAGCCCGCCTCGGCCTCCCAAAGTGCTAGGATTACAGGCACGAGCCACTGCGCCCAGCCAATAATATCTGATTTCTAACTGTGCCACAGGCTCCCTGCTCTTCACTAAAAGTGCTATTTATTATGGATTATGAAAAACTAGCTTCAAAGTAAATTAAACCTATCCTGTTAACATACAAGGACATGAAAGATGATGGAAGGATATCCTAGAACTTAGAATTTTATGCAAATGTTCTGTAAAACATATTTTGGTAAAGGGCTAGAAGACTCAACCTTGGCACACAATCTTCCTATTTTTAAATTAGACTTCATCCCACAATTTGTCTTAAAAGTTTCTATAAATATACGTATGTATGTAAAAAGGGGGGCAGGCTTCTGTATGCCTAAGCTTAGAGCTAAAAGAAGCAAAGATGACATAAGGCAAAATACAAACATAGACTTTATTAAATGCTGCTCAATCCCCCAATGAAGATCTTTCATTACAAAACAGTTTTCCACACAACTGCAAGTTAAGAGATTGGAATGGTACTCTGATAACAAAAGATGTGAGAAATACTTGACCAAGTAAAAACATACAAGACCTCTATATAGTCAACCTTTTCAGAGCTCTACAGAGGAAGCCTACTGCATTTCCTTTAAATAAAGCCAGGCAGTGACAACTAGTGCTCTGTATCACCACACTGTGGGACTCAAAGCCTCCATCCCTGGGTCAGGAGGGACTAGGTGAAGGGCTGGTCGTGAGGACTGGAAAGGCCCTGCCTTCAGCCTTTGAGAGGAAGAGGAGGAATGAATTGAGAGGCAAGCTGGGTAATTCACCTGAGCTGCCTCTACCCATCTGTTACCACTCTGGGGAATTGCAGAGGAAGGGGGATATTCATGAGGAACAATCTGAAGAATTTTGGTTTACTTTCCCAGCTTTTATTTATATTTTGTGCTTTAAAAAGCCTGGAGATTTAAGGTTTTGCCTAAATTCCAGAGTACAGTAATATATTTATTGAGGGAGGGGTTAGGGCAGGTAATTCCCCCCATCATATTTCTGGGTGAGACAAAGAGAAGGGTAAGGATGATACCTTAGTTTTATTTTAGGAAGTATTCTTTTTCCTAGGATGTAACTAAGGTTTGCAGCAGTGTGAAAAGCACATTATAAAAGGGAAAAATATACAGAGCAGACTACCATATCTATGTGCAACACAATCAAAGAAGAATTCAAGTCATAATTCTTACCACTCCCATAATTATCTCACTCATATCATAGATGATAAAATTCATTCATTTCTGTGAAACTTCAGAAGTGACACAATAAATCCAATGATTAGACAATGGTTACAATATACTGTGGCCATGATACAGCACAGGGCTACGTTTAGTCCATATATTTTTCCATTTACAGTTGCCAGAAAAAATTGGCCTTTTAATTATATTATACTGATGAGGTTTGTTTTGTAATTTTTACATATTTCAAAAAAGCATACAAAACTGTGCCTATCCGGCAGAGGTGGGAGGCTTTTTTTTATTCGGCACTTGTATTGCTGAGAATACTGTGCATGTTGTAAGCACTATTCTGTTTTTCTAGAGCTTTCTTTAGCTTTAGCTCCTCTAATTTTTTCCATAATTCTTCACGTTCCAATTCCTTCTTTTTCTCTCTGTAGATAAACCAAAAGTTTTGTAATCAGAAATTATTTCAGAACCCAAAGAGAGGTGCTGTTTGACAGCTTACTGGAGAACACATTACTCACCCACATTTCACTTAAATCTGTCTGCTAAAGCTTTGGAGTCCACTTACCTGGAGCACCTAATTTCTTCTTGTCACTCTCCTAAATGTATGGAGTCTGCATCTTCTGTACCAGCTAGACATTACTACTTGCTTTCTGTCCCCTACACATTATCACTACAACACTGTGCTTTATAGTCAACAAGGTACTTACACGTTAATTTTCTCATGTTAACATCTTGCAGTTGTAGTAGTCCAATCACTATTACAAAGGCTGAAGGGGCTGGCCACTAGGTCAGTAGGAAGCACTTCCTTCACACCAGGCGGAAGCCACATCATTTTTGCCACTAACACCCACATCTCTAGCCACTAACCAGTTTGTATCTTACTATGTCCTATCTTTTACATGTCAAATGAAAATTTTAGTTTCAGTAATCTCTCTATAAAACAAAATGAAAGTCAAAATATTTCATAGGTCGTTTCAACTACTTAATTTCAGTTCTAAGGAAAACATTTCCGAATAACTTGGACCAGTCTATTCTGAAAGGCTACATGAACATGTAAAACATAGGCTTATAATTCTGCAGTTATGAGTTAAAAGGACAAATCCTTTTAAAGGATTTGCTGATTTATACAGATAAGAAAAATTGATTATGTTCTTAGTCATGTGAAATATGTATTTTTCAAATACAAGTTTCCTATGATCCTAGTCATCTTATTTTTCTTCCCATTGCTTCCTGAGGCTCAAAACATGTACTTAATTTCTATTCCTGCCTGAATGCTGCTATTTAAAGCAAATAATGCATAGAGTTAGTTATTAATGGGCTAGATGGCTTTGAAGAAAGGCTATCCATTTTCTACTTTAAGATAACCATAACTAGGAACTTGTCAAAATAGATGAGCTTTTCTAAACAGAACAGGTAATATGCTTACTAGAAGTAAATGGTAACTATTATCCTCAAATGATGGGTGGGCTCAGGTACACTGGTTACTAACCACTTAAGTTTAAGAAAGCGCTTCTTGAGTTTGAAGTAAACATATGAGAAGAAAGTAATTTTTGAAAGATTATCTTATAGTAATTTATGAAATTCTCAAAAAGAAGTAATCACTAAGCCATGTTCCTAAAGGCTGATATATGCTAACATTTATACTCTAAAATATGTATTATTGCAAGGAACAATATATTAATAGTACCCTAAGCCATATCATTATGTGAATTCCCTCTTCCCAAAGAAGAACTATGCTGACATTAAAATACCACCTTCTGTTAATCCATAGCCTAAGAATTACCTACTGCTAACAAAGAACACTTGAAAAGTAAAGCTCACTCTGGAAGCCCACGTGGACAAAAAGGATTTCCGTAAATGCATGGATTAAAAAATCAAATTGTACAAATTGATATTTAAAATTCAGCATAAATTATATTTCATATGCAGATGCTAACAGACTGAGGAAATCTAAGGCTCAGAATGAGATAAACAGGATTTATGATCCACATTAAAATCATAATCTAACCATTAGAGGAAGTAAATTATGTAACTACCCTCAAAAATAGATGTTACTGCTTTTTCTGCTTTAACAAATTTATAAAAATACTGGGGCTAGTTTATCTGGAAATGACTTACGTGTTAAGAGACTTTCACATTGTAATTTTTACTATAAGGTAATTAACTTCTTAAATATCAAAATCTGAACTGAGAGCAGATACCTTCCTGAACTGAATCACATTCAACTAACATAAAATGTAGAGAAATTTTGTAATTCAAAATATCAAATACCTCTGTCTTTCAGCTTTGTATGAACTAGTAAGGTCATCGAAAAGCTTGCCATTCATTTCCATTAGGGTTTTCAGCACATTGTATACCAGTGCTACAATGGTCCTGAAATGAAAATGAGCCAGTCCTGAGTTATGATACTGCTAACAGAGAGGAAATGTTAACACTATGGTCTCTAAAATGGTTTAAAGGTTGGCTGATTCATTTAATCCATTTTAGAGATGATAAAACTGAGGCTCAAGAGGTTTGTAATATGCTCAAGGTCATACAGCAAGTGGTGGTAGAGAGAGTCTAAGAAAAATCTTTTCCACTTTATCATGCTTAAACTGTAGTTAAAAATGTTCACTATAGTTATCTTCATTTCTGCTTTACAGTCTCATGTCTGAAATCCTGAGTAACAACATTAAAAGATGAAAAAGATCCAATTACCAAAACTTATAAGAAAAGTAGAAAGCCAGATAAGGATGTTAAAGAAGTTAGAATATATTACCCTTAGCACTTCGGCTTTCCCCTAGGACAGTGCCACTTATAGAGGTGAGACTATACACTGGGAGCAGACCAACACAACTCTGCATTAACGAAGTCGTTTGTGCATCCTCTGCAAATGTTCAGTTGGTCTCTCCAACAGGGTTTCACCACACTCTGGTGCAGAATGGTATACCAGATAGTCCACCCTCCAGGGAGATTTGCAATTTTAAATTGATATGAAGGCTGGGCACAGTGGTTCATGCCTATAATCTCAGCACTTTGGGAGGCCAAGGTGAGATCATCACTTGAGATCACGAGTTTCAGTCCAGCCTGGGCAATATACTAAGACCTCAAGTGTCCAAAAAAATAAAAATAAAAATTGGCTGGGTATGGTGGTGTACACCTGTGGTCCTAGCTACTCGGGAGGCTGAGGCAGGAGGATTGCGTGAACCCAGGAGTTTGAGGCTATGGTGAGCTATGATCGCACCATTGCACTCCGGCCTGGGCAACAGAGCAAGACTGTCTCTAAAAAAAGTTAAAAAATAAATTGACATTAAGACTACATATTGAAGAACATACACACACATTTATAACTTGATAAAGGTACATGTATATGAAATACAAAACAGAATACAACTGATGTTAACCTTGGAGTAACTTCCAAATCTGTAATAGGTTTCAGGTATGAGTTAGGAAATCAATGACAAAAAGGTTTAAAAAAAAATAAAGAAAGAAAAATGAAAATACGACCTATATAAAAGATACTTACGGATTCCAGTGTTCTTTGGAAATTTTGTACAAACTGGCAAACATAATTGGCAGAATTTTATCAATGTTCTCCTCAATCAAACTAAGAATATATTCATTATTCCAGAAGTACAATGCCCTTTCTGCAACCTAAAAAAAGACATTTAGAGAAATGTCAAAACTAAAATAGGAAAGAAATACTAGTGTAAAGTGAGGGCTTCACTGAAAACATCATACCTGAAAATGAGAACTGGATACACACTTGGATATCTGCTTGAAAAGTGGCTCTTCAATTTTTTTGAACTGTGTTGGTTCAATGACATCTAAGATTTCTTCAATTTCTCCTAAAAACATCACCTAGGTTAAAAAAATTTTATTTTAAGAAACATGATAAATTATGTGAAACTAATATAGAAACCATACAAATGAGAAGGTTAATCTGCAGAGTATACAATGGGCAAAAAAAATGTCTGGGTGGCACAGAGTTTATTATAGCACAGGTCTTCTACCAAGTCTGTGTACATCTCCCGCTCGTTAGCAACAGCAATACAGCCAGCCCAAAGCAGCATAGCCCTGGGATTGACAAGTTCTAGTAAAATGCACTACATTTAGTGAACAAACCCCACCTCTTTCTGACTGCAGGTTTTTGGCCAAAATTTCAGCAGTCCTCTGATCACCTGCGAAAAAGAAAAAGTTTAGCGTGAATTTAACAATGAAGCTAGTTAATCCCAGGGTATTTTCCATAGCTATGATTATATCAACACTCATTCTGAAGTAAATCAATATTGCTTAATATATAAGTGTATAAGCAGACTTTCTGCTCAGCTTTAGAATTTTATTAATTCAACAAATATTTACTGAGTGCCTACTATGTACCAGATACTGTTCTAGATGCTAGGGACACACTGATGTATAAGATAGATGAGGTCTCTGGTTTTCATAGAGCTTACATTCTAATGGAGCAAGACCAATGCAAGTGATCAATTAAACATATAAAAATTTAATAATATGTGCTGCTACTTTTTTTTTTGAGACAGAGTCTCGCTCTGTCGCCCAGGCTGGAGTGCAGTGGCCGGATCTCAGCTCACTGCAAGCTCCACCTCCCGGGTTTATGCCATTCTCCTGCCTCAGCCTCCCGAGTAGCTGGGACTACAGGTGCCCACCACCTCGCCCGGCTAGTTTTTTGGTATTTTTTAGTAGAGACGGGGTTTCACCGTGTTAGCCAGGATGGTCTCGATCTCCTGACCTCGTGATCCGCCCGTCTCGGCCTCCCAAAGTGCTGGGATTACAGGCTTGAGCCACCGCGCCCGGCCAGTATGTGCTACTTCTAAGAAAATAAAGGAAAATAGAAGTTGGTGGGGTAAGAGAGGGAAGTTATTTTAGGGAGAAACCTTAAGGAACAGATGATTCCTGTTATTTAAACCAGTATGAAGCACAAAAAAGAGCCAGACAGCTTCCCAGTCTATTTCATGGCTAGTACAATCTTTATAACCAGAATACAATGAAACAAAAGAGACTATTTTTATTTATTTATTTATTTTGAGACGGAGTCTCACTCTGTCGCCCAGGCTGGAGCGCAGTGGTGTGATCTTGGCTCACTGCAACCTCAGCCTCCTGGGTTCAAGCAATTCTCTGCCTCAGCTTCTCAAGTAGCTGGCATTATAGGCGCCTGCCACCACACCTGGCTAATTTTTGTATTTTTAGTAAAGACAGGTTTCAACATCTTGGCCAGGCTGGTCTTAAACTCCTGACCTTGTGATCTACCAGCCTCGGCCTCCCAAAGTGGAGACTATTTATTTAAATAAACATAGTTGAAAACATTTGCATTAAACTGAATCACAATAGAAGAATGCTATATGCCTAATTATAACTTATTCCAGAAATGCCAGGATGGTTCGATTCATAGGTTAAAGGGGGAAATAAAAAACAGATCATTTTAAAAGATTTTCAAGTCATTTGACATTTTTAATTAACTATATATTCTGATAAAAAAATTAGTAAACTAGAACTAAATGAATTTATCAGAAACCACCAGTAATCATTCTACACAATGATTTATTAGCGACAGGCTGTAAAACCATCTAGGCCTGGTGGTTTTGTGGAAGTAGATCTTTGACAGCTTTTTAGGTTACTTTATAGTCTGTCTGGTCCAGTAATGTGGAACACTAATTCAAATTAAAATTGAGAAGAATATTGTTTTGGAGATAATCCAGTAAGATAACAATGTGATGAATAATGTTGGAAAGGAATACCAGAATTACAATTACTTGTGTAAATATATATTTATATATCCCCTAAAACTTAAAAAAAAAAAAAAAACCTGCAAGTTACTAGAGTAGGAAAATTCAGGATGTGGCCACATTAAAAAATATGTATATAAAAATCAATACCTTTATAAAACATCAGTAAAAATCAGATGAATAATAAAAAGGTACTTTTCATAAGAACTGTAATGTGCATAAAGCATAAATTTGCAAGAAATATTTAAGACATATGGAGAAAAGTATAAAACTTTACTGAAGATCATAGAAGATTACAAATACAGTTATATGTCATTTAATGATGGGGATACGTTCTAAGAAATGTGTCGTTAGGCAATTTCATCATTTAAACATCATAGTGTGTACTTACACCTAGATGGTATGGCCTACTACACACCTAGACTGTATGGTGTAGCCTTTTGCTCCTAGACTACAAACCTGTACAGGATGTTCTTGTACTGAATACTGTAGGCACTGTAGGCAGTTGTAACAACAGTATTTGTGTTTCTAAACACAAAAGGTACAGTAAAAATATAGCATTATAATCTTATGGGATCACCATTTTTCTTTCTCTTTCTTTTGGAATCACCATTTCTCTCTCTCTCTCTCTCAACATTTCTCTCTCTTTTTGATGAGGCCTCACTCTGTTGCCTAGACTGCAGTGCAGTGACATGATCAGAGCTCACTGTAACCTTGAACTCCTAGGCTTAAGTGATCCTCCTGCCTCAGCCTCCCAAGTAGCTGGGACTGCAGGTGTATGCCACTGCACCTGGCTAATTTTAATTTTTTACTTTTTGTAGAGACGAGGTCTTGCTCTGTTGCCCAGGCGGTCTTAAAGTCCTGGCTTCAACCAATCCTCCTACCTTGGCCTCCCGAAGTGCTGGGATTACAGGCATGAGCAACCATGCCCAGTTCCATTTTTCTTTTTTAAGAGACAGTCCAGTCTTGCACTGTTGGCCAGGCTGGAGTGCACTGGTGTGATCACAGTTCACTGCAACCCCCTAGGCTCAAGAGATCCCCCTACCTCAGCCTCCCAAGTAGCTGGGAATACATTCCTGAGCCACCACGCCTGTCTCGGACTGCCATTTTATATGTAGCCTGTTATTAAACCAAACATTATTATGCAGCACATGACTGTAAATAAGTGAGGTGGTTCAATATTGTGCAGATATTATTTTTCCTGTACTTGATTTATAAGTAAATTTAATATAATTTCAATCAAATGCCAATTGAATTATTTTTTGGAACTAGAAACATTTATTCTAAAATCCATAAATATAAGCAAATGACAACAATTGTTTTTTTGGTGGAGGGAGTTAATAGAACAGAACCTATATTATGGATATCAGCAACTAAAACAAGATGATATTGGCAAATAAATGGAGAGAAAAGATACATATGAGTATCTAGATATACTCATGTATATATGAGTTTTAATATATGACAAAGGTGGCCTTTCAGTTCCATGGGAAACAGTGGTGGTCCTGGGACAGGTAGCTCACTATTTAGAAAGGAAAAATGTAACAGGCTCCTTTGGTTGGCAGCCTTTTATGATGACCTCGAGGATGAGCTTGTTTCCTGTCCTCACACCCTTGTGTAATCCCCTCTCCTTAAGTGTGAGCTGTCTAGTGTGACTTGCTTCTAACCAACAGAATGTCACTTCATGAGTAAGTTACAAAAGATTGTGACTTCTGTCTCACTAGTAGACTCTTACTGTCTTGGCTTTGATGAAGTAAGGTGCCATGCTGGAGAAACCTAGGTGACAAGGATCTGAGGGCGGGCTCTAGCCAACAGCCAGCCAGGATCTGAGGCTCTCAGTCCAACATAACATGACAAACTGAATTCTGCCAACATACATGTGAACTTAGAAGCAGATCCTTTCCCATCTGACACTTTATATGAGACCCAATTTCTGGCCAACACTCCAATTGAAGCTTTGTAAGAAACCCTGAAGCAGAGAGCCCACCTAAGCCATGACCAGATTCTTGATTCACAGCAACTAAGGCAACAAATGCTTGTTATTTTTCCTCCCAATGGAACTATATTTTCCCAAAATGTTGCAGATCAGTTACAGCAAACAGAACTGTGACCATCACGGAAAACTGTCACTCTCGGCTTCTTTTTGACCACAGCAGCTACATGGAAGCAGCTGCAGCTTTGATAAAGGCCACAAATGCTTGCTATTTTAAGCCAATAAATTTTGTGATCATTTGATATGCGTAACTGAAAATGAATGCAGGCCAGGCATGGTGGTTCAGGCCTGTAATCCCAGCATCGATCCTGAGATCGATACCAGCCTGGGCATCATGGTGAAACCCCATCTCATCTCTACCAAAAATACAAAAAAAAATAGCTGGGCGTGGTAGTGCATGCCTCTAGTCCCAGCTACTTGGGAGGCTAAGGCAGGAGGCTCACCTGAGCCTGGGAGGTCAGGGCTGCTGTGAGCCACAATTATACCACTGCACTCCATCCTGGGTGATGCAGTGAGCTCCTGTCTCAAAAAAAAAAAAAAAACAACACAAAACACAAATAAAAAACCCAAATGCAGTTCCTTACCCTCATCATACACAAATTTCAATGTCGGATAGTACTGAATAATGAACAGTGGGTTGACTAGTGGCCCCCAAAAAGATGTCAATGTGGGCCAGGTGCAGTGGCTTACAACTATAATCCTAGCACTCTGGAAGGCCGAGGCAGGCAAACTGCCTGATTTCAGGAGTTCGAGACCAGCCTGGGCAACATGACGAAACCCCGTCTCTACTAAAAATACAAAAAAAAACACAACTAGCCGGGCGTGGTATTGCGCGCCTGTTATCCCAGCTACTCGGGAGGCTGAGGCACGAGACTGCTTGAATCTGGGAGGTGGAGGTTGCAGTGAGCTGAGATCGTGCCACTGACTGCACTCCAGCCTGGGCAACAGAGTGAGTCTCTGTCTCAGAAAAAAAAAGAAAAGAAAAAGATAAAAAAATTATTTTGGGGCTCAAGTTAGATTTTCTTGGAATAAGAAAGGTGTTTTGTTTTGTTTTGCTTGTTTTATAAAAATGCAGCTTTGTGTGGAAGGAAAGGTTTACACTGCCAAAAAAATGAAAGTTTTGAAAGTCATGCCGACTCTTCATGTTTTTCCTCTTTACATGGAAACTTAGCTGTAATGAATATTTAGTTAATTCTTTCACCCTGTACTTTTTTTTTTTTTTTGAGATGGAGTCTCACTCTGTTGCCCAGGCTGGAGTGTAGTGCTGTGATCTCCGCTCAGTGCAACCTCCGCCTCCTGGGTTCAAGCCATTCTCCTGCCTCAAGCAGTTCTGCCTCAGTCTCCCAAGTAGCTGGGATTACAGGTGCCCGCCACCACGCCCGGCTAATTTTTGTATTTCAGTAGGGATGGAGTTTCATCATGTTGGCCAGGCTGGTCTTGAACTCCTGATCTCAGGTGATCCGCCTGCCTCAGCCTCCCAAAGTGCTGGGATTACAGGCTTGAGTAATAAATGAACAAAAGCTCTGAGCTAGTTATAACTTGTAGAAAGCTTTGATATGAATGCTTGCTTTCCAGAAAATTAATATTAAGGCTCAAACCCAAGTAATATGGCACTGGAATGGCCTATGTTAGAAACTGCAAGATCTCTGTATCGAGAGATCTTTATGAGTTGGAAAATATTTTCCTTTCTTAACCCGGGTATTTATCTTCCTCTCTCTCCTCATCCTGCTCCTATTTTCATTAACCCAGCTCAGCCAAGCCAGATAAAAGCTGAGTAACTGGCCATCATCCCTTGCCCTAATCATCAAGTGCTTTTGTGTTTTTTTTTGGTGCAATCTTGGCTCACTGCAACCTCCGCCTCCAGGGTTCAAATGATTCCTGTGCCTCAGCCTCCCTAGTAGCTGGGATTACAGGCACACACCACCACGCCCAGCTAATTTTTTTTTTTTAAGTAGAAATGGGGTTTCACCATGTTGGTCAGGCTGATTTTGAACCCATGACCTCAGGTGATCCACCTGCCTCAGCCTCCCAAAGTGCTGGGATTACAGGCATGAACCACTGTGCCCAGCCTCTATCTTCCATTCTTTAAAAATAAATCACCTGTCTTACTTGTCCACCCCAAATTAATTAAAATTTTATTTGTATACTATTTACCAAGCATGAACCATGACACTTCAATATGTGTTATTATGGGTTTTCTTTTTCTCAATTCTAATGGGAGTTATCATGGATTTGTATTAAGGTTTTACTTTTTTCTTTTTTTTTTTTTTTTTTTAAGACAGTCTCACTCTGATGCCCAGGCTGGAGCACACTGGTATGAGCTCAGATCACTGCAACCTACGCCTCCTGGATTCAAGCAATTCTTGTGCCCTCACTATCTGAGTAGCTGGGACTGTAGGCCCACGCCACCATGCCCAGCTAATTTTTGTATTTTAACTAGAGACAAGGTTTCACCATGTTGGCCAGGCTGGTCTCAAACTCCTGGCCTCAAGTTATCTGCCTGCCTCAGCCTTCCAAAGTGCTGGGATTACAGTTGTGAGCCACTGCACACCCAGCCAAGTTTTAATCAACTTCAGAGGTTTATGTGGTTTCATTTGTAAATATATGGTTTTTAATTCTCCTGAATTGTCTTTAAAAACTGTTTACAGCTAGCTGGGCGTGGTGGCTCATGCCTGTAATCCCAGCACTTTGGGAGGCTGAGGTGGGCGGATCACGAGGTCAGGAGATGGAGACCATCCTGGCTAACACAGTGAAACCCCGTCTCTACTAAAAATACAAAAAATTAGCTGGGTGTGGTGACGGGTGCCTGTAGTCCCAGCTACTTGGGAGGCTGAGGCAGGAGAATGGAGTGAACCCAGGAGGTGGAGCTTGCGGTGAGCCGAGATCACACCACTGCACTCCAGCCTAAGTGACAGAGCGAGACTCCGTCTAAAAAAAAAAAAAAAACAAAACTGTTTACAGCGGTTTCTAGAAAACACTGTAAATCTAGAAGTAAAAAAAACTAAAAAAATTAAGGAGTAGAAAAATGTCTTTTGTTCCATTACACAAAGTTCAAGTGAAAGGGAGAATACTAAATATATAATTTTTTCAAGCATCCCTAGGGATAGCCTGAGAAGGCTCATAATATAGTAAAAATACATATATATTTTAGTTTTAATCCTTCAAACCCTTTGCTATTTACTAAATATTCATTAGGCTGCTGCTAAAGTGATTGTGGCTTTTGCCATTACTTTTAAATCTTTTAAAAGCACCAACCTAATACTAGGTAAATATTTAGATTTAACATGCCTAGAAAGCATTCTCTCAAAATACTTATACTTCACCAAGGTTAAAAAGTTTTCTATGCTTTTATACTTTTCTGTTTCCCCCTACTTCATCTTTTGTTTTTCTTGAATCCTCAGTAAATTTTCATAACTAATTATGTTTTCACTCTCTCCTGAATTTTCATTCTAGAGGCAAATAACAGTAGAATTAAAAGACTAAGTTGCCTTGCTGGTTCATAAACAACTTTTATTCCAAGATTACATCTTAAATCACCAAAAGCAAGGAAATGTTTTCTATCCCTATCAAGTGGTTTATCGTTAATGAGTGGCAAAAATTCTATTATTAAAAACAAAACAAAATTCAAGGGAGTAGTAGTTTTGGGACCCTTGAAGTATGCTTTAATTCCAGAAGGTGAATGAAGATTTAAAAGATTATTGGTGAAGACAGTATGCATATAAAATTTCACTATGGTCATCTGATCCTATCATTGTACATCTTAACTACTACGTATTAATAGTAGTCTATATTTTGGTTATTCAAGACATATAACCATGAGAACTCTCCCCTCCTAACCCCTTCTTTGAATGCAGATTAATCTCACATTTCTTCTTCTAAATGATTTTAGCTTAAGGTACATTATTTTACTTAATAACTATAAAGGCTATAAAAAGAAAGCTACAATGAAATGCTATTAATGCAGAACAAAAACATGAAAATACATAGAACACTTACTGGTTCTGTTAGTGTTGTATCTTTCTCCAGGAACTGTACGACACAATATGCTAGCTAAAAGGTAAGGGACAGTTTATAAATATTACTGAGTGAGATAACATTTAATAATGTAGGATTTTTTTATATTTAGCCAATATTTTTTAGACTACCTCATTTTGATAAATTATTTTGATATATAAAAATATACTCACAATTGTGAATGAAATTGTGAAATACCTCAGTCATGAAACTATACTCACAATTGTGTAACTTTTTAGCCTTGAAAGTAACTTCAAGTTTAAAAAAGATTTTTTGCAGTAATTTCTGACTATAAAGTTAACTGAAGTAAGACTAGAGCTAACAATTTAGTTTTTCAGCATGTTTCTACATATACACCTATGCTGATATATTATTCTCTAAATATTAATAGAAGAGACCAAAATCTCTCTAACTAGGTCTAGGTTATTGCAGCTGAAAGAAACATTCTGTAGATATGTGGGATTTATTGGAAGTCACATATTAGGTCAAGGCCTGGACTAAAATATGAGGAAAGTGTGTATCTTACACTTAAAGTGTAAGTGTAGATATAGAAATTAAATAATTGGTCTTAACAACTAAATATTTTAAAATGATAACAAAAATTTGCTTTGGGTAATTTTGTAAGCAAATTGCTTATACTTAAAACTGTCATCTCAATATTTCTCAATTTCTCTGCCTTTATATTTGCCTTTGAAATAATATTCATTTCATTTGAAATTTTTCTGAAACTTACCTGAGCATGAAACAAAGCTAATCCTTTTGCAGTATGCATAGGAATAAGAACCTTCATTAGAAATTGTTTATGTTCTGCTTTCAGTGGCAATGCAAAGCCATTGATAATACTGGAGGGAAAAAAAGGCAGGGGAAGGGTTAAGTAGTTACTACTTTGTTTCTAAAAGCTGTCATATCCATGAGTACATAAGGAACAGTGCTCTGTTTCAATCCTGGTGTTGTATGACCGTTCATCTTCAAACTACTTTAGGAAGACTATTACTATGAAGTCTGTTCCTCTAAGTCATTTGATGATTCCAAAAGAAAATTAGGACTGTCAGTTAATTCCCAAGTAAGTTCTATCTTTATTTTCTATCAAACCTGTCACTTTATGCGTTGTTGCCTTTATTTTTCCCCCCAAGGCCCCAGGAGAGTATCATAATATTGTTAGAACGTTCAATATTTTCTGAAGTAAATGGGTAGTTTTTCTTACTTTGTTGGATAATCTGAAATTAAGAAGTAGTTCTCTCCACAGTCATTTTCTACTATTAATAAAGGAAACTAAAATCGTTCTCTAAATAGTAACAGAAGGGTCTAAAATTCTCTTAATACTAATACGTAGTGAATAAAGAAGGCAAAGTGTTATGGCAAAAGGTAATAAGAATTCAGTTGAGGCTGGGCGTGGTGGCTCACGCCTGTAATCCCAGCACTGTGGGAGGCTGAGGTGGGTGGACTGCCTGAGGTCAGGAGTTCAAGACCAGCCTGGCCAACATGGTGAAATTCCATCTCTACTAAAAATAAAAATACAAAAATTAGCTGGGCGTGGTGGCAGGCACATGTAATCCCGGCTACTCAGGAGGCTGAGGCTGGAGAATTGCTTGAACCCGGGAGGCAGAGGTCGCAGTGAGCCGAGATCGCGCCATTGCACTCCAGCCTGGGCAACAAGAGTGAAACTCCAACTCAAACAAAACAAAACAAAACAAAACAAAAAAACTTCAGTTGAGAAACTATGGGCTCTACATTTAAACTCTAAAATATGACATAATTTCTCCAACCCCAGCTAAGATTTTAATACATAAAACATTCAAAGTTACTTCTTAGAACAAAAAAACCTGACCTACCTTCCTAATATTTCAAGAAGTTCAGCAACACCATTGAAATGTTCTGTTTCATATATAAACCTGAATTTAAAATAAAGACAGATGTAATCAAAATCAAACTTCAGAAAACTAAGAGAAACAGGCAGGAGGGTGAAGAAATCAATCCAAAGGACAGCTATTAGAAACACACAAGCATGTTTTGGGTCTTATCAGCTCTTTTGCCCCAAACCAATTAATTCATATCAGTCTTACAAAAGAAGATCTGTTTCCTAATGAACTACATATGCCTTTGCCAAAACTTGCCATATGTGAAGATAACAGATTGTCATTTCACCTGGAATATTCAACTTAATTTATAAGAAAGATAAGTTTTCTCAAAGAAATACTTTTTAAAATAAGAAACCTCTAATTATAGGGAAATCCAAGAGAAAAAGGCCCATATGTAATAAAGCCATTTTTAATCAGAATTTCTTTAAACCTCTAACTATATGGGCTGCATAGCTTTCCAAGATTAGGGTTGCCTTTAAAGCAGGGAGACATAAATAGAATAGGGTAGATATTTGAAATGGGCTTAGGAAGTGATGACAGAGAACTGGAGAAGGATACTCACTCTAGAGAAGGCAGGTATTACTCATCTCTAATTGTTGCAATGTGGGAATAGTAACCAAATTTTGCCAGATCTTCAATTAATTAAAACAAACCAAACCTTAAATGTGGGTGTTGTTATGAAATCTCCTGATCTGAAGCAACTACTTAACAGATTAATATTTATAAAGTACACTTGGCTCTCTGTATCCACAGGTTCCATATCCGTGCATTCAATCAACTACAGATCAAAAATATTTTTAAAAAATAAATACAAATTTAAAATATAGAATAACATATATTTGCATAGCATTCACACTGTATTATTATAAGTAATCGAGAGATAAAGTATACAGGAGGATGTGTGGACGTTATATGCAAATACTATGCCATTTTATATAAGGGACTTTGGATTTTAGTATTAGCAGGGGCCTTGGAATCAGTCCCTCACAGATACTGAGGGATGACTACGAGCAAATGATAGGCCCCACATAAGAGGATTGCTTGAGTTCAGGAGTTCAAGACCAGCCTGGGCAACATAGTATACAGACCTTGTCTCTACTAAAAGTCAAAAAAATTAGCCAGGCATGGTGGTGCACACCTGTCATCCCACTACTTGGCAGGCTGAGAGAGAAAGATTGCTTGCGTCTGGGAGATGGGGGCTACAATGAGCTATGTTCTCACCACTGCACTCCAGCCTGGATGACAGAGTAAGACCCTGTCTCAAAAAACAAAGACAACTTGAATACAAGAAGATATGTAGGAGGAAGAAGTGCAATATACAATAAATGATTAATTTACCTGAGGAAAATGTTGTTAATTTGTTTTCTGATGAATGCTCTTAATCCAAGAAATTTCCCATAAATTCGGTGCAGAACAGTCTTCAGGAAGTCACGTTCTCTGGGATCTTCACTATCAAAGAGCTCCAGGAGCTTTAAAAGAAATCTGAGAAATTACTTTTAAAAAATAATTGAGCTAAAGCTTTATTCTAATTTTGATTTGAAAGATTATCCATGACATCTTTTAAAAATTTTTTAGAGTTCTGCCTTACCACACTGACTTTATTCTTGCTAAGTAATGAAGTTGAGGAAAAGCTTAGGGAATATTTCTTCTCACTTATTTCACTTCAAAATATGACATTTACAATAAATATAAATATTTCAAAAAGTGGATTTTTCTTTACCTTCCCACTGATTTTAAAATTCCATCCTACTCTTGAATACTAAACAGGCTCACAATTTTGGAGTGTTAAAATTTGGGATATTTAATGCTTTTTGAAAGTCAAAACTACATGGAAAATCTTTTAAGTTTTTAGATTGCAAGTCATCAAATAGTTTAAAAAAATCCATGTGTAAATGTATATTTCTAGTTTAATAGAAAGATGTACACATACTAAGACTACTTTTTGTGAATTTACAATAAATTCAAGATAGTTACCATGCTAACAGTTGAAAAATTAACGTTCAGTTATTAGGATAAAATATTGGCAGATACATACTAATAGAATAGAAATCAGATATAAAATAACACTAGAATAAAAGATGAGGCCAATTTTTTTTTTTTTTTTAAAGACAGAGTTTTGCTCTGTAGCCCAGACTGGAGGGTAGTGATGCAATCACAACTCACTGCAGCCTCGACCTCCTGGGGTCAAGAGATCCTCCTGCCTCAGTCTCCCAACTAGCTGGGACTACAGACGCATGCCACCACGCCCAGCTAATTTATATATTTTGGTAGAGATGGGGTTTCACCATGTTGCCCAGGCTGGTCTCAAACTCCTAAGTTCAAGCAATCCGCCCTCCTCAGCATCCCAAAGTGCCAGGATTATAGGCGTGAGCCACTATGACCAGTCCATAGCTTTTTCAGCTTAGCAAATAGCTAAAAAATTTTAAACCAGTTCCACAATCAGCACTCTCCTATACCTCAACTGGCCCAATCAGCGCACTCCTATAGTCTGCACAACTTTTCAGCAAAACCTGAGAGAAGAGACTTTAGAAAAAGTTAAAGTCAAAATCTCAAATTTCCATTTACAATGGTAAAGAAACTTAATTTCTTCTGTCAAAAAAACCAATATTATATTTTAAACATTGGATTTTCTTAGAAAAATATAAAATACTCTCTTTAGAGTACAAGTATCTGTAAAGCTGTCAAGGAATTTTATGTTCTGAACTTTCGTGTTTATAATTACAATAAAGATAGCAAGCTCTAAACCTCATCAGAAGTTCTTATTCCATTTTGTTTTGAATTATATATAATTGCTAACACATGCATCTGAAACCACAGTGGATGACTTAAGTCATATTTATATCTCCCAAAACAACTGACATACTTATAGTTTCCATTCTTTGTTTGCTAGGCTGTTGAGGCCCTCATGAGACTCCAGCAAAAAATATCTATGGAATATGAGAATTTTTGTTACTATACCTAATAAGTTCAGATCAAATTATTCTAATTAAAAATGGCAGTCAGGCAAAGTGGCTCTCAACTGTAATCCCAGCACTTTGAGAGGCCAAGGCGGGCAGATCACTTAAGGCCAGGAGTTCAAGACCAGCCTGGGCAACATAGTATACAGACCTTGTCTCTACTAAAAGTCAAAAAAATTAGCCAGGCATGGTGGTGCACACCTGTCGTCCCACTACTTGGCAGGCTGAGAGAGGAAGATTGCTTGCGTCTGGGAGATGGGGGCTACAATGAGCTATGTTCTCACCACTGCACTCCAGCCTGGATGACAGAGTAAGACCCTGTCTCAAAAAACAAAGACAACTTGAATACAAGAAGATATGTAGGAGGAAGAAGTGCAATATACAATAAATGATTAATTTACCTGAGGAAAATGTTGTTAATTTGTTTTCTGATGAATGCTCTTAATCCAAGAAATTTCCCATAAATTCGGTGCAGAACAGTCTTCAGGAAGTCACGTTCTCTGGGATCTTCACTATCAAAGAGCTCCAGGAGCTTTAAAAGAAATCTGAGAAATTACTTTTAAAAAATAATTGAGCTAAAGCTTTATTCTAATTTTGATTTGAAAGATTATCCATGACATCTTTTAAAAATTTTTTAGAGTTCTGCCTTACCACACTGACTTTATTCTTGCTAAGTAATGAAGTTGAGGAAAAGCTTAGGGAATATTTCTTCTCACTTATTTCACTTCAAAATATGACATTTACAATAAATATAAATATTTCAAAAAGTGGATTTTTCTTTACCTTCCCACTGATTTTAAAATTCCATCCTACTCTTGAATACTAAACAGGCTCACAATTTTGGAGTGTTAAAATTTGGGATATTTAATGCTTTTTGAAAGTCAAAACTACATGGAAAATCTTTTAAGTTTTTAGATTGCAAGTCATCAAATAGTTTAAAAAAATCCATGTGTAAATGTATATTTCTAGTTTAATAGAAAGATGTACACATACTAAGACTACTTTTTGTGAATTTACAATAAATTCAAGATAGTTACCATGCTAACAGTTGAAAAATTAACGTTCAGTTATTAGGATAAAATATTGGCAGATACATACTAATAGAATAGAAATCAGATATAAAATAACACTAGAATAAAAGATGAGGCCAATTTTTTTTTTTTTTTTAAAGACAGAGTTTTGCTCTGTAGCCCAGACTGGAGGGTAGTGATGCAATCACAACTCACTGCAGCCTCGACCTCCTGGGGTCAAGAGATCCTCCTGCCTCAGTCTCCCAACTAGCTGGGACTACAGACGCATGCCACCACGCCCAGCTAATTTATATATTTTGGTAGAGATGGGGTTTCACCATGTTGCCCAGGCTGGTCTCAAACTCCTAAGTTCAAGCAATCCGCCCTCCTCAGCATCCCAAAGTGCCAGGATTATAGGCGTGAGCCACTATGACCAGTCCATAGCTTTTTCAGCTTAGCAAATAGCTAAAAAATTTTAAACCAGTTCCACAATCAGCACTCTCCTATACCTCAACTGGCCCAATCAGCGCACTCCTATAGTCTGCACAACTTTTCAGCAAAACCTGAGAGAAGAGACTTTAGAAAAAGTTAAAGTCAAAATCTCAAATTTCCATTTACAATGGTAAAGAAACTTAATTTCTTCTGTCAAAAAAACCAATATTATATTTTAAACATTGGATTTTCTTAGAAAAATATAAAATACTCTCTTTAGAGTACAAGTATCTGTAAAGCTGTCAAGGAATTTTATGTTCTGAACTTTCGTGTTTATAATTACAATAAAGATAGCAAGCTCTAAACCTCATCAGAAGTTCTTATTCCATTTTGTTTTGAATTATATATAATTGCTAACACATGCATCTGAAACCACAGTGGATGACTTAAGTCATATTTATATCTCCCAAAACAACTGACATACTTATAGTTTCCATTCTTTGTTTGCTAGGCTGTTGAGGCCCTCATGAGACTCCAGCAAAAAATATCTATGGAATATGAGAATTTTTGTTACTATACCTAATAAGTTCAGATCAAATTATTCTAATTAAAAATGGCAGTCAGGCAAAGTGGCTCTCAACTGTAATCCCAGCACTTTGAGAGGCCAAGGCGGGCAGATCACTTGAGGTCAGGTATTTGATACCAGCCTGACCAACATAGTGAAACCCTGTCTCTACTAAAAGTACAAACAAAAATTAGCCAGGCATGTCGGCACACCTGCAGTCCCAGCTACTTGGGAGGCTCAGTCAGGAGAATCGCTTGAACCTGGGAGGCAGAGGTTGCAGTGAGCCAAGATCCAGCCACTGCACTCCAGCCTGGGCAACAAGAGAGAAACAGCCATATAAACTGCTAAAAGCAATTACTGGGCCCTAGCTTCTCAGATAATTCAAACATTTAAAGTAGAAGGTAGAAATAGATCCTGCTCCACCAGTTTTATTCTTGCTGCCCTCACACCACAAAATAATACAGCAGCCTAAACACCTCAAGCTCTAGACTAACAAAACACTAAGGCAACTGTTCCCCTCAACCTGTTACTGTATTAAATACAATTTCATATGGCATTACTAGACCTCCCTACTGTATCCCACGCAAGAGCTGCACAAGGAAATAAACAGGCGTTCATTTACAATTACCAAAATAACATAACTCCATTTAATCTAATTTTAGTCATGATTAAAATGTATATGTTACTGTTAATACACACCTAATATTTCTTTATAGTTTATGAATAGCTACTTCAATGGTTCAAGGAAATATTTTAGGCTGACAATGTTCTTCATTTATCAATCTTTCACAGCAACTGCTCAGAACACTTTATATGAGGTCAAGGGTAGTTATGAATGAGCAAAAATGAGCTCTAAACATACCAAACTCACATTCGTAGAATCTTTATCATAGGGCACATACAAAGTAGTCTGAAGGATAGGAAAGGTCCTTGCAATGATTTTAATCCTGGCCTCAGCATCAAATTCCTAAAGAGGCCTGCATACTCAGGCCTAGAAAGGCTTAGTCTACTTCACAATTTTCTTTGGGGCCGGCCAATTCCATATAGTTAAAAAGGGGCCTTTAGGCCAGTACAGTGCCTCACACCTGTAATCCCAGCACTTTAGGAGGCTGAGGCGGGAGGATCCCTTGAGGCCAGGAGTTCAAGCCAGCCTGGCCAACATGGTAAAACCCCATCTCTACTAGAAATAGAAAAAAAAAAAAAAATCAGCAGGGCATACCCGTGGTGCGTGCCTGTAGTTCCAGCTACTTGGGAGGCTAAGGCAGGAGAACTGCTTGAACCTGGGAGGTGGAGGATGAAGTGAGCTGAGGTTGCACCACTGCGCTCCAGTCTGGGCAACAGAGCAAGACTCCCTCTCAAAAAAAAAAAAAAAAAAAGAGGCCTTTAAATTTTTGAAAAGGTTTTGAAAATAAAAATATATTCTTAGAAATTGTGAATATGTAGGTTCTAAAAATAACAGCTAATAACCAGTTTATATAAAGAAAAAAGGCATCACAATTAACTTTACCTCCTTATATTCTTAATGATTCCATTTTATCTGTGGTTTAGAAATTGGGTGGTGGGATGCTTAGGTGTAAAAAGGAAAGAAAAAGGGAAAGGTAATTGATACTTAATGACAGGAAAGGAGCCTAAAGCCCAAATTCCTCACAATGATTCTATTCCTTTTTTCCCCTGTCATTTCAAAGTCCCAATGCTTAAAATATATGTCAAGTTCAAAGACTTACAAATGTAAAACAAAAGATTTCCCTTGGATTGAATGGTCATACCAAATTTTCTTAGATACTGCAGAAAGGCTTGTTTTTCTGGTATTTATAAAATAACTATGATACTTTAGGATTAAATAGGATAATCTGATTGACTTCATTAGACGCTTACCCTTGATAAAAATACTCATATTCTCAGAGCTACTTCACTTTTATTCTAATTGTTTGGCAGTAATATTAAGTGCTGTCAAATTAAAATAAACCATTAAAGTTTTGAAAGACTACTCTATTTTAATCATAAGTTAATAAATCATTGCTAAGATGAATATAAGAGAATCTAAGACAAAAGAGTTCCTTACCTGTTGTACGAATTTCTGATCAATGTATCGCTTTGCAATGCTAGGCTGGAAATCAGGGCTCTCCAAAAATCTCAAGAAGAATTCATATACCAACTATGAGAGAAAGTCAAATAAAAGCTAAGATGATGGCTATAAAATACTACCCTAAATTATCACTTCATATTAAAAACACACCTGTTCTTACCAACTTAGTAGGGAGATTTCAGATCTCATAATGCTGTCTCTTATACACATCTAGATGTGTATAAGAGACAGCTCCTGCAGTCCCAGCTACTTGGGAGGGGGTATACACATGCAAAAAGATACACAAAACTGATCACGGAGTGCTCTGAAAAGTCGGCACAGTCTCATGGACTGCTATGCAGTTTCATTAATG